>NC_092337.1:294845000-295460312 GCF_046630445.1 Rutidosis leptorrhynchoides
GTTCATATCGATTATAAACGATTCACATTAGTTGATTACATTGCGAGGTTTTGACCTCTATGATACATTTTACAAACATTGCATTCTTTTTAAAAGACAAACTTTCATTTCAGCGAAAGTTTACAAATATGCAGACCAATGAAATTATCATGTTTCCCAAATATAATTGACTAATCTGTCATTCATCTATCAACAATCTTTTTGAACTCAATGTTTTGAATGCAACGTCTTTTGAAATATGCCATAAATGACTCCAAGTAATGTCTTTAAAAAGAGTAAATGCACAGCGGAAGATTTCTTTCATACCTGAGGATAAACATGCTTAAAAGTGTCAACCAAAAGGTTGGTGAGTTCATTAGTTTATCATAATCAAACATTTCCATAATTTTAATAGACCACAAGACTTCAAATATTTAACCGCACAGGTAACCCGTGTACAAAATATGATACACATAACTTGTGTATAAAAATCATTCATATGGTGAACACCCAGTAACTGACATTAACAAAATGCATCTAGAATATCCCCATCATTCCGAGACTCTCATCGGACATGATAAAATCGAAGTACTAAAGCATCCGTAACCCGGATGAGGTTTGTTAGGCCCAATAGATCTATCTTTAGGATTCGCGTCAATTAGAGTTTCTGTTTCCTAATTCTTAGATTACCAGACTAAAAAGGGTGATATCCGGTATAATAATCCAACCATAGAATGTAGTTTCAAGTACTTGTGTCTATTTCGTAAAACAGTTTTAAAAGCAGCGCATGTATTCTCAGTCCCAAAAATATATATTGCAAAAGCATTTAAAAAGGGAGCAAATGAAATTTACGATACAATATTTTGTAGTAAACATGCATATGACGGCACTGAACAAGTGCATGGTTGGCCTCGGATTCATGAACCTATATTAGTTACATATATATTAAAACATATAACAAGTTTATATATATTAACACCCATAATAAACAAGTATATATATATATATATATATATATATATATATATATATATATATATATATATATATATATATATATATATATATATATATATATATATATATATATAGTGAAAGGATCCCTAGAGAACTAGAGTATGTAGAGAACTCATAGAACTCATAGATTGAACTTCAATCTATGTGAAGATTGAGCTTCAATCTATGAAAAAAAATACAATCTGGAAAAAAAAAACTGCAAAAAAAAAAAACAGCGAATCTGCACAGAAAAAAGTGAATCTGCAAAAAAAAAGAAAAAAAATTGCAAAAAAATGTCAATCTGCACAAAAAAAAGTTAAATCTGCACAGAAAAAAGTCGATCTGCAAAAAAAAACTGCAAATAAAAAAAAGCAGATTGACTCAATCTGCACGCAGATTGACTCAATCTGCATAAAAAACTGAAAAAAGTCGATCTGTAAAAAAAAAAAACTGGAAAAAATCGTCAATCTGCACGCAGATTGACTAAATCTGCAAAAAAAAAAAATCTGAACAGAAAAAAAAAATCTGCAAAAAAAAAAAAAAAAAAATTTGTGAATCTGCATGCAGATTTAGTGAATCTGCACGAGTTCCATGAGTTCTCTACTACCATGAGTTCTCCATGGATCCTCACCCTATATATATATATATATATATATATATATATATATATATATATATATATATATATATACCTTTTTTATCAAAAACTTATATGTTATATTAATAATAAATTACATTTATTCTATATATTTTAAATAGTTAATATATATATTTATAAAATTACATTTATTAATATAACAATAATAAATATTTTTTTTATAATTTAATCATTTAATTATAATTCAATATAATATAAAAATTTATATTAAGGTTTATATATGATAAAAACATATATTTATATGTTAAGTAATATAATTAATATTATTTTTAATGATGAAAATGTAGTGATATGTAATATTAATAATTGTATTACATGTAGTAAATATATTTTTGTATTAATATTTATTTGTTAATTAATATTAATAATAAATAAAAGTTGTATTATAATAATAATAATAATCATTTTAGTAATAGTAAAAATACTAATGATATAAATGATAACAATAATTATATTTGATAATGAAAATAATTATTTTAATAATAAATAATAATATTTTTATTTGTATTAATAATAATATCATAATAAGGGTATTAATGATGACGATAATAAAAATATAATAATTATGTTAATGATAATAACAATGATAATAATTATTTTCAATATTAGTAAAAATAATATAACTTATCTTAATAATAATATTTACTAAATGTAATAATTATCATAATAAGGATAGTAATAATAATAAATGATAATTTTATCAAAAAATTAAAAATTTTCATAATAACGATGTTTTTAATAATAATGATAATAATACCTTATTATTATTAGTAATAAATTATTTTAACAATATTTCATACTAATAACAATAATAATAATAATAATTATGATAACGAAAATAATAGTAATAATAATAATAATGATATTTCCATAAAAATGATGATTTTAATAAAAGTGATAATTTTAATATTATAATAATAATGATAAAAATAAAAAAATGATAGTTTTGATAAAAATGTTAACTTTTAATAATAATGATAATTTCAGTAATAATATCAATGATAATAATTATAATAATTATTTTTAATAATAATACTAAAATTAATAATAATTCTAATAATGATAATAATAGTAATGATACTAATGTTAGTTTTAATGATAATGGTATTAATAATAATAACAATTTTAATAATACTAACGATTATACTAATAATAATAATAATAATAATAATAATAATAATAATAATAATAATAATAATAATAATAATAATAATAATAATAATAATAATGATGATGATGATGATGATGATGATAATATTAATAATAACTTTAGTGATAATAATGATAATAATAATAATAATAATAATCACAATTTTAATGATAAAACTTATAACGATAATGCTAATAATAATAATAATTATTAGATAATAATAATAACGATAACAATAACAATGATAGTAATAATAATAATAATAATAATAATAATAATAATAATAATAATAATAATAATAATAATAATAATAATAATAATAATAATAATAATAATAATAATAAAAGTGATGAGAGTTATACCATCCTAATCTCATCACCATTGACCCGCTATCCTCAGTGTACCCATAACCTCCTCAGCTATAACTCATAATTCCAAAGCTTAAAACCGTTTTGAAAACCCGTTTGAGATCACTCGAACAACACACCGTCGTAGTATTTTATGTATAATACAAATTAATAATAATACTTCTAATAATAATAAGATTAATAATAATAATAATAATAATAATAATAATAATAATAATAATAATAATAATAATAATAATAATAAAAATAATATATATATATATATATATATATATATATATATATATATATATATATATATATATATATATATATATATATATATATATATATATATATATATATATATATATAGTGATCGATAGATAGATGAATGAAAGAATCGAAAAATGCGTTCGAGCTTTATAGACCCGATCTGGAATCTCAATCTCCGCGATCGTGATGGTTTTGTGGCTATGGGCTCCGTGATCGCGGGCCTGCGTCCTCCAGCTCACACCCACTAAGTTCCTGGCTGCCGATAATTTTTTTTATATTTTAATATATATTTTTAATTTATGCAATTATATATATATTATATTATATTCACGTGCGCAGTTAACTTTTAATTTTTGTTCCAATGACTTCTACATTGTCACTTGACTAATGTCAGGGTTCTGGTTTCTTGAACGCATTTTTGTACGCTAAGAAAACTGGTACATTTCGTTTCGCGGCAAGTGCCCTTGATAATAATTAGAAATAATTGCCAATAATACATATTACAAGAAATGTAATTTATACATTTGAGTGTTTTGGTCATTTGCTTTTATAAATCGTCTACTCAATATTTGTTAAAATATATTAAATAATATTACTTAAAATCTTTATTATATTAAAGATAAATATAATCAATTAGTTATATAACTAAATAAATATTATATTTTGTTACTTATAAAATATACATATTATCGTTTAGAAATTTGTATAACAAATATATATACTCAAAATCTTTATTTAATGATATAATCTATAGTTTTTCAAAACTAATTATATTTAAAGTTTATAAAAATATAAATTCTAAATCTTTTAAATAATAGAAAATATAATATCAAATAACGTTTACACTTTAAAACTTAAATTGACATAGTTCATGTATGTACTAGCGTTATTTTAACTTCTCAAACATTCTAATTAAACCTATCGATAGTCACGAGGAAATTATCGTAAAACATGTACAGGAATCTCCACTAACTTTTGTCTAACACTCGTTAATTGGCACTTTGTTCTTACATGTGAACCACATTACCAATTATTCCGAATACCGTTAAAAAGAATAGATTTCTTAAATCATAATGGACCTCACAACAGAGACCCGTAATCATATCACAATGTATCTGATAATTCAATCATTTGATATTATCATATACTTCCGTCGATAAATATATTAAACATATATTGAAACAAATTCGTTTACGTAAAGTATTATTCATCTAATACTTTGATAATGTTTTTAATTAATATAACTATATATTATATATATACATGTCTACATACACATAAATGTTCGAGAATCGTCGAGCACATTCAAAGGGTAGTTGATTACATGAATGTAGTTATAAATTTTTTGAGATTCAACTTATCAGACTTTGCTTATCGTGTCGAAATCATATAAAGATTAAGTTTAAATTTGGTCGGAAATTTCTGAGTCGTCACTTGGTGATCAATCACTATTACAATTGCGTACCTTTCCATTTTCACATGGTCACGCAAAGTACTTTACCTGGACTGACGCGACATTCACACAAAATAATACGTGATAACTCCTAGTACCCGAATGACCAAATTCCTTACCGTGAACTTGATCACTCAAACCGCCAAATATGCGAATCTCTCCAATAGATTAGTCTCTAGGACACCGCACCAAAAGATACCTGAATATATACACCAATATACAATATAATAATAAACGTACACAAGTACACCACAACAACAAGTCAACCTACAACCTAGGTGACTATCACAAAAACAAGGTCCAAGTTCGCCTACTTACATTAGGCAGTAGCTATCTAAGGCACTAATTTACCCGCGAAATATATAACGACCCTCATTTTTCCATTCTATATTTCTCATTTTTTTATTCTATTCTTTTACTTATTAAATGTCCAACTAAATAATTAAACTTAACAATTACGACTTTGTTTAACGATTGTTAAGAATAATAATAATTAACTTTGCAAACGACAAATAAATACAAGATAAAAATAATAAGCTTATTAACTTTTGGGACTAAATAAATAACTTTAAAACTTGTGTAATTAAAATAATTAAATTAGGATAATTAAGGAGTCATTTAAGCAAATTAAAGTACAAGGACTAAAGTGAAAAATCACAAACCCTAATCCTCCTAAACCCTAGCCGATTTTTAGAGGGCAAAATTACCTTCTTACCCTTCAAAATTTCGGCCCAAATCACCAACCCTAACCCCTTTTTCAAGCCAACTTGTTCCCTAAGTTATTTCTTATTAAACCCTAATTCTAGAATCATCTTATCCTCACTATAAATAGAGACCTAGGCTAACTCATTCCATGTACCAAATCATAATTACATCTCTCTCAAATCTCTCTCCCACCCTCTCTTATTTTCGGCCAAAATTGAAAACCCCCACCATCATCACCATCGAAATTCACCACCACCTTCAAGGGATTTCCAAGTGATCTTCGAGTTGATCTTCGTGTTCTTCGTGTTCTTCGTGAATCTTCAAGGGTTTCTTCAAGATTTTCAAGTCTTTGATCTTCAATCTTCAAAGTGTTCATCTTTTCTTTGTTTATCTTCTTGGATCTTCAAAGGTATAATATAAAACCCTAAACTATTTCCATAATTCTTTGATCTTTATTTTTATCTATATTCATAAACATATAAACATAAGAACAAACCTAGATCTATACATGTAAAAAAAAGGTAAATATATATGTATGTATATGTGTGTCGACTAGAAGAAAAAAAAGGGAAGGAAACTTTGATCTTTAAAACCCTAGATACAATTAGGAGATTTGTTAGTGTTAATTAAGAAAACAAAATAAACCTATATATATATATATATATATATATATACAAATCGACATATACATATATATATATATACATGTAAAAAATATATTTTTATATACATATATATATATATATATACACGACATTATATACATATACATACTAAAACCCTAAACCCTAATTTAAGCTATACTACTTTAATCAAAACCCTAGTTATATTAAAAACCTAATTAATTATTAAACCCTAATTAATTAAACCTAACCCTAATTATTTAATACCACATTAATTATTAAACCCTATACCTAATCATTACTACAACCCTAAATTACTAAACCCTAATTAATGAAACCCTAGGACATTAATTACTAAACTCTAGTTATTAATTGCTACTTTAATTAACTAACCCTAATTAATGAAACCCTAATACTACCTATATTATTAATGAACATGTATACATTATTACTATTACTAACACCTATAACCTAATACTTATATTATAACACATAAAAACATTTTGGGATATGTATTATAGATGTATAGATCTTCGAACTTTCTTGACGAATGGTTTCTACGAAACTCTAGGCGGAAGGGTTTGGATTTCCTATTTAAAGGGTCCTATAGCTCAAGCCCCTAGACCTGAAATGGCCATTTGAAGAGGAAGGGGTGATTGGAAGCTTATCTAATACGACAAGTATCCTAAAATGGAAAACACTCTTAAAGTAGAAACTTTCTAGTTATAGAAACTTACTAAGATAAGAAACCTACTAAAAGTGGACACTTTCTAGTTATAGAAACTTAGTAAAACAAGCTATACTTAAAACACTATCATACTTAAACATTTACTTAAACATGGGCAAAAACACTTACTACTCTTAAATGTCATAGGTTGACTTTTCTGCTCACTCGTCCAACTTTCTATTCCGAGGAATAACTAGCTCTCTCTCTACTAAGGTGAATTCATAGCCCCACTTACTATTGCGCAACTTATTTACTTTTATTCTTGGGGTGAGACACATGCTATTTTTTACATTTTACAATTTAGACACAAGTACCAGCTGCTAAAACTATGCTTTACCCGGCTATGTCCGACTAAGTCCCTACAGTGATATTTTTAATTGCTGCTTACATGCTTAATTATTGGGGGTAGGCCTATCGGGAGTAACGTCCCCGATACATTTAACCAAGTCTTTGTATTACTTAATAATGGAATTAAACCGAAAAGTATAAACGATAACTTGTCTTGGGGTAAACTTGAACGTTTAGTCTAAATATCACGCATTGGCATAACTTTTGATCCTGCAGGAGATCAACTTTACAACTAAATCTTGTGGTCTAAAACAACGGTCAAACTATTGTTAAACCTATGAACTTCACTCAACCTTTTTGATTGACACTTTAGCATGTTTTGTCTCAGGTGCTGTTTGATTCAAGCTCTTATACTTACTGCTTATGTGATGCTACTTGGACATAGGATCAAGAGATATCGCATTTATTACTATTTCATTTAAACATTTACTTATTCCTTTATAACGACATTTCATTTTCCGCTGCGTACTCTCATTAAAGTTTGATTTTATCATTTAGTATTGTTCTCGTTATTATAATATGTTGGTATATTTTGATATTAAGTCACATTTCGCCCAGGCCCTTACTGGGGGTGTGATAGATTGGTATCAGAGTATAACCAAGCTGTTATAGAGAACCAGGATTGCATTTTTTTGTATGCCTTATTTGCTAGCTAGGGTGCCTTAGCAATCTAGGAAATTATAACCTTTCCTGCCTTAGACTTTAAAGCACTTAGGATTGCCCTATAATCTTAACATTTATGCTTTCCTAAACTTGACTAAAAGATTCTAATCAAAGTCTCTTTCCTAATGTTAGGATGTCAAGCTCAAGCATTAATAAACCAACTCTCATCAGGCCAACCGAAGAAGATACTAAAGGGTCTTCCACTGAAAAATCAGTCCAGAGTCCACCTTATGGCTTTGGTGGTCCTTGCTCACCAAACTATAGTCCGGATACTCTACCTGCTTCTCCTGAATTTCACCCAACTCAAGGATCTGAAAGCGAAGGAGAAAGCCCTGCTGATTCTGCAGACTCTGGCTCTTTTCACTCATTGGTATATAAACTGATGAGTACTCCTGAATGGGATGCTCTTCAAAACCTCCCTAACTACGACAGTGACTTCTCAAATTACGAACCTGAAGAAGAGCCTATTGAAGAATCGTCTAAAAACTTAACTCTAAAGAGAAAGCAACCCGAACCCGCTACCAGTCCATTATTCTGTAATAACGAGGAGCACGTAAGGGTGAAGTCTGATATCATCAACCTTCAGAGTAGCTGTGAGAAGAATAGAGAGTTTAGTAGACGTCATGTTGCTCGAATAGAAGTGCGTCTAAACAACCTAGAAAAAGAAAACAAAATCTTGAAGGAAATTATCAAAGAGTCCCTCGATTCTCAAACCGAAAGGCTAGAGAAACTTGTGAAGGATAACATGGAAAAAGTGATGAAGCAGTTTAAGGACGAGAAGAAGAAATATGAAGACTATTTCAATCTTAATATTCTTTAGTTATCTTTCCTATTTTTCCATCTATGTAAACGCTATGCCTTAAAACTATTTCTATTTCCGAATCGTGTACTAAAAGGCTTAATTAATGCCTCGTTCCTTAATAATATAAAGTGTTTTATATATATCATGTGGTATCAATACTTTAACTTATTTCTACTTGTAATTGCTCAACCATATAATTTGTTAACTTATCCGATTTATGTTCACTTATGTAGCGACATCATGGTTCGTCCAGCTGCACCTACTGTTAACAATATTGTTTTGACTACCGAGCAATTCCAACAATTACTCACTGCCGCACAAGGCAGTGCTCAAGCCAATAATGTCAATCCTCAACCGAAACCTTGTTCCTACAAGGATTTTTCAAACTGTCACCCTCCTGCGTTCAAAGGACATGAAGAAGCTGTCGAACTAGTTCACTGGTTCGAGAAGATGGAATCTATTTTTTGTATTTGCAACAGTGGTGATGACGATTGAGTAAAGTATGCCACTAGCTCACGGGGTGGTAATGATTTAACTTGGTGGTCTGCTCATGCCAAGTCCGTAGGAATTGACAATGCTAATGCAATTCCATGGGACGAACTCAAAAGCATGATGGTCAACAAATTCTGCCTGAGAAGTCAAGTTCAGAAACTTGAAGCTGAGTTCTGGGAACTCAAGGTCAAGGGTGCTGATATTAAGAACTACACCAATCATTATCTGGAACTTTCTACTCTATGTCCTGAGATGTTTCCTACCAAAGCTAGAAGAATTGAGCGGTATATTGAAGGTCTTCCCGAGGATGTTCAAGGGAATGTTATAGTTGCCGAAAAGGTTACTCTGGATGCTGTGATTCTTATGGCACAAAATCTGATGTTGGCCAAGAGAAGAAGAGCATCGGCTAATAAGCAGGTTGAAACTAAGGGTAATGATGGTAAGAGGAAGTTTGAGCCATCTCAAGGTTCGACTCAGAATGTTAGTAAGAAGCCTGCGGATAGTAGAAAGTCGAATTATAAGGGTTCCTGTCCTTTCTGTATTGTTGTGAGAGGCATCACCCGGGGCAATGTACTGCTGTTTGTTCATTGTGTAAGAAAGTGGGACACATTGCTAAGACGTGTAAGACTCCTCCAAAGGATAAAGTGATTGTTCCTACCAAAGCTCCTCCAACCTGCTATACTTGTGGAGAGAAGGGACACATTAGTCCTAATTGTCCTAAGAAGAAGGATAATCCTACTACTGGAGCTAATGCTACTGCTGCGAAGGGTCGTGCATTTGTTATTACTGCTGCTGAAGCTCGAGATGAGGATGAGGTCATCACGGGTACGTATCTTGTCAATAATTGTTATGCAACTATTTTATTCGATACTGGTGCCGACAGAATTTACGTGTCTAGTGATTTTTGTACCTTATTTACTGTAAAGCCTCAACCCTTAGGAACTAAAAGATTAGTAGAAGTATCCAATGGAAAAGACATGCAAGTCGATAAAATCTATAAAAACTGCAACTTAATCTTAGCCGATAAGGAATTTAAGATAGACCTTTTGCCGATCAAGCTCGGAAGTTTTGACGTCGTAGTTAGAATGGATTGGTTACATCCATTACATGTTGCTATCATGTGTTACGATAAAACTGTTAATGTTCCATTGGGAAATGGAGAGACTCTCATCATGTAAGGTGAAAAGAGTGGTTCCAATCTCAACATCATCTCCTGTATTAAAACTCGAAAATACCTTATGAAAGGTTATCCAGCTATTCTAGCCCACGTTAAGATGATTGAATCGAAGGAAAAGCATATTGAAGATGTACAAGTGGTTATAGACTTTCCTGATGTTTTCCCGAAGATCTTCCTGGTCTTCCACCTCCTCGACAAGTTGAATTTCAAATTGATTTAACTCCCGGTGCTGCTCCTATTACTAAAGCTCTGTATCGTTTAGCACCCTCCGAGATGAAGGAATTATCCAACCAGCTCCAAGAACTATTGGATAAAGGTTTCATTCGTCCTAGCTCGTCCCCATGGGGAGCTCCTATTCTGTTCGTTAAAAAGAAGGATGGTACGTTAAGGATGTGTATTGATTATCGCGAGCTTAACAAGCTTACTATCAAGAACTGTTATTCGTTGCCGCGTATTGATGATTTATTCAACCAACTTCAAGGGTCAAGCTTCTATTCAAAAATTGATTTAAGATCTGGTTATCACCAACTCCAAGTCAAGGAATCCGATATTCCTAAGACTGCTTTTCGTACTCGATATGAACATTATGAATTCTGTGTCATGACTTTTGGTTTAACCAATGCTCCTGCTGTATTCATGGATCTTATGAATCGTGTCTGCAAGCCTTACCTTGATAAATTCATTATTGTGTTCATTGACGATATCTTGATCTATTCTAAGAGTGAGAAAGAACATGAGCAACATTTGCGTATGATTCTTGAACTCTTAAGAAAGGAACAACTCTATGCTAAATTTTCTAAGTGCGAGTTTTGGCTAAAAACCATACAATTTCTTGGACATGTTGTTGATAGAGACGGAATACATGTCGATCCAGCTAAGATTACTGCTATTCAGAACTGGGAGATACCAAAGACTGCGAAGCATATTCGCCAATTTTTGGGACTTGCCGGTTACTATCGAAGGTTCATAAAAGATTTTTCTCTCATTGCTAAACCTCTTACAAAGCTAACTCAAAAAGGGAAGAAATTTGAGTGGTCCGAAGAACAGGAATCTGCTTTCAAGATTCTGAAGGAGAAATTGACCACAGCCCCAATTCTATCCTTACCTGAAGGTACTGACGACTTTGTTGTCTACTGTGATGCTTTGAAGCAAGGCTTTGGTTGTGTTTTAATGCAACGTGAAAAGGTTATTGCCTACGCATCTAGGCAGTTGAAGAAACATGAAGAGAACTATACCACACATGACCAGGAGTTAGGTGCTGTGGTATTTTCATTAAAGATATGGAGACATTATTTGTATGGTACCCATTTTACGATGTACACTGACCATAAAAGTCTTCGACACATCTTTGATCAAAAACAGTTGAATATGAGGCAAAGTCGATGGCTCGAGACTTTGAATGATTATCACTGTGAGCTGAAATATCATCCCGGTAAGGCGAATGTAGTTGCCGATGCCCTTAGCCAAAAAGACGATGTTAAACGTGTTCGTGCTCTAAATCTGAAAATCAAATCAAATCTTATCTCATGAATCTGTGAAGCTCAATTGGAAGCTATTAAACCGACACTTATCGAAGGTGAAGGACCCATTGGTTTTGAGAACCAACTTCAAGTAAAAGCTAATGGTACACGGTACTTTGGCAATAGAATTTGGGTTCCTCGTTTCGGAAATCTCCGTGAACTAGTCTTGGATGAAGCATATATGACTAGATATTCTATTCATCCCGGTTCCAGTAAAATGTATCACGATATGAAGCAATTCTACTGGTGGCCTAACATGAAAGCTGACATTGCTACTTATGTTAGTAAGTGTCTTACTTGTTTGAAGGTCAAGGCCGAACATCAAAAGCCTTCTGGTCTATTGACACAACCTGATATTCCGCAGTGGAAGTGGGAATGTATCACTATGGACTTTGTTACTAAGTTACCTAAGACTTCGAACGGTAATGATACTATTTGGGTCGTAGTTGATCGTCTTACTAAATCTGCACATTTCATACCGATCAAGGAAACCGACAAGATGGAGAGATTATCACAGCTTTATATTAAAGAAATCGTCTCACGTCATGGTGTTCGTATCTCGATTATTTCTGATCGCGACAGTCGATTTGTTTCTAGATTCTGGAAAACTTTACAATCTGCTCTTGGAACTCAACTCGACATGAGTACAGCTTATCATCCTCAAACTGATGGTTAGAGTGAATGAACTATTCAAACCATGGAGGATATGCTACGAGCTTGTGCAATCGATTTCGGCAAAGGATGGGATAGACATCTACCTTTGGTTGAATTTTCTTACAATAACAGTTATCACTCCAGTATTAAAGCTGCACCTTTTGAAGATTTATATGGACGGAAGTGTAGATCCCCTTTGTGTTGGGATGAACTTGAGGACATACATTTAACTGGTCCTGAAATCATTCACGAAACTACTGAAAAGATCGTTCAAATTAAATAACGTTTAGAAACTGCCCGTAGCCGACAAAAGAGCTGTGTCGATAGGAAACGAAAAGACATCGAATACCAAGTTGAGATAAAGTCATGTTGAAAGTATCCCCTTGGAAAGGTGTTGTTCGCTTCGGTAAGCGAAGTAAACCCAGTCCACGATATGTTGGACCATTCATAATCACTGAAAGAGTCAGTCCTGTGGCATATCGATTAGAACTACCAACCGAACTCAGTCAAGTACAAGATGTGTTTCATGTCTCAAATCTTAAACGGTGTCTTGTTGATGACACACTCGTTATTCCTCTGGATGATGTCCGCATTGATGAGCAAATGCACTTCGTTGAAGAACATATAGAAATCATGGAAGGAGAGGTCAAACAAACGCGTAAAAGCAACATACCTATCGTTAAAGTCCGTTGAAATTCGCGTAGAGGCCCCGAATATACCTGGGAGCGCAAAGACCATATGAAACGAAAATATCTCCATCTCTTCTCAACTGCTGATGCAAACGAGGAATCTACCTAAAAACCCCGGGACGAAGTTTTCAATAACGGGGAGGTACTATAACGACCCTCATTTTTCCATTCTATATTTCTCATTTTTTTTATTCTATACTTTTACTTATTAAATGCCCAACTAAATAATTAAACTTAACAATTAAGACTTTATTTAACAATTGTTAAGAATAATAATAATTAACTTTGTAAAAGACAAGTAAATACAAGATAAAAATAATAAGCTTATTAACTTTTGGGACTAAATAAATAACGTTAAAACTTGTGTAATTAAAATAATTAAATTAGGATAATTAAGGAGTCATTTAAGCAAATTAAAGTACAAGGACTAAAGTGAAAAATCACAAACCCTAATCCTCCTAAACCCTAGCCAATTTTTAGAGGGCAAAATTACCCTCTTACCCTCCAAAATTTCGGCCCAAATCACCAACCCTAACCCCTTTTCCTAGCCAACTTGTTCCCTAAGTAATTCCTTATCAAACACTAATTCTAGAATCCTCCTATCCTCACTATAAATAGAGAACTAGGCTAACTCATTCCATGTACCAAATCATAATTACATCTTTCTCAAATCTCTCTCCTTCCCTCTCTTATTTTCGGCCAAAACCGAAAACCCCCACCATCATCACCATCGAAATTCACCACCACCTTTAAGGGATTTCCAAGTGATCTTCGAGTTGTTCTTCGCGTTCTTCGTGTTCTTCGTGAATCTTCAAGTGTTTCTTCAAGATTTTCAAGACTTTGATCTTCAATCTTCAAAGTGTTCATCTTTTCTTTGTTTATCTTCTTGGATCTTAAAAGGTATAATATGAAACCCTAAACTATTTCCATAATTCTTTGATCTTTGTTTTAATCTATATTCATAAACATATAAACATAAGAACAAACCTAGATCTATACATGTAAAAAAAAAGGTAAATATATATGTATGTATATGTGTGTCGACTAGAAGAAAAAAAAGGGAAGGAAACTTTGATCTTTAAAACCCTAGATATAATTAGGAGATTTGTTAGTGTTAATTAAGGAAACAAAATAAACCTATATATATATATATATACATATATATACAAATCGACATATACATATGATGTCAAAGCTAAGGTATACGAAATAGTTTATATTTTACTAGGAAAAACTATTAAATACGATACAATTTTACACAAGATATTTATTTATTTATAGAATGGATATACTTAAACCTTGCTACAACACTTATAGGCAGTGTACCTAATCGTATAGTAGTGTAGTTTTTAGTAAGTCCGGTTCGTTCCACAGGAAAATCTTTAAACAAAGCGTAACGCTATATTAGTTTACTTTTATAAAAATAAAAACATATATATAAGTAATATTATTATTATAAATGGGGGTTTTTACCATTTAATGACCGGTTTGTCGATTTTAAGACTTTAGTCGCAGTTAAAACCTAATGTAAAATATAAAATAAATACAAGACTTAAATTAAAGCGTAAAGTAAATAACGATAATGAAATTGCAATAAAAGTGCGATAAAATAAAATTGCGATAATTAAAAAAATACGATAATTAAAAGTGCGATTAAATAACAATAAATAAAAATGCGATAATTAGAAGTGCAGTTAAATATAAAATAAAGGAAATTAAATATGAAATAAAAGAATTATGCTTATTTAAACTTCTGTAATCATGATGTTTGACGTGTTGATTTTAGTTTTATGCCCATGGGTTAATTGTCCTTTGTCCTGGATTATTTAATATGTCCGTCTGATTTTTGTCCATAACAGTCCATCAGTCATAAATATAAAGTGCGAGTGTCCTCGTCAAATTATTATTATACCCGAAGTTAAATATTCCAACTAATTGGGGATTCGAGTTGTAACAAGGTTTTAATACTTTGTTTAATGAATACACCGGGTTATCAACTGCGTGTAAACCAAGGTTTTACTACTTTGTTAACAATTACACCAATTACCCTTGAATGTAATTTCACACCTGTTTTAATAATTCTAGTGGCTATTAATCCATTCCCGTGTCCGGTTAAATGAACGATTATTCGTACATATAAATACCTCGCCCATCGTGTCCGATCGAGTGTGTATGGTAATTTATAGGGACGCCCAATTGTAAATCTTTATATTAACATTAACAAACTATCATTTAGTTAAACAAATATAAAGCCCATTAATAGCCCATAGTCTAATTTCCACAAGTGTCATTCTTTTGTCCAAACCCCAATTATGGTACAAAGCCCAATTACCCAATTTTAGTAATTAGCCCAACATCATGATTACTTCGTTTTAAATAAGCATAATAATAACTTAGATACGAGACATTAATGTAAAAAGGTTGAACATAACTTACAATGATTAAAAATAGCGTAGCGTTACACGGACAGAATTTTGACTTACACCCTTACAACATTCGCTAACATACCCTTATTATTAGAATTATAATTAAAATTAAAATATAAATTATAAATATAAATATAAATTTTACGTATGATAAGAGAAGAAAAAGATTGATGATTTTGATCAGAATTCGGTTGGCTTTATAGGCAGTTTTCAAATTTAGGGCTCCGCGACTCGCGGCATATTTTGCCTTCAAACTCCGCGAGTCGCGGAGTTTGAAATTCCAGCTCACACTTTGGAGTCTTTCTCTGCCGACGGTTTTTATTTATAAATATAATATATATATAATTAATATAATTAATTATATATTATATTATATTTATATACCTAGTTAACTTGTAATTTTTAGTCCGTTGCGTCGAGCGTTAAGAGTTGACTCTGGTCCCGGTTCCGGATTTTCGAACGTCCTTGCGTACAATTTAATATCTTGTACTTTACGTTTTGAATCTTGTACTCTTGTAATTTCGAGACGTTTCTTATCAATAATTGGAACCTTTTTGATTGTCTTTTGTACTTTTGAGCTTTTTGGTCGTTTGCGTCTTCAATTCGTAGAATCTGTCTTTTGTCTTCACCTTTTATTATTTAAACGAATATCACTTGTAAATAGAACAATTGCAACTAAAAGCTTGTCTTTCTTGAGGAATAATGCTATGAAATATATGTTCGTTTTTAGCATTATCAAATATTCCCACACTTGAGCGTTGCTTGTCCTCAAGCAATATTGTCTTGAAATACTAGAATCACTTCTTTATTCTTCACACTTTGTACATCAGTGATTTCTATATGGCGGTATAAACAATGGTAGTAACGATATGGTTTACAGTCCAACATGACTATAAAAATTTAGATCCATTAAGGAAATTGGATCTTTATGAAAACATTTGACCTTTTGAAAATTAAATCTAGTTTTTACCCTAGATAAGTTTTCCGGAATAACCCTTTACCGGTGTTTGCAAAATATTTTTGTGGGTTTCGTGGGTTTCAGATTTGAATATTTTAGCTCAAAACTTGCGGTTTTGTGTCACCCACTTGCTAACCTTGTATTTGGAAAGCAACACGTCCAGTTTACTTGTCCCGTATATTACCTTTCGGTAAACTACTGTCCGGTTGTAAAGGAAAGCGTTGAACAAGCAACTGTTAAGGCAATGTCCCCTGACATGCTTTTAATTATGGTCTATAACGTGTCGGACGCAATTACTATCCTTGGTAGGAGCAACAGTAAAGCTCACCCTCATAATTTTTCGGTATGGCACAAGGTCCTGTCTTTGACCATGCTATGCAATCACCGTTCTTACGGTTGACACCCGATTTAGTTCAGGTGACCTAATGAATTCCAGGTGAATTCCTAGGATTTTACGTTCAATGGTAATGAACGCATTGAAAATGGTTTTTCAGAAAACAAATCGGTTTATAATTTTGATCAAAATATTTTCTCGTTCAAGCTCGAGTTTAGATATCATTGAATTCCATGAGTTTGAATTCTCAATCTTTAAGGTCAATCTCTAGGATTGAGTAATATCAGGCTTAAAAGCTGATTTTTGATCTTTAAGGAGATTATCCTTTCTGGGGATCTGATTCATTAGTCTTATCAAGCTAATTTGCACGGTGCCCTCCCCATTTTACAAGACAGATCCTCTCATGGTTAGGATAAGTCTGACCACTTGGCGACCCTGTTTTATGCTGAGGTCCGTGGATTTCCTGCTGATTTTAGTGATGACTTTTCTAGATTTTTCGTCAACCTACAGCTGGTCTGGACGACAACTTCATGACCTAAATTAAGAAGCGCGTGTCTTTTTCGGAAGATTTTACTTCCTTTTAATGATGGAATTGATTCATCGTGTAGATCCATCTCTTCTTTTCTTTTATCGGGTAAAACAGTTTAGTTTAGTCCAAAGCAAAAGTATTTTCAGTTATTTGTTACAGATATATGTGACATATGTTTAAGATAACTTGGTAAATTTTCCCACACTTGGCTTTTATTTTCCTTTTTATCGTCCTCTATTACATTTTAAATGAATTTTAACATTTTGGTTTGTTTCTCAATTTATGTCCTTTCCGAGGTAACAATAATTTCGGTGTTAAAACCTAGTTTTATCGTTCATAAATATGTATAAACATGATTTTGAGTTCATTTAATTGAAAATTTTGAAAAATTTTACTAGAATTGGGTAGTTAGTATATAAGACTAGGGCTGTTCTTTATTATCAGAGAGCACTAGATTCTAATACAACTACTGCTTTACTAGTATTTTTAATGGTAACCAAGTGTATAAAGTAAAAATTTTTTAAATCCGAAAGAATTTAACCCCTTCCCACACTTAAGATCTTGCAATGCCCTCATTTGCAAGAAATCAGTAACAATTTAAATTATTGAGGGTGATTTGTGTGAAAATGATTAAATTTTTACCAAAGTTTCCAAATATATTGGCGTTTGTTTGCTGAATGATAAATGGTGCACATCATTTGTTCATTCCGTCTTGTTGTTATTTCACATATATTTTGCATCTTGTCGTCAAAATTAGTTGCTTTTGCTGAACTTAATGTCAGTTTTTGAAAATGCGTTGTTTTACCCTGTTGTGTACATAAGATAAACTGCAAACATATATACATATTTTTGAAGTTTGGTATATTACCCCACATTCAAAAATTATTAAAATCTAAGAATAAAAGTTAGATAATTATAAAAAATGATTACAATATTAACAAAAGTATTAAACGTATCAATAATTACAAATTACAAAATAAAAAAAAAATAATAAGTAAACTAAGGATGATATTGGTACCAATAGGGGTTCCAGGCATAACCATAGGTGCTATAGAATGCTTCGGCAGGGTCATACGTAGGATATGGTGGCTGCATCTCTATAGACCAGGGAGGGAAGATGGGTTTCGGTGTAGGAATATAGTTTCTACCTATATGTTGGCAATGAGCTATGATTTGGTTCTGATGAACTTGCCAATCTTCAAATGCTCTCTGTCTAGCATTTTCGTATTCCTGAGAAGCTATAAACCTATGCATTTCTTGCATCTCATTCCCCCCTCCTACATTACCTTGCTGTTGGTTTCTCTCCACCTGTGGATGTCTACCATGGTATCGTACTGCGGCGTTATTTCGCCTCTTCAAAACTTTCGCACCATGGTATACATTTAAACCTATAGTATCGCGGGGTTCTGGTTCTTCTACTAATAATCCCCCCCGACTTATATCCACACCGAGATATTCACCAATCAAAGTAATAAAAATACCACCTCCTATTATGCTATGCGGTCGCATCCCCCGAACCATAGCTGATAAATAATAACCCACACAATATGGTATACTTACAGCGCTTTGTGGGTCTCGAATACACATATGGTAAAACAAATCCTGTTCATTTACTTTTTCCTTATTTTTACCCCTTTGTGTAATCGAATTAGCTAAAAACCTATGTATCACTCTTAATTCGGCTCTATCTATATCCAAATAAGAGTAATTTCCCCCTTTGAAACAGTGATGGATTGTCATTTGACTCCACACACCG
Source organism: Rutidosis leptorrhynchoides (assembly GCF_046630445.1). Classification (NCBI taxonomy): domain Eukaryota; kingdom Viridiplantae; phylum Streptophyta; class Magnoliopsida; order Asterales; family Asteraceae; genus Rutidosis; species Rutidosis leptorrhynchoides. The sequence goes on from NC_092337.1 coordinate 294,864,263, forward strand.
TGTGTATCAAAATTTTCATCTATCTTTCTACCGTTTAGTATTAATCCTCTACAATCGGCAGACGCTAACTCCTCAGGCGTATATATACGTAAAGCCTGAGCCATGTCCAGTAAAGACATGTGGCGCATCGAACCGCCTAACAAAAATCTAATAAAAGAACGATCGGTTAAACTAGCTACCCGATCATTCAACTCTATACTACATAACAATTCTTCACACCATACTTTATATACAGATCTACGTATGGTGAATAAACATACCCAGTCATTAAAAGAAGAATTACCATACCTCTGTACAAGTAATTCCCTAATTGGCCCGGCCAATTCTACAGCTTCTAAGGGTCCCCATTCTATGACCCTCGGTACCTCAACAACCTTAGAATGAAGAGTATGCAAACCCCTTTGATATTTTGGATAATCTATCCAAAGTCTGTCAAATCTCAGGTTCGGGTGCAACTCTTCCAAGTGCATATCGGAAAAGGTCATGACTGGATGAGGTATATCCTACTTGTAGTAGTTATCCACCTCCTGTTGTTCCAAATTCTCAGCAGGAGCATTGCGGGCTTGGGATGAAGATTCACCCCTTTCATTCTGCAAAACACATCAAACACAATTTTTGTGCATCCAAATATACATTAGTGTCAGCAAAATCATCAATCAAAATAATTACAATGACATTATCAATTTATATCAAACTTAAGCTCATTTTCACATTTTTCTCATATCTACACTTTTTCAAATAGCATATACGAAAATGTTCGCCAAGTTCATAAACATTCAACTCAAATAACATGTCAAAATAATCATTACTAGCAATTAAACAAGTCTCAAATGGCATTATCTTTCAAAAATCAAGTTCATGAATTTTAGACTTGAAAAAGTCCACTTTAATTCTCAAAATCATGTTTAGGCTCAAAGTTTGGATCATTTAACTACATAGACATGTTACACTACTCAATTTAGCAACAATTCATGACAAAAATCGACCATAACCTGTTTATATCAAAAAGCCCCAAATTTGCTCAAGAACACAAACCCTAGATTATTCAAAATTTGAAGTTTAAGGCTTCTAATCATGTTAAACAGCATCAATCTAGGTTATACAAGCATAATACATAAACAATTTAAGCCTAATTACACTAAAAAGCATCAAAATCAAATTGGGAAAAAAATGACTCAAGAACACCTAATTTCGGATTAAATGGTGTTTAGGTGTAGAAATTTACCGTTTTTCTTGAGTAATTCTTAGATAGCATCCTTCTCAACATGATTTTAGCAAAAGATTTGGTGATTAACGGTTAAAAATTGTGATTTTGGGGGTTTTTTCTCGGGTATTTTCGGAGTATTTCGCAGCTATTTTCTGTTTTGGGTGTGTGAAACTGAGCTGTTGCAGCTCTTTATTTTTTTTCTGTAATCCGACTCCTCCGCGAGTCGCGGAGATTAACCCTCCAAACTCCAAGAGTCGCGGAGTTTGGTATTTTTTTTTTTTTTTCAATGTGTTTGGCATACTTTAATTCAATAAGATTAAAAATAATGATAATAAAAGTTCTCGTCCCTCCCTCGGGTAAAGCAATTTCGGTTCAAAGACCTAGTCTTCAACTTACGACGAATTTTAAAAATCATATTCTTAACTTAATGAGATAAAGTAAATTTTTGTTTTTAAATTCACACAACTTAAATATAAAATTCAAAATTAATATTAAAAATTCACACCAAACTTAAAATTTGAAATGCATAAAATTAAAAATTCATATTTTAAAAATTAAAAGTTCACACCAAATTTAATTTAAAAATTCATATTATAAATTCACACCAAACTTATATTAATTTTTTTTAAATATTTACAATTTTAAATATATTGTTTTTACAAAGTTTACAATATTAATTTAAGATTTAAATATTAATTTTAAAAACATTGTAAAAATAAAATTAAAAATCTTTTTGTCTTTTTATCCCACTTTAATCAATCAAATATTATCAAAAATATGCGCCCCTCTTTTCGGTAAAGTAATTTCGGTTCCAAAACCTAATTTAACTCATGATGAATTTTTGAAATATTTTGGGTTGATTGTGTAAAGATATTTATACCTTAAGAATAAACGTTAAATTTCACAGTGATGTAATAAATTTTTGAATGATATCAATAATTTCGGTCGCCAAACCTAATTTTATTTAATACCAATTTAATACTTTTTAGCGAACAAATTATCGTTTATTATCAAAAGGTTAAAAATAAAAATAAAAATAAAAACTGTACAGACATACCTGTGAAATAGATTTCTTAGTTATATGATCTATCCCATTCATAAGATAGTCGGTTTAATTGGTTTTCCATGGCTACATAGGCGTAACCTCGAGCATTCAGTGTCTTTTCTTCTAAACATATGAACGGTCCATCTCTGCATAAAGTAACAAATTCGGTATTTGAATAGGTTTGATTATTTGAACATTTACCTCCATGTGACCATTTTCCGCATTTGTGACATCGTTCTAGGTGTCGTGCTCTTCTTTTCGCTGCGGATTTTGATTTTCCTTTACCAAATTGTAACTTATTATCTTCGCATCTGGATTCTTTTCTAACTCCGTCCATTCTTTCTCTGATTACTGATACTATTTCACTCGGGAGTATGTCATTATTACGTTTAGTGATCAAAGTGTGTAGCATTAGGCCATGGTTTAGTTCACAGGCAGTCTTCATTTCGTAAAAACCTAAAATAAAAATAAAAATTCAGAATGGGGGGAGAAGACTAGTTCTTTAGGGTCTGCTAGGGAAAGACCATTCGGGTTCCATTTTCGAGAACTACACGAAAACAGACAATCTAACTCTAACAGAAATACATATTATCCTTTAAAGACTTGATTCTCCCCACACTTAGTTAGCTGTGGTGTCAAAATTGTGATTAACTTCGTTGTCGACTTCCATCGGACCATGTATGTAATGTTTAACTCTGTGACCATTAACTTTAAATTCAATCCCATTTGAATTTATCAATTCTATCGTTCCATATGGGAAAACTCTTTTGACTATGAATGGTCCAGACCATCTTGATTTCAATTTTCCAGGAAATAGCTTGAATCGTGAATTGAAAAGAAGAACTCTGTCTCCTTCTTTAAATTCTTTTGAACTTCTGATTCTTTTATCATGCCATTTCTTCGTTCTTTCTTTATAGATTAACGAATTTTCGTATGCTTCATGTCTTAATTCTTCTAATTCGTTTAGTTGACTTAATCGTAGACGTCCGGCTTCATGTAAATCAAGATTACATGTCTTCAAAGCCCAAAATGCTTTGTGTTCAATTTCTACTGGAAGATGACATGCTTTTCCATAAACAAGTCTAAAAGGTGTGGTTCCAATTGGAGTTTTGTAGGCTATTCTAAAAGCCCAGAGTGCATCCTCCAATTTAATGGACCATTCCTTCGGATTTGATCCTACGATTTTCTCTAAAATACATTTTAAAGCTCGGTTGGTATTTTCAACTTGTCCACTTGTTTGTGGATGATATGCGGTGGAGATTTTATGAGTTACTCCATATCTTTTAAGAACTTTCTCAAGTTGATTATTACAGAAATGAGTACCCCGATCACTTATTAAAGCTTTTGGTGTTCCAAACCTTGCAAAAAGACGTTTTAAAAAGTTGACTACAACTCGTGCATCGTTAGTTGGGAGAGCTTGTGCTTCCGCCCATTTAGATACATAATCAATGGCTACGAGTATATATAGATTATTATTAGATTTTGGAAATGGACCCATAAAGTCAATACCCCAAATGTCAAATACTTCACATACTTGGATGACATTTTGTGGCATTTCATCACGTTGACTTATTTTTCCTGCCCTTTGACATGCATCACAGGATTTGCAAAGAAAGTGTGCGTCTTTGTAAATTGTAGGCCAATAGAATCCAGCTTCATAAACTTTTCTTGCTGTTAGTTGAGGCCCATAATGCCCTCCTGTTGGTCCTGTGTGACAATGGTTTAAAATTTTACTAGCTTCATCTCCAAATACACATCGGCGTATTATTCCATCGGGACAACTTTTAAACAGATGTGGATCTTCCCAGAAATAGTGTTTTATATCACTGAAGAATTTCTTTCGTCTTTGGTACGATAATCCTTTTTCAAGGAATCCACAAACTAAGTAGTTTGCATAGTCTGCAAACCATGGGATTTCATTATAATCTATCTTCAATAGATATTCATCAGGAAAGTTGTCTTGTATGGCCGATTCATTTAGAACTTCTAATTCGGGATTTTCAAGACGAGAAAGATGATCAGCGGCGAGATTTTCTGCTCCTCTTTTATCTCGGATTTCAATATCAAACTCTTGTAAGAGTAAGATCCAACAGATTAATCTTGGTTTAGCATCTTGTTTTGAAAATAGGTATCTAAGAGCAGAATGGTCGGTATAGACCACCGTTTTTGCTAGAACGAGATATGATCGAAATTTGTCAAAAGCAAAGACAATAGCAAGGAGTTCTTTTTCAGTAGTTGTATAGTTTGTTTGTGCTCCTTGTAATGTCTTACTAGCATAATATATAGGTTGAAATCGTTTTTCAATCCTTTGTCCTAAAACGGCTCCCATTGCAAAATCACTTGCATCGCACATTAGTTCAAATGGTAGATTCCAATTTGGTGTTATCATGATCGGCGCATTAGTGAGTTTTTCTTTAAGAATATTAAAAGATTTGATACACTCATCTGAAAAGATGAATGGAGCATCCTTTTCTAGGAGTTTATTCATAGGGGTGGCAATTTTAGAAAAATCTTTTATGAAACGTCGGTAAAAACCGGCATGCCCTAGAAAACTCCTAACTCCTCTAACATTTGTGGGATGTGGAAGTTTAGCAATTACATCTACTTTAGCTCTATCCACTTCAATTCCTTCTTTTGAAATTTTATGTCCAAGAACGATGCCTTCTTTAACCATGAAATGGCATTTCTCCCAATTAAGTACTAGATTTGATTTTTCGCATCTAATTAGCATTCGTTCCAGATTAATTAGACATGATTTAAATGTATCACCGAAGACTGAAAAGTCATCCATGAATACTTCCATGCATTCTTCTATCATGTCGTGAAAAATCGCCATCATACACCTTTGAAAGGTTGCAGGGGCGTTACAAAGTCCAAATGGCATGCGTTTGTAAGCAAAAGTACCATAAGGGCACGTGAATGTGGTTTTCTCTTGGTCTTCGGGTGCTATTGGAATTTGAAAATATCCGGAAAATCCATCTAGAAAACAATAGTAACTATTTCCGGCTAATCTTTCTAACATTTGATCAATGAAAGGTAAGGGAAAGTGATCTTTTCTGGTGGAGTCATTTAATTTTCTATAATCAATACATACACGCCATCCTGTTACTGTCCTAGTAGGAATAAGCTCATTATTTTCATTTGTAATGACAGTCATGCCACCCTTCTTAGGTACGCATTGAACTGGGCTTACCCATGGACTATCAGAAATTGGATATATCAAACCTGCATCTAGCAGTTTAATAATCTCTTTCTTAACTACATCTTGCATATTAGGATTTAGTCTTCGTTGGCGTTGCACATACGTTTTATGACCTTCTTCCATAAGGATTTTATGTGTGCAATACGAAGGACTTATTCCTTTAATATCATGAATCTTCCATGCAATGGCTGGTTTATGAGCTTTCAACACAGAAATGAGTTGTGATTTCTCATTTTCAGTAAGAGAAGACGATATTATTACAGGTAATTCAGATTCACCATGTAAATAAGCGTATTCCAAATGGTTTGGAAGTGGCTTTAACTCTAATTTCGGAGGTTCTTCTATCGATGATTTGTATCGATATCTGTCTTCTTCTTTTAGCATTTGAATTTCTTCTGTTGTTGGTTCATATCCATTAGCTATAAGTGTAGCTAACATTTCAGCTTCATCAATTGGTTAATTACCTTCTCCTAAAGAACATTCTCCTGTTCCTTGTAATTCTGGAAATTCTTCTAATAATTCTGCATGTGCATCTATAGTTTGAATATAATAACATGTATCATCTGCAGATTGTGGTTGTTGCATTGCTCTATCAACTGAAAAGGTAACACTCTCATCCTCTATACTTAGGGTCAGTTTCTTACCGAACACGTCTATCATTGCTTTAGCCGTGTTTAAGAATGGTCTTCCTAATATGAGAGGAACTTGAGAATCTTCTTCCATGTCTAGAACAACAAAATCTACTGGAAATACTAAAGTACCAACTTTAACTAGCATGTTCTCCATTATCCCTCTAGAATATTTTATTGATCTATCGGCTAGTTGTATGCTTATTCTGGTTGGTTTTAATTCTCCAAGGTCTAGTTTAGTGTATAGTGAATACGGCATTAGATTTATACTAGCACCTAAGTCTGCCAATGCTTCTATTGAACTAAGACTACCCAGAAAACATGGAATTGTGAAACTTCCTGGATCAGATAATTTTTCTGGTATCTTATTCAACAGCACTGCTGAACAATTAGCATTCATAGTAACAGCCGAGAGTTCTTCCATTTTCTTTCTATTTGAGATTAGATCTTTCAAGAATTTAGCATATCTTGGCATTCCTGAAATCACATCAATGAAAGGAAGATTTACATTTATCTGTTTAAACATATCCAAGAATTTGGATTGCTCGGCTTCAAGTTTCTCTTTCTTCATTTTACTCGGGTAAGGAAGTGGTGGTTGGTATGGTTTAACATAAGGTTTATCCTTAACTGTGTTATCTTCATTAACCTTTTCAACTACCGGTTCTTTTTCCTTATCTTGATCAGGTTGTGGTTCTTGTGGAGTAGGAATAGCTTCATCAGAAGTTACAGGTATTTCAGGTGGTTTAAGTGTTGTACCACTTCTTGTGGTAATGGCTTTAGCTGTTTCATTTCGGGGGTTAGCATTTGTATCACTAGGTAGACTTCCCGGTTTTCTTTCACCTATTAACCTTGCTAGGTTACTTACTTCTTGTTCTAGATTTTGAATAGAAGCTTGTTGATTTCTAAATGCTTGAGCATTTTGTTCATTGGTTTGTTTCTGAGATGTGAAAAACTGCGTTTGAGTTTCAACTAGCTTTGTCATCATATCTTCTAAATTCGGCTTTTTATCATCGGTTTGTTGTGGTGGTTTATTTTGAAAATTAGGTCTTTGCTGGTTGTAAGTATTATTGGATACTTGTTGATTGCTAGGACCTTGTTGGTTGTTGTATGGAATATTTCGGTTATAATTCTGGTTTTGATTGTAAATCGGTCTTGGCGGTTGATAATTATTCTGATAATTATTTCCAGGCCTTTGGTTTATGTATGAAATATTCTCTCTTTGTTCCATTGTTAATTCAATACTGAGACAATCTTTTGTCAAATGTGGTCCTCCACACTGCTCACAACTAATTCGTATTGAGTGAATATCTTTAGTCATCTTTTCCATTCGTCTCTCCACAGCATCTATCTTTGCGGAAATGGAATCTAAGTCATGGCTAGAATCGGCTCTAGCTGCTTTAGATGATCTAATGATGTCTTTTTCTTGGTGCCACTCATGTGAGTGGGAAGCAGTATTATCAATAATTTTGTAAGCATCAGTTTCGGTTTTCTTCATAATAGAACCACCAGCTGCTATATCTATGTCTTTTCTTGTAGTGATGTCGCATCCTTGGTAAAATATTTGTACTATTTGACAGGTGTCTAAACCATGTTGCGGACATCCTCTTAATAACTTTCCATATCTTGTCCACGCCTCATATAGAGTTTCATTTGGCTTCTGTGTGAACGTAACAATTTCTGCTTGAAGTCTTACGGCTTTAGATGCAGGAAAGAATTGTTTAAGAAATTTGTCAACTAAAACATCCCATGTATCGATCGCCCCTTCAGGTAACGATTCCAACCAATCTTTGGCTTCTCCCTTTAAAGTCCAGGGAAATAACATGAGATATATCTGTTCATCCTCCACTTCTCGGATTTTAAATAGTGTGCAGATCCTATTAAAGGTACGTAGATGTTCATTTGGATCTTCCTTCGGCGCACCACTAAATTGGCATTGATTAGTCACCATGTGTAGAATTTGTCCTTTGATCTCATAATCTGGCGCATTAATGTCTGGATGAGTAATTGCGTGACCTTGGCCAGTGCGTTTAGCTCTCATTCGGTCTTCCATACTTAAAGGTTCCAGATTCTCCATAATTGAATTTGTTGAATCGGTATCACTAGATGATTCTGATTTAATAGTTCGTTCCTCAATAATCTCTGTTTGAATGATTGGTGGTTCCGGAGGAAAGTTTAGTGGTTCAGGATCTATGAACCGTTCCTGAATATTTTCCGGATTCTCAATTGTGAGGTCGGGTTCAAAAAATGGATTATCGGAAATTTGAACTGAAGTACTTGGTCGACTGGATGACGATTCTAAAGAAAAATCAACGGCTGTTATATTTGCTAAATGTCTTGATCGAGTTACAGGTGGTGAACGTACAAAAGGTGGTGAACGTCTTGCTCGGTGCATTCACTGAATATCCTATTAGTTTTAAAAAGGAAAGAAAAATTATAATAAGTTATCCAATCAATAGACTTTTCTGATTTTGCCCACGTTTCGAATAGCCAAAAGATGCAGCAGAGGGGCAGGATTCGTTTGGTCTCAATATAATTGAGGACTGTTTGGCTCCAATAACCCGGTCCACGTACAAATCCAACTATTACTACGAACCAGAAAATTTTGATGTCTATTAATTTAACCACTTAAAATAAATTTTCGTAATTTTAAGAAATTTAGATAAGAAGTAGAATAAAAATCTATGTCCTAAAACTAGAATAGCGAGAAATAAGAAAGAAAAAGAGTTCGTCGAAAAAGGTCGAAAAAGAAAAAAAATTGGTTGAAAAATAAAAGGTGACGGAAAAATAAAAGAAACTTATCAAAACTTAAAAATACTTGACTAACCTAACCTTATTACTACAACTAACTTAAAATTATAATCGCAAATTGAGATTACTAATTGGAATGATAATTGATACATAGTAAAAGGTGTCTAAAAAATATTAAAGCTTACAGGAAAAACTAAATCCCAAATGGAAATAACTTAAAAAGAAACTAAAACTTAAAAAGGCGTCGCAAAATTCTAAAGCACCTAAATCTTAGTCTAAAGAAAAAGCACTTAAGGAATTCTACGGCAAAGCCTAAAAATCTAGGAGTAAAAATGACTATGGCAAAAACTAAGTTTAAAATTAAATATGAGCTAAAAATACAAATATTACGCTAAAATGATTAAAAAGGGACAAAATATAAAAATATACAAAAAGTTGTAAAAAGTACAATTTTTATAAAAATATTATTTTTATATTATTTATTTAATAAAACTATTAATTTTACAATTTAATTAAACTAATTAATACTAAATACATAAATTAAATAAAAAGTAAAAGTTAAAATAAAACTAATAATAATAATAATAATAATAATTATTATTAGGGTTAAATAATAATAATAATTAATTAATACCCGTAATTAATGCTCGATTAGGGTTTTTTGTCGCCTGTCAGAAAGTCTCCGCGAGTCGCGGCAATTAAAGCATCAAACCCCGCGAGTCGCGGGGTTCCAGAATTCAGCTGACAGGTTTAAATATTCGACGCGTTTTTTCTTTATTTATTTTTTATTTTTATTTTTTGTTTTCTGTTTTTAAATATATAAAAGATATTAAAATAAGATTTGTCTTTTTGTAGCGATTGTTTTAAAAGCTAAGATTTTTGAGTTTTTTTTTTTTTTATATTAGCGTTGCGCTTCCGGCATTTAAGAGTGTCCCCGGCAGCGGCGCCAAAAATACTTGATGTCAAAGCTAAGGTATACGAAATAGTTTATATTTTACTAGGAAAAACTATTAAATACGATACAATTTTACACAAGATATTTATTTATTTATAGAATGGATATACTTAAACCTTGCTACAACACTTATAGGCAGTGTACCTAATCGTACAGTAGTGTAGTTTTTAGTAAGTCCGGTTCGTTCCACAGGGAAATCTTTAAACAAAGCGTAACGCTATATTAGTTTACTTTTATAAAAATACAAACATATATATAAGTAATATTATTATTATAAAGGGGGGTTTTTACCATTTAATGACCGGTTTGTCGATTTTAAGACTTTAGTCGCAGTTAAAACCTAATGTAAAATATAAAATAAATACAAGACTTAAATTAAAGCGTAAAGTAAATAACGATAATGAAATTGCAATAAAAGTGCGATAAAATAAAATTGCGATAATTAAAAAAATACGATAATTAAAAGTGCGATTAAATAACAATAAATAAAAATGCGATAATTAGAAGTGCAGTTAAATATAAAATAAAGGAAATTAAATATGAAATAAAAGAATTATGCTTATTTAAACTTCTGTAATCATGATGTTTGACGTGTTGATTTTAGTTTTATGCCCATGGGTTAATTGTCCTTTGTCCTGGATTATTTAATATGTCCGTCTGGTTTTTGTCCATAACAGTCCATCAGTCATAAATATAAAGTGCGAGTGTCCTCGTCAAATTATTATTATACCCGAAGTTAAATATTCCAACTAATTGGGGATTCGAGTTGTAACAAGGTTTTAATACTTTGTTTAATGAATACACCAGGTTATCAACTGCGTGTAAACCAAGGTTTTACTACTTTGTTAACAATTACACCAATTACCCTTGAATGTAATTTAACCCCTGTTTTAATAATTCTAGTGGCTATTAATCCATTCCCGTGTCCGGTTAAATGAACGATTATTCGTACATATAAATACCCCGCCCATCGTGTCCGATCGAGTGTGTATGGTAATTTATAGGGACGCCCAATTGTAAATCTTTATATTAACATTAACAAACTATCATTTAGTTAAACAAATATAAAGCCCATTAATAGCCCATAGTCTAATTTCCACAAGTGTCGTTCTTTTGTCCAAACCCCAATTATGGTACAAAGCCCAATTACCCAATTTTAGTAATTAGCCCAACATCATGATTACTTCGTTTTAAATAAGCATAATAATAACTTAGCTACGAGACATTAATGTAAAAAGGTTAAACATAACTTACAATGATTAAAAATAGCGTAGCGTTACACGGACAGAATTTCGACTTACACCCTTACAACATTCGCTAACATACCCTTATTATTAGAATTATAATTAAAATTAAAATATAAATTATAAATATAAATATAAATTTTACGTATGATAAGAGAAGAAAAAGATTGATGATTTTGATCAGAATTCGGTTGGCTTTATAGGCAGTTTTCAAATTTAGGGCTCCGCGACTCGCGGCATATTTTGCCTTCAAACTCCGCGAGTCGCGGAGTTTGAAATTCCAGCTCACACTTTGGAGTCTTTCTCTGCCGACGGTTTTTATTTATAAATATAATATATATATAATTAATATAATTAATTATATATTATATTATATTTATATACCTAGTTAACTTGTAATTTTTAGTCCGTTGCGTCGAGCGTTAAGAGTTGACTCTGGTCCCGGTTCCGGATTTTCGAACGTCCTTGCGTACAATTTAATATCTTGTACTTTGCATTTTGAATCTTGTACTCTTGTAATTTCGAGACGTTTCTTATCAATAATTGGAACCTTTTTGATTGTCTTTTGTACTTTTGAGCTTTTTGGTCGTTTGCGTCTTCAATTCGTCGAATCTGTCTTTTGTCTTCACCTTTTATTATTTAAACGAATATCACTTGTAAATAGAACAATTGCAACTAAAAGCTTGTCTTTCTTGAGGAATAATGCTATGAAATATATGTTCGTTTTTAGCATTATCAACATATATATATATACATGTAAAAAATAAATTTTTATATACATATATATATATATATATATATATACACGACATTATATACATATACATACTAAAACCCTAAACCCTAATTTAAACTATACTACTTTAATCAAAACCCTAGTTTTATTAAAAACCAAATTAATTATTAAACCCTAATTCATTAAACCTAACCCTAATTATTTAATACCCCGTTAATTATTAAACCCTAATTATTACCTAATCATTACTACAAACCTAAATTACTAAACCCTAATTAATGAAACCCTAGGACATTAATTACTAAACCCTAGTTATTAATTGCTACTTTAATTAACTAACCCTAATTAATGAAACCCTAATACTACCTATACTATTAATGAAATTGTATACATTTTTACTATTACTAGCACCTATAACCTACTACTTATATTATAACACATAAAAACATTTTGGGATATGTATTATAGATGTATAGATCTTCGAACTTTTTTGACGAATGGTTTCTACGAAACTCTAGGCGGAAGGGTTTGGATTTTTGATTTAAAGGGTCCTATAGCTCAAGCCCCTAGACCTGAAATGGCCATTCGAAGAGGAAGGGGTGATTGGAAGCTTATCTAATACGGCAAGTATCCTAAAATGGAAAACACTCTTAAAGTAGAAACTTTCTAGTTATAGAAACTTACTAAGATAAGAAACCTACTAAAAGTGGACACTTTCTAGTTATAGAAACTTAGTAAAACAAGCTATACTTAAAACACTATCATACTTAAACATTTACTTAAATATGGGCAAAAACACTTACTACTCTTAAATGTCATAGGTTGACTTTTCTGCTCACTCGTCCAACTTTATATTCCGAGGAATAACTAGCTCTCTCTCTACTAAGGTGAATTCATAGCCCCACTTACTATTGTGCAACTTATTTACTTTTATTCTTGGGGTGAGACACATGCTGTTTTTTACATTTTACAATTTAGACACAAGTACCAACTGCTAAAACTATGCTATACCCGGCTATGTCCGACTAAGTCCCTAGAGTGATATTTTTAATTGCTGCTTGCATGCTTAATTATTGGGGGTAGGCCTATCGGGAGTAACATCCCCGATACATTTGACCAAGTCTTTGTATTCCTTAATAATGAAATTAAACCGACAAGTATAAACGATAACTTGTCTTGGGGCAAACTTGAACGTTTAGTCTAAATATCACGCATTGGCATAACTTTTGATCCTGCGGGAGATCAACTTTACAACTAAATCTTGTGGTCTAAAACAACGGTCAAACTTTTGTTAAACCTATGAATTTCACTCAACCTTTTTGGTTCACACTTTAGCATGTTTTGTCTCAGGTGCTGTTTGATTCAAGCTCTTATACTTATTGCTTATGTGATGCTACTTGGACATAGGATCAAGAGATATCGCATTTATTACTATTGCATTTAAACATTTACTTATTCCTTTGTAACGACAATTCATTTTTCGCTGCGTACTCTCATTAAAGTTTGATTTTATCATTTAGTATTGTTCTCGTTATTATAATATGTTGGTATATTTTGATATTAAGTCACATTTCGCCCAGGCCCTAACTGGGGGTGTGATAAAATAAGGCCCCACATAATCCCACATTGAACAAACACAAGTTCTAGTTAGTCACCTACTCTAAGGTACTAACAATTCTCAATCCGACCCGTATTCCTACAAGTCCCGCAAATAATGCATAACCGCCAATAAGTCTAAGAATAGGCACCTATACCAGGGTCACCTAATTCCCTTAGACCATGCTCTGATACCACTTGTAACGACTCAACCCGTTATCCAACCGAAAACACTTAAATGTTTTTTTTTTTTTTGAACAGTCCAGTTTCTGACATATGGAGGGCTGCTCCATATTGGGGCGCGCCGCTCCAAAGTGGCCTGTCCACTTTCTTTTTATGCTCGTTCATAAAACACGTTTCTCAACACTTTTAAATGAAACAAATTATGGTATCACGTCAATATAAGTAAAACTAAGAATTTTCCACAATAAAATCGAGTTTTACAACACCGGGCCCACATCGACCCAAATTACGATAAAGTGACCATTTCGACCCATTTTAGTTTAATACAAACATAGACCGAGCATGGCGATTGGGGATACGCTACCTAATCATAATCAAATCCAATAGCACGCCTTCTAAAGCAAACTGCGCAAGGCCACTAGTCTCCACACTTACCCGAGCCATCACCCCTACACAAATCTATAAAAATGTAAACAATGAGAGGGTAAGCAAAACGCTTAGTGAATGCAATAATTATACATATACATATATAATGTACCTACTTGCATACACTTACTCACATACCGCATACATGTTAGCAATATAATTAGCAAACCATCTCAAGTATAAAGCTAATAACCTCCAATATCGCAAGCTAGCATAACCAATAGTATATACTCAAACAATATAATATGCTACACTACAACACATACACAAACCATATGGTTAACCATAAACTCTATGGTGCTACCGGCTCATGGTTCACACCATACGTAATGCTATGACGCTACCGACTCCTTGGTTCACGCCACTACGCATTTGAGTCATATTCTTTTATAGTGCTACCGGCTCCTTGGTTCACACTTTGGCGCTACCGGCTTGTGGTTCACACCTCATTTTATAGTGCTACCGGCTCCTTGGTTCACACTTTGGCGCTACCGGCTCGTGGTTCACACCTCATTTTATAGTGCTACCGGATTGTGGTTCACACTTTGATGCTACCGGCTCGTGGTGCTCGCATCAACCCAAATACCAAGATGTTACCGGCTTGTGGTTCACATCATGACACTCGTCACATACATGTTATGGTACTACCGGCTCGTTGGTTCATACCATAACATTCAAAAATAAATACACTATATACATACATGCATAATTATTCCACTCACCTTGAAATGCCCGCACAAGTAGTGTATTATGATCTCCATCCTTATATCCGAGCAATCAACCACCTATATCACACATAGGCACAATACGCACATAAATAACAATTCTCTAAGTCGAGGGATCTCACCTTGCTCGCCAAAACCCGCCCATTTAACACCTAGTGGACACAAACCAATTACCACTTCGCGTGGTAATTCATACCCACTCAACAAAGTACAATTTAACTCAAATTGTACTCGACACCAAATAGACCAAACCTAGGTCTTAACACTAAATTAGTACTTAGGTAGTAATCATTTCAAACGTCATTTACACCAAAACCCCAACATGCGCAATATTAACCCATATTGCGTTTGACCACGTTTGACTTATGTTAAAATACCATTTTAACCCAAAATCACTTCCCACGATTACATTCATTCAAAAACGCCATTTATCACTTAACAAAAGTGTTTAACATTCATTTAACCAAAACTAGTGTCATTACCAAATTTGACCCAATCAAGGTCAACTCATTTTGACATAAGTTCCAAAACGCCTAAAATCACTAACGACTAGTGATTATATTTCCAAAACATCAATTAACACCTAAATCAAGTATTTACATACTTGATTCACCAAAACTTGACTCGAATCTTAGTTTGACATTAAATCAAAGTCAACACCCATTTTTGACCAATTAACATGTTCTTATGAACATCTATACACTAACACATTTATAATCTAGTGATTTACACCCAAAACCATGACCAAAATCATCGTCAAACCGTGACCCACCAATAATGGGTCAAAACCCATCTACTACCCACAACAAACCCATTTCACAACCATTAGAGAGTTTCTAACAACATCAAGCTCAAACCCTAATTGGAATATCAAATCAAATAATGAATTTCGGAGTTAGAACTTACCATCACTACCACAACGTAGCCATGATCGAGGAGAAAAACATTAACTCTTGAGAGACTCGACTTGAATCACCCTTCTTCTTCTTCTCCAAAACCTTGATTCTCTCTCTAGAACCTCTTACTCTCTCACTACAGTTTCAAATGAATGGGAAGGAAGAAATGAGAAGGAAATGAGTTAGGATAAGGTTTTAGATCAGTTTTGAGGTCCCCAAACCGTCCATATTGCAAAAGTACTATAATACCCCTCATTTAAACCCTTTAAAAATGCTGAAAAATGCATCAGGGGCAATCGGAGTGCTGCTTAAAAGGGTGGAGCACCGCTCCAACCATCAGGTACTGGCAGCCGAGCAAAACAGGTTTCAGCAACTTGTTTTGGGCATAACTTTTTGACCGTAGCTCCGTTTTCGATGAATCAAATATCGTTGGAAATGTAATAAGATATTCTTTTCAATGGTAAGGCTTTGAAACATCAACTCAAACTTTATTCGGGGTTGAAAAATTATGTTACACACCTTGTAACTCAAACAACATCCATAATAACGTGTAACAGAAAAAAGGGGTGTTACACCACCCATGTTGTTCGAGGGACTGTTCGATGAATGGAAAGAAAGATTTGACAACTTCATCGATGGAAAGGGAGAATTAACCAAAAATCTTTGGGACTCATTCCTCAATGGCCCAAAGGTCTTTCTTCACCCTAAAACTGGTGTAGCCCTAAAACCTTATGAACTCCAGGGCGAAGATGCCAAGAGAGCTCAAGCTGACACTGACTCCAGGTCTATCATTATGCAAGCCCTTCCCCATGACATGTACAAATCCGTTAGCTCCCTGAAATCTGGAAAAGAGCTTCTAGATGAAATCACTCGTCAACAGGAAGGATATAGCCAATCCGACCAAACAAAACTTGACATTGCTCTCGCTATGTATGAGGACTATCATCAGAAGCCCGATGAATTGCTGAAGTACTGCTACAAACGCTTCTGTGAAGTCATCAATGAGTTGAAAAAGGTTGGAGTGAACAAAGAAAATCAGGAGCTTAACAAGAAATTCCTGAAAAAGCTTAATGCAACCTGGACACCATATGGAAACAACTTCCGTGCTACTATGAACACCAAAAAGTATAACATGAGTTGTAGGCAAACTAATGAACCACCAATCTGATGTTCAGGCTGTTCAAGACTCTAAATCAAACCTTGCTAGAACCAGTGATCCAATGGCTCTATACGTAAACAGAAGCTCTAACAAAGCCACTCCCAGCCGCTCTACATCTCTCAAAGTAAAACAAACCATATCATCCGATGAAGACACATACACCGATGTTGATGAAGAACATCGGGATCTCATCAAAGCTGCCGCAATGTTCAGCAAGCAGCTAAGTCTTAGGAGATCATCTGGCCATTTCAGCAAAAACAACAACAATCGAACCTCATCCAGATCCACGTACAACAAAAAGCCCGTGTGATGACCCGGATTTTTCTGACTACTTGATTATACTATTTATATGATTTAATAATTTCAACATGATAAGCAATGAATTTTAATAAGTCTTTAACCTCCGGAAAGAATTTTATATAAGCAGTTGACCACCCTTTTATTCCTACGATTCACGAACGTCATAACTTGTATTAATTATATATATGTGTATATATACATATATTTAACTTGAAAAATATGATAATTAAATATCTCATTAAGTATATTAACAAAGTATTATATATATTTTCATACTACTAATTTAAAGAGTTTTTGAACAATATATATGTTACTATTTAAACGACGTAATTAACTTAAATTAAAATGTATGTACATACAATGTATTACGAGTGTAAATACATCCTTACAAGTATTGAATACACTTTATAATATACCAATACATATAAAGGATAGCTATACTCATATTTTCGTTCAATTTCCTCAAGAATTCTACTCGCATTCATACGGTATTTTTACCCGTATTATACACAGCTTCTAGAAGTATTTACTATTGGTATATACCAATAGAAATCTGCAATTATTTGTTTAATATGTAATCCATGACCTAATCAATATAATATGTCATCCATGACTTAATAGATTTTAACTTATCTTAGATATTTTCACTAAAAACCAAATTTTCAAGCCTATAAATAAGCACCATTTCTAACTCATTTTTACACACACTTGCAAGAACTCTCTCAAGTTTTGTTCTACTACTTCTTTCCAGCAACTTTACATTCTAAACTTGAGGTAAAAACTCTACTTCAACTCTTGTTCAATTCATATGTTTATAGCTATCTATATAAGAGTTTATAAACTAGAACATAGTTTAGTTGATTCTAAACTTGTTTGAAAAACTAATCTAATCTTTCTAACTTAACTCTAATAACACTTATTTATATGTATTATGATGTTATATTAAGTTAATATAAGAACTTATAACTTGTACATATGAAGAACACCTTGAAACTTAGCATATATCCTTTAATCTCTATTCGGTAAAAAGCGGGCTGTTTTGGGTTGGGAATTAAAAACCTATCTTAGACTTTGAGTTTGAGGCTAAGACTTTGGAAATATGTTAATATATGTAAATAAGACTTCCAATATTTTTTTCATGATTTTAGACAAAGTGGAAGTATTTTATCAAAAATCATATATTGGGTGAATGCCGGGATTTTCCCAAATCTGTCCACCGACACAAAAAGAGGGTAATGCTCTAAAAAATACTACTTGGACTGATCGTTTTGAATTGGTTTTGTTAAATTTACTTCTTAAGGAATCCATAGCAATTTGATTCACTTTAAACGGAGTTGTAATGAATATTTGGCGAGTAAAACAAAATCTGCTAAAATTAACGTTGTATGGACGAAATTTATATTATAAAAACTATATTAACCATATCCTTGCTAACTTTTCCTATATCCTATATATATTTGGATATGTTATCATTAGTATAACAAAATATTATAATCTTGGTTAATTCCGAGATTGTATATTGATGTGTGCGAGGTGTACTAGGAAATAGTATTATTTTTACAACGAAATACTATTAAATACGATACAATTTTACACAAGATATTTATTTATTTATAGAATGGATATACCTAAACCTTGCTACAACACTTATAGGCAGTGTACCTAACCGTACAGTAGTGTAGTTTTTAGTAAGTCCGGTTCGTTCCACAGGGAAAATTAAACAAGCTTAACGTTATATTTTTAAAAACTATATTTGTAAAAATACAAAAATATATAAGTAATATTATTATTATAAAAAGGGGGTTTTTACCGTTTAATGACCGGTTTGTCGATTTTAAAACTTTTAGTCGCAGTTAAAACCTAATGTAAAATATTAAAAATAAATATAACTTAATTTAAAGCGTAAAGTAAATAACGATAATGAAATTGCGATAAATAAAAGTGCGATAAAATAAAATTACGATAATTAAAGGGTACGATAATTAAAAGTGCAATTAAATACAATGACAATAAATAAAAGTGCGATAATTAAAAATGCAATTAAATATGAAATAAAAGAATTATGCTTATTTAAACTTCCATAATCATGATGTTTGACGTGTTGATTTTAGTTTATTCCCATGGGTTAATTGTCCTTTGTCCTGGATTATTCGATATGTCCATACGAATTTGTCCATAATAGTCCATCAGTCATAATCATAAAATGTGAGTGTCTTTGTCAAATTATTCTTATTTCCGAAGTCAAATATTCCAACTAATTGGGGATTCAAATTGTAACAAGGTTTTAATACTTTGTTTAATGAATACACCAGGTTATCGACTGCGTGCAAACCAAGGTTTTACTACTTTATTAACAATTACACCAATTATCCTTGAATGTAATCCACCCCTGTTTCAACATGTCTATTAACTATTAATCCAGTTCCGTGTCCGGTAAAATGAACAATTATTGGTATTTATAGATATCTCGCCCACCGTACCCAGTCAAGCGTATGTGGTTATATATAAATACGTCAAATTATAAGTCTATATATTAATTTAACGAGGTATCGTTTAGTTAATATAAAACCCATTAATAGCCCATAGTCTAATTTCCACAAGTGTCGTTCTTTTATCCAAACCCCAATTATGGTACAAAGCCCAATTACCTAATTTTAAATATTTTAGCCCAACATCATGATTACTTCGTCTTAAATAAGCATAATAATAACTTAGCTACGAGACATTAATTTAAAAATAACAATAACCATAACTTACAGTGATTAAAAATAGCGTAGCGTTACACGGACAGAATTTCGACTTACACCCTTACAACATTCGCTAACATACCCTTATTATTAGAAATTAAAATTAATATATATATATATATATATATATATATATATATATATATATATATATATATATATATATATATATATATATATATATATATATATATATATATATATATATATATATATATCTTACGTATGAGAGAAAGAAGAAAAAGATGTGTTTAACATCGATCAAAACCGCGAAATTTATAGGCATGTGGGCTGAAAAGGTATGCCATGCGATCGCATGGCTTTTGTGCCTCCAGGCCATGCGATCGCATGGGGGTAGGTAGCAGCTCACATATTTTTGTTTCTTTGTATGCCGACGGTTTTTATAAATAAATATAATATATAAATAATTATAAGAATTATTTAAATATTATATTATATTTATGTGCATAGTTGACTTGTAATTTTTAGTCCGTTGCGTCGAGCATTGAGAGTTGACTTTTCTCCCGGTTCCGGATTTTCGAACGTCCTTGCGTATAATTTAATATCTTGTACTTTGCGTTTTGCGTCTTGTACTCTTGTAATTTTGAGACGTTTCTTATCAATAATTGGAACCACCTTGATTGTATTTTGTACTTTTGAGCTTTTTGGTTGTTTGCGTCTTCAATTTGTCGAATCTGTCATTTGTCTTCACCTTTTATTATTTAAACGAATATCACTTGTAAATAGAACAATTGCAACTAAAAGCTTGTCTTTCTTGAGGGATAATGCTATGAAATATATGTTCGTTTTTAGCATTATCATATATATATAATAATCTTGGTACGTTCCATGACAATTCGTGCACAATACGTTTTGTTAAATCCTAAGACAATAAGTACACAATACGTCTTAGTTAATTCTAAGAGAATACGTATACAATACTTCTCTGGATTGATGCAAGACAATACGTACACAATACGGCATGGGGTAATTCTAAGATTATATATATATACCGATTAATGGACTTTTCGAACTATTTTGGACTACCAACATAAAATGTTAAAAATTATTATATAAGTATTCTATGAACTTGCTTTATTTTATATGTCGTATTATTATCTGAATCGTTATTATTGTTATAGGTTCGTGAATCCAAGGACGACGATCATATTTTTAATAAGTTGAAAACTTATTATTAATATACTTTTACTACTGTGAGTATATAGTCCCATTTTTAAACTCTATAAATATTTTGGGATGAGAATACATGCATTTTATGTTTTACGCCATAGACACAAGTACTTAAAATATATTCTACGTTGAGTTGTACCACCTTGCATATCTTCCCTAATAGCTTGGTAACTAATATTTACAATGTAAGCGCGAATCCTATTGATAGATCTATCGGGTTTGACAACCCCAATCGGGCTAGTCGCTCTAGTATCGTAAACGGTTGCATAGTACTTCATTTTTACTACACCTGGTACAGTGTAGGGAGATTTCAAATAAAGGGAATATGCCACATTAATGGTTAAGTATGGTTACCGAAGTGCTCAACAACTTATAGAATATCTTTATTGAAATGTTTGTAACTATGAAATCTTGTGGTCTATATTTATATCGATGCTAGCTTTAAACCTATATATCTCACCAACCTTTTTGTTGACTGTTTAAGCATGTTTATTCTCAGGTCCTTAAGAAAGTCTTCCGCTGTCGCATTATCTGAGCAAGCTTTGCATAGAGTCTCATGCTTTTGTTTAAAGGAGGGTTACATTCAATAAAACTTTGGTCATGTATTATATTCGACTGTTATGTCACCTTTGTAATATTTTAAAATCGATGTATCATGGGGATTATTTTGTAAATAATCGCCCATATGTTTGAAACTCATATTATGTATAATAATGGTGTGCTTTTTGTGAAACGAATGCACTATTTTCTAAAACATATTATATAGAGGTCAAATACCTCGCTATGGGACCAATGAATAACGTACTGCGTTTATAGTAATATGGACGGGTCATTTCAGTTGATATCAGAGCAGAGGTCTTAGCGAACCAGAAATTGCATTAGTGTGTCTGACCGGTATTTGTTAGGATGCATTAGTGAGTCCGGACTTTGACCGAACTTGTTTTTGAAAACCATTGCTTATCATTTTTGGTCAGAAATTAAATACTATAACATGTAAATATTATGTGGTATATTACTAATATGGTATTTAATGTGTGATATATGTCTACTTCCACCACCAACCTCATTATCACATTCAGCGACTCCGAAGAGGAATCTCCAGCAAAAGTACCAATCATTGACTTATCTGATAACCACGATGACTCGAAGAAAGATGTATCAATCATCTATATAATTGATGATGATAATGACCTAGAGTGGGATGCATTTTGGGAAGATTCACAAATTCCAGAAGAACCAGAATGAAAGAACATGAAAACGATCCTGAGGCGGAGGAGGAAGTCAAAGAAATTTCTAAACAAGATTGGAATAACGCAACAAGGGATGTTAAACTTCCTATTGTAGTAGGGCTTGAGAACCGACACCTTTTACCACCAAACCACCCTTACCATATAAATCTCCCTGATAATCCCACCAAGATACCAAGTACCTCCAACCCACGACCAACAACAAAATATACTGTGCGTCTATCCTTCATTCCACCTAAACAAATTGATTCACCAACAACTAAAAGGCCCCGTCATTTTTGAATCACCTCCAGCTATGATAACATTTCATGCCATGTATAATATTATGTAGTGTGCTTTATTTTATCCTACATATGTAATATGTAAAATAAACCTATGTGAAATACTGGTATTGTATTGTTATATCATGAATAAGCGTGAAATGATTATGTGATTTTACTTTAAATTTTTCATAATAGAATATTATCTAGATTGTAGTAGTTAATTTTTGTACTAAGCTATTAAGTATGAACTTTAACGGGTAGGTAATACCCTAGAAATAATTATAAAATGCTAATAAGAAGAAAATGCTTTTGTAATAATTGGTTCATATTATTAATATGCCATGATGTACCATTAATTACTCACTACATCTATAATATTCTATGTGATTAATTATCTTATATGTTTATTGAAGAAACATGGCTCGATTAAACCGAATGACGGAACAAGAAATTGAGGAGCTTATCAACCAATGCGTAAACGACCGTATGCTTTGGGTCGAAGCGGCAAGAGCATCAGCAAATAACACCAACCCTCGTGTTGGATGCACATATAAAGCATTTCAAGGTTGCAAACCTTCATCATTCAGCGAAACAGAAGGACCAGTCGGTTTAACCCAATGGTTCGAAAAGCTCGAGTCCGTATTTAAAATCAGTAGTTGTGAGGAAGGGGATAGGACAAAGTATGCTTCATGCACATTATAGGATGGTGCACTTACATGGTGGAAAAACTATGTAAAAGCTGTAGGGGGCGATGAAGCATATGATACTCCTTGGGAGGAGTTGAAAAATATGCTAATCAATGAATACTGCCCAAGGAATGAGGTTAGAAAAATGGAAGCCGAGTTACGAAATCTGAAAGTTGTCAGAACTGAACTTACCAACTATAACAGGCGATTCATGGAATTAGCCTTGTTATGTCCTGAATTGGTACCAATGGAAGAGTGAAAGATTGAATTGTACAAAGATGGTCTGCCAAAGAACATGAAGGCCAATGTTACAGCATCCAAACCCAAGACAATTCATGAAACTATAACCATGGCAAATGAGCTAATGGATCAGATCATCCTGGATAAGAACGCATCAAATACCGATGCCAAGGTATCAGATAACAAAAGAAAGTGGGATGGAAACCGTGATCGAGGTCACCAACAACAATCTCTCAAGAAACAGGAAACCACGCAAGGTACGGGTAGTGGTTCAAGTTCATGTTAAAAAGGGCATAATCCCTTATGTAACAGATGCCACAAACATCACACTGGTTTTTGTAATGTGGTGTGCAACAAATGTAATCGAAGGGGTCATCTTGCTGAAGATTGTTGGGTTCCCGTTACAAATATAAATGGCACCAAGACTCCTACCACCAATGAAAATAGAACTACCTTGGCTACTGTTACTTGTTACGGGTGTGGGAAACAGGGTCATATTAAGAGCCAGTGCCCGAATCCAGAGAAGAATAACGAACCTGCATGGGGAAGAGCATTTGTTATTAATGCCAGAGAGGCGTGTGAAGACCCAGAGCTTGTTACGGGTACGTTTACCATTAATGACTTATCTGCATCTATTATATTTGATACTAGTGCCGATAGAAGTTACATGTGTAGATACTTTTACGCTAAATTGAATTGTTCATCATTACCTCTAGATGCTAAGTACATGATTGAGTTAGCTAATGGTAAACTAATTAAAGCCGATAAAATTTGCCGTGATTGTAAAATAAATTTAGCCGAAGAAACGTTTAAAATTGATTTGATACCCATAGAATTAGGAAGTTTTGATGTAATAGTCGGCATGGACTGGATGTCCAAAATAGGAGCTGAAGTTGTGTGTGCCAAGAAGGCAATTCGCATTCCCCGTAAGGATAAAACGGAAGTAATGATTTATGGAGAGAAGGGTAACTCAAAGCTAAAACTCATTAGCTGCTTGAAAGTCCAAAAGTGCTTTAAGAAAGGGTGCTATGCTATCCTAGCACATGTTAATAAAGTCAAAACGAAGGAGAAAGAGAAGAGCATCAACAACGTGCCTGTGGCAAGAGAATTTCCTGAAGTCTTTCCGGAAGAGTTGCCGGGATTACCTCCATTTAGATCTGTAGAATTTCAAATAGATCTAGTACCAGGAGCTGCACCAGTGGCTCGTGCTCCATACAGTCTTGCACCGTCTGAGATGAAAGAGTTACAAAGCCAGTTACAAGAATTACTGGACCGTGGATTCATTCGACTGAGTACTTCACCATGGGGAGCTCCGATTTTATTCGTCAATAAGAAAGATGGATCCTTTCGAATGTGGATAGATTATCGCGAATTAAACAAGTTAACTATCAAGAATCGGTACCCATTACCGAGAATTGATGACTTGTTTGATCAGCTGCAAGGATCATGTGTTTACTCTAAAATTGATCTAAGATCGGGTTATCATCAGTTGCGTGTCAAAGAAGAAGATATTCCGAAAACCGCATTTCGGACACCCTACGGTCATTATGAATTTTTAGTCATGCCGTTCGGGCTGACAAATGCACCAGCTGTATTCATGGACCTCATGAATCGGGTATGCAGTCCGTATTTGGATAAGTTTGTTATTGTCTTTATTGATGACATTCTTATTTATTCTAAGAATGAAGCAGAACATGAACAACATTTAAGGTTGGTGCTGGAACTGTTAAAGAAAGAACAGTTATACGCAAAGTTTTCCAAGTGCACTTTTTGGCTGAAGGAAGTACAGTTCCTTGGTCACATTGTTAGCAGTGAAGGAATTCAGGTTGATCCAGCCAAGATTGAAACCATTGAAAAGTGGGAGACCCCAAAGACTCCAACGCAAATACGCCAATTTTTGGGTCTTGCTGGCTATTACAGAAGGTTTATTCAAGATTTTTTCCGGATAGCCAAACCATTAACAACATTAACACACAAAGGGAAGAAGTATGAATGGACTTCTGACCAGGAAGTTGCATTTCAATTATTGAAGAAGAAGTTGACTACATCGCCTATTCTATTGTTACCTGAAGGGAACGATGATTTTGTAATTTATTGTGACGCTTCGCGACAAGGTTTTGGTTGTGTCCTCATGCAATGAAAGAAGGTTATTGCATATGCATCCCGACAACTGAAGATTCATGAACAAAATTATACGACTCATGATCTAGAATTGGGAGCAGTGGTATTTGCATTAAAGATTTGGAGACACTACTTGTACGGGGTTAAATGTACTGTGTATATCGATCATAAAAGCCTTCAACATATCTTCAACCAAAAACAACTGAACATGAGGCAACGTAGGTGGGTCGAGCTGATAAACGACTATGATTGTGAAATTCGATATCATCCCGGGAAAGCAAATGTAGTAGCAGATGCTTTAAGCAGGAAGGAAAGAGAGCGGATTCGAGTACAAGCAATGAATATGAAGATTCGTACGAACCTCACTACCCAAATTAAGGAGGCTCAACAAGGAGCTCTTTCTAAAGAAAACTTTGGAAATGAGATGCTTAAAGGGTTAGATAAACAGCTTGTTACACGGGAGGACAGAACCCGATACTTCGCTGGACGCATTTAGGTACCGAAGTTTAAAGGGTTAAGAAAATTGGTTTTGGATGAGGCACATAAGATGAGATACTCGATACATCCCAGAGCTGGAAAGATGTATCAAGATCTTAAAGCACACTTTTGGTGGCCAAATTTGAAAGCTGATATTGCAACGTACATCAGAGAATGTTTGACTTGCTCCAAAGTCAAGGCGGAACATCAGAAACCGTCAGGTCTGCTTCAATAACCAGAAATCCCGGAATGGAAATGGGAATGTATTACTATGGATTTCATCACGAAGCTACCAAAGACTGCATGGGGTTACGACACCATTTGGGTAATTGTCGATCATCTCACTAAATCTGCACATTTCCTACCTATAAAGGAAATGGATAAGATGGAGAAATTGGTACAATTATACATGAAGGAAGTTGTGTCAAGACATGGAGTACCTATCTCCATTATATCCGATCGCGACAGTCGGTTTACGTCAAGGTTTTGGCAATCACTACATGAAACTCTAGGGACTCTCTGGATATGAGCACTGCATATCATCCTCAGACTGATGGGCAAAGTGAAAGGACCATTCAGACTCTTGAAGACATGCTTAGAGTATGTGTGATCGATTTCGGAAACGGATGGGATAAATATTTACCATTGGCAGAATTCTCGTATAACAACAGTTATCATACGAGTATTAATGCTGCACCATTCGAAGCACTTTATGGAAGAAAGTGTAGATCCCCTATCTGTTGGAATGAAGTAGGTGACAGACAACTGACTGGTCCCGAGATCATACAGGAGACTACTGATAAGATTGTGCAAATCAAGGAGAGATTGAAGACCGCCCAAAGTCTTCAAAAGAGCCATGATGATGTGCGAAGGAACCCGTTAGAATTTCAGGTTTATGACATGGTTATGTTAAAGGTGTCACCTTGGAAAGGTGTGATACGCTTTGGTAAGAGGGGTAAATTGAACCCAAGATACGTAGGACCATTCAAGATCATCGAACGTATTGGACCGGTGGCTTATCGACTTAAGCTACCACAACCACTTGCTGGAGTACACAATACCTTTCACATCTCGAACCTAAGGAAATTCCTTACAAAAGAATACCTCACTGTTCCTCTTGAAGAAATCCAAATTGACGAGAAACTGCATTTTATAGAAGAGCCTGTCGAAATCATGGACCGTGAAGTCAAACAGCTCAAGCAAAGCAACATACCTATAGTTAGGGTTTGTTAGAATGCTCGAAGAGGTTTCGAGTTCACTTGGGAAATAGAGGACCAGATGAAACAGAAGTATCCACATCTGTTTACAAACACCGCCCATTAAATAGGTACTACTTCAAATTTCGGGACGAAATTTCTTTAACGGGTAGGTGCTGTGATGACCCGGATTTTTTCGACTACTTGATTATACTATTTATATGATTTAATAATTTCAACATGATAAGCAATGAATTTTAATAAGTCTTGAACCTCCGGAAAGAATTTTATATAAGCAGTTGACCACACTTTTATTCCTACAATTCACGAACGTCATAACTTGTATTAGTTATATATATGTGTATATATACATATATTTAACTTGAAAATATGATAATTAAATATCTCATTAAGTATATTAACAAAGTATTATATATATATTTTTTCATACTACAAATTTAAAGAGTTTTTGAACAATATATATGTTACTATTTAAATGACGTAATTAACTTAAATTAAAATGTATGTACATACAATGTATTACGAGTGTAAATACATCCTTACAAGTATTGAATACACTTTATAATATACTAATACATATAAAGGATAGCTATACTCGTATTTCCATTCAATTTCCTCAAGAATTCTACTCGCATTCATACGGTATTTTTACCCGTATTATACACATCTTCTAGAAGTATTTACTATTGGTATATACCAATAGAAATCTGCAATTATTTATGTAATATGTAATCCATGACCTAATCAATTTAATATGTCATCCATGACTTAATACATTTTTAACTTATCTTACATATTTTCACTAAAAACCAAATTTTCAAGCCTATAAATAAGCACCATTTCTAACTCATTTTTACACACACTTGCATGAACTCTCTCAAGTTTTGTTCTACTACTTCTTTCTAGCAACTTTACATTCTAAACTTGAGGTAAAAACTCTACTTCAACTCTTGTTCAATTCATATGTTTATAGCTATCTATATAAGAGTTTATAAACTAGAACATAGTTTAGTTGATTCTAAACTTCTATGAAAAACTAATCTAATATTTCTAACTTAACTCTAATAACACTTATTTTTATGTATTATGATGTTATATTAAGTTAATATAAGAACTTATAACTTGTACATATGAAGAAACCTTGAAACTTAACATATATCCTTTAATCTCTATTCGGTAAAAAGCGGGCTGTTTTGGGTTGGGAATTAAAAACCTATCTTAGACTTTGAGTTTGAGGCTAAGACTTTGGAAATATGTTAATATATGTAAATAAAACTTCCAGTATTGTTTTCATGATTTTAGACAAAGTGGAAGTATTTTATCAAAAATCATATATTGGGTGGATGCCGGGATTTTCCCAAATCTGTCCACCGACACAAAAAGAGGGTAAAGCTCTAAAAATTACTACTTGGGCTGATCTTTTCGAATTGGTTTTGTTAAATTTACTATATATATATATATATATATATATATATATATATATATATATATATATATATATATATATATATATATAAGGAATCCATAGCAATTTGATTCACTTTAAACGGAGTTGTAATGAATATTTGGCGAGTAAAACAAAATCTGCTAAAATTAATGTTGTATGGACGCAATTTATATTATAAAAACTATATTAACCATATCCTTGCTAACTTTTCCTATATCCTATATATATTTGGACATGTTATCATTAGTATAAAAAAATATTATAATCTTGTTTAATTCAGAGATTGTATATATATAATAATCTTGGTACGTTCCATGACAATACGTGCACAATACGTTTTGATAAATCCTAAGACAATACGTACACAATACGTCTTAGTTAATTCTAAGACAATACGTATACAATAATTCTCTGGATTGATGCAAGACAATACGTACACAATACGGCGTGGGGTAATTCTAAGATTATATATATATACCGATTAATGGACTTTTCGAACTATTTTGGACTACCAACATAAAATGTTAAAAATTATTATATAAGTATTCTATGAACTTGCTTTATTTTATATGTCATATTATTATCTGAATCATTATTATTGTTATAGGTTCGTGAATCCAAGGACGACGATCATATTTTTAATAAGTTGAAAACTTATTATTAATATACTTTTACTACTGTGAGTATATAGTCCCATTTTTAAACTCTACAAATATTTTGGGATGAGAATACATGCATTTTATGTTTTACGCCTTAGACACAAGTACTTAAAATATATTCTACGTTGAGTTGTACCACCTTGCATATCTTCCCTAATAGCTTGGTTACTAATATTTACATGTTGTAAGAACATGTAAGCGCGAATCCTATTGATAGATCTATCAGGTTTAACAACCCCAATCGGGCTAGTCGCTCTAGTATCATAAATGGTTGCTTAGTACTTCATTTTTACTACACTTGGTACGGTGTAGGGAGATTTCATAATAAAGGGAATATGCCACATTAATGGTTAAGTATGGTTACCGAAGCGCTCAACAACTTATAGAATATCTTTATTGAATTATTTGTAACTATGAAATCTTGTGGTCTATATTTATATCGATGCTAGCTTTAAACCTATATATCTCACCAACATTTGTGTTGACTGTTTAAGCATGTTTATTCTCAGGTCCTTAAGAAAGTCTTCCGCTGTCGCATTATCTGAGCAAGCTTTGCATGGAGTCTCATGCTTTTGTTTAAAATAGGGTTGCCTTCAATAAAACTTTGGTCATGTATTATATTCGACTGTTATGTCACCTTTGTAATATTTGAAAATCGATGTATCATGGGGATTATTTTGTAAATAATCGCCCATATGTTTGAAACTCATATTATGTATAATAATGGTGTGCTTTTTATGAAATGAATGCAATATTTTCTAAAACGTATTATATAGAGGTCAAATACCTCGCTATGGGACCAATGAATAACGTACTGCGTTTATAGTAATATGGATAGGTCGTTTCAGCCCGAAACCTCAACTACCCAGTACCGAGTCCCTGATAATAAGGACTCCGATAATGTGTGTTTTAACTGTGGTAAAATAGGTCACTTTGCACGAGAATGCAGATTACCTAAATGAAAGGATGCTGAGTACTACAAGAAAAAGATGCTACTTGCACAAGATGCTGACAAGGGGAAGGTTCTCAAATCCTCAGAAGATGTTTGGGGTAAACTGGTTAGACATTGAACAGGAGCCGGAACGTGCTAATGTGGTCAGACTAACCAACATGTCCCGCGCACCTTATCAAATTTCGTCCGATGATGAGGAAGAGGTACAACTATACACTGATGTAACTCATAAATATTATAACCAGTAAATAACAATTCTGAATTTATATCTGATGTACTGCATGCTCCCTCCGAAACTCCTAGTACTCAAAACTCTGACCCACCGATCCAACTTAATGTGCCCATTAGTACTGAACCCGCCCCTAACAATCAAGATAGAAAGTTTCTTGAACTGCCTGATATGTATATTGACGACTTTGCTAAAATGAGTAAAGACCTTAGATCTTTTTCTAGTCAAATTAGTGGACTACAAAACGAGAACCATAGGTTAAAAGCTGAGTTAGTGTCAAACAATGCATACCTGAACCTCCAGAAGGATCTAGCTGAAAAAGTAGCACAACTAAAAGAGCTAGAAGCTAGTGTGAAACCTCTCCGCATTGAAAGAACAGACTTAAGTTAAGAAATGAGGTTTTTAGTGAGAAAATTGACAATGCAGAGAAAGAAATTAAGAAACTCACTGACTCTAAGAAAACTCTTCTAGATACCTTAGAGCAAAAGATAAGCGAACCCCTACATGACCTTGCTAAGAAAACCTCTGAATGTTCTTGATCGAACATTATAGTGTTAATCTCCAGTCAATGGTTACCGTGGATAACCCTTATTGAGATGAAGATCTACGAAAGGGTGATTAACGACTTAGTTTACCATTAATGGCTTAGCTGCAATAATGGCCAATTGGGTGGTTTCGTAGGGTTACAGTTCATAGTGAACATACCTGTTACCGTAAAGTATTTTCTCGATGCAATCATTAATCGAGTAATACAGAAAGTGTTGATTGTTATTCGATGATCAATGAGCTAGGTTAATGGTTATATTTATAGCTAAACCACTACCCTAGGTGTATCCTTCAACAATTCTAGATCCTTCCGTATCAATCTCATAAATATATGCATTATAGTTAGGAATAAGACTTCAGTTATTTAAGGATAAGATATGCTTTGCTAGCCGTCTTACTTATTCGCTAAGCAAGAGTTTACCGAATGCGCGCAATTGACATAATGCGCGACATGTCATACGTGCAACCAGTCCGTGATACACACGATGCACTAGGCACAGAGGTACGCGTATCATTAAGTCCCCCCAGTTAAATGTGATACACGTTTCCAAAAAGTGTATGATATTAAACTCCAAAGAATATAATGAATTGATCATCACCAAAAATTAGTACAAAATATATTGGAAACTATCAAGATAACTCAAAGATCGCATGCCTGCAAGCATTAAATGCAGCCTCCTCGCTGTCAATCAAACGTCTGCTAATGATGACGATGTATCAGCGGGAGTCAGTTAATTATGACAGGCTATCAAATCTTAACTGCAAGAGTTTTGCTATCGTACATGGATGACAAGCAAACTAATGGATTTTTCTATCATGCACCACATCTTTTCACTGCAACACGTTAGGTTTGCGACACGTGTACGACCAGCTGTGCGCCTTACGTGTTTTTTTTCCTTTTTAAACCATAACCGTTTATGCTATAAATAGGGCGACGATTTTACCAAATTTGGTAAAAAAATTCAAAAAATTAACTTCTTTTCTTATTTGCAACTCCGATCAAGTTCTGGCTAGTTTTCCGTTTCTTAACCCAGGTCAGTGCAATCTTCTATTTTCATCCCCTTTTTTAAATTGCAAATATGTCGTCTTCATCTTCAACCACTTTTCTAGTCCACTCCACCTCTTCCACCCTAGACGATGAATCCATTAAAGCTATTATCGACTGGTATCCACTGAAAGGACCCGTTCATATACATTATAAACGATTCACAATACTTGATTACATCGCGAGGTATTTGACCTCTATATGATACATTTTATAAACATTGTATTCATTTTTAAAAGACAAACTTTCATTTCATCGAAAGTTGATGGCATGCATACCATTTCATAATATATCCAACTATAAATGACTTAATAATAATCTTGATGAACTCAACGACTCAAATGCAACGTCGTTTGAAATATGTCATGAACGACTCCAAGTAATATCTCTAAAATGAGAAAATGCACAGCGGAAGATTTCTTTCATACCTGAGAATAAACATGCTTTAAAGTGTCAACCAAAAGGTTGGTGAGTTCATTAGTTTAACATAAATAATCATTTCTATCATTTTTGAAATGTCCCGTTCGTATTGATTAAAAACGTTCCATATTAATTGATTTCGTTGCGAGGTTTTGACCTCTATATGAGACGTTTTTCAAAGACTGCATTCATTTTTAAAACAAACCATAACCTTTATTTCATAAATAAAGGTTTAAAAAGCTTTACGTAGATTATCAAATAATGATAATCTAAAATATCCTGTTTACACACGACCATTACATAATGGTTTACAATACAAATATGTTACATCGAAATCAGTTTCTTGAATACAGTTTTTACACAATATCTTACAAACATGGACTCCAAATCTTGTCCTTATTTTAGTATGCAACAGCGGAAGCTCTTAGTATTCACCTGAGAATAAACATGCTTTAAACGTCAACAAAAATGTTGGTGAGTTATAGGTTTAACCTATATATATCAAATCGTAACAATAGACCACAAGATTTCATATTTCAATACACATCCCATAGATAGAGATAAAAATCATTCATATGGTGAACACCTGGTAACCAACATTAACAAGATGCATATATAAGAATATCCCCATCATTCCGGGACACCCTTCGGATATGATATAAATTTCGAAGTACTAAAGCATCCGGTACTTTGGATGGGGTTTGTTAGGCCCAATAGATCTATCTTTAGGATTCGCGTCAATTAGGGTGGCTGTTCCCTAATTCTTAGATTACCAGACTTAATAAAAAGGGGCATATTCGATTTCGATAATTCAACCATAGAATGTAGTTTCACGTACTTGTGTCTATTTTGTAAATCATTTATAAAACCTGCATGTATTCTCATCCCAAAAATATTAGATTTTAAAAGTGGGACTATAACTCACTTTCACAGATTTTTACTTCGTCGGGAAGTAAGACTTGGCCACTGGTTGATTCACGAACCTATAACAATATATACATATATATCAAAGTATGTTCAAAATATATTTACAACACTTTTAATATATTTTGATGTTTTAAGTTTATTAAGTCAGCTGTCCTCGTTAGTAACCTACAACTAGTTGTCCACAGTTAGATGTACAGAAATAAATTGATAAATATTATCTTGAATCAATCCACGACCTAGTGTATACGTATCTCAGTATTGATCACAACTCAAACTATATATATTTTGGAATCAACCTCAACCCTGTATAGCTAACTCCAACATTCACATATAGAGTGTCTATGGTTGTTCCGAAATATATATAGATGTGTCGACATGATAGGTTGAAACATTGTATACGTGTCTATGGTATCTCAAGATTACATAATATACAATACAAGTTCTTCTTAGCTTTTAATTATCCCAACCAAAACAGCCCGCGGTGTTGTTTTACGGTGTTTTTCGTGTTTCCAGGTTTTAAATCATTAAGTTAGCATATCATATAGATATAGAACATGTGTTTAGTTGATTTTAAAAGTCAAGTTAGAAGGATTAACTTTTATTTGCGAACAAGTTTAGAATTAACTAAACTATGTTCTAGTGATTACAAGTTTAAACCTTCGAATACGATAGCTTTATATGTATGAATCGAATGATGTTATGAACATCATTACTACCTCAAGTTCCTTGGATAAACCTACTAGAAATGAGAAAAATAGATCTAGCTTCAAAGGATCCTTGGATGGCTTGAAAGTTCTTGAAGCAGAATCATGACACGAAAACAATTTCAAGTAAGATTTCCACTCGAAATAAGATTGTTATAGTTATAGAAATTGAATTAAAGTTTGAATATGATTATTACCTTGTATTAGAAAGATAACCTACTGTAAGTAACAAAGGTTTCTTGATCTTGGATGATTACTTGGAATGGATTTAGAAAACTTGGAAGTAAACTTGCAATCTTTGAAGTATTCTTGATTTTATGAAACTAGAACTTTTGGAATTTATGAAGAACACTTAGAACTTGAAGATAGAACTTGAGAGAGATCAATTAGATGAAGAAAATTGAAGAATGAAAGTGTTTGTAGGTGTTTTTGGTCGTTGGTGTATGGATTAGATATAAAGGATATGTAATTTTGTTTTCATGTAAATAAGTCATGAATGATTACTCATATTTTTGTAATTTTATGAGATATTTCATGCTAGTTGCCAAATGATGGTTCCCACATGTGTTAGGTGACTCACATGGGCTACTAAGAGCTGATCATTGGAGTGTATATACCAATAGTACATACATCTAAAAGCTATGTATTGTACGAGTACGAATACGGGTGCATACGAGTAGAATTGTTGATGAAACTGAACGAGGATGTAATTGTAAGCATTTTTGTTAAGTAGAAGTATTTTGATAAGTGTCTTGAAGTCTTTCAAAATTGTATGAATACATATTAAAACACTACATGTATATACATTTTAACTGAGTCGTTAAGTCATCGTTAGTCGTTACATGTAAATGTTGTTTTGAAACCTTTAGGTTAACGATCTTGTTGAATGTTGTTAACCCATTGTTTATTATAACAAATGAGATGTTAAATTGTTATATTATCATGATATTATGATATATAATATATCTTAGTATGATATATATACAGTTAAATGTCGTAACAACGATAATCGTTACATATATGTCTCGTTTCGAAATCATTAAGTTAGTAGTCTTATTTTTACATATGTATTTCATTGTTAATACACTTAATAATATATTTACTTATCATTTAACATAATTAACCAAGTGTATCAATATCTTAATATGATTCATATGTACCTAGTAAGACGTTGTTATAACGATAATCGTTATATATATCGTTTTCGAGTTTCTTAAATTAATAGTCTCATTTTTATGTATATAACTCATTGTTAAAATACCTAATGAGATACATACTTATAATAAAATCATGTTAACTATATATATAACCATATATATGTCATCGTATAGTTTTTACAAGTTTTAACGTTCGTGAATCACCGGTCAACTTGGGTGGTCAATTGTCTATATGAAACCTTTTTCAATTAATCAAGTCTTAACAAGTTTGATTGCTTAACATGTTGGAAACACTTAATCATGTAAATAACAATTTCATTTAATATATATATAAACATGGAAAAGTTCGGGTCACTACAATTTTAATAGACCACAAGAATTTCATTTCTATTTCTCATAAATATACGTCCCATGCATAGAGACAAAAAACATTCATATGGATTGAACACCTCATAACCGACATTAACAAGATGCATATAAGAATATCCCCATCATTCCGGGACATCCATCGGACATGATATAAAACTCGAAGTACTAAAGCATCCGCTACAATGGATGGCGTTTGTTAGGCCCAATAGATCTATCTTTAGGATTCGCGTCAATTAGTAGACTGGTTTACTAATTCTTAGGTTACCATGCAAATGGGGCATATTCGGCTTCGATCATTCAACCATATAATGTAGTTTCGATTACTTGTGTCTATTTCGTAAAACATTTATAAAAGTGCATGTATTCTCAGTCCCAAATATATATATTGCAAAAGCATTTAAAAAGGGAGTAATGAAACTCACCATACTATATTTTGTAGTAAAAATATTATACGACGATACTGAACAATGCATGGTCGGCCTCGGATTCAAGAACCTATATCATTTATATATATATTAACACATATAATGGTAATCAAATAGTCATATATTATATCTTAGATTATATATATTATATATTAATTTGTATTACTATTTATATAGTTTTATAAATATATATGTATATGATTAATATTATATAAAAAAATCAATAATTTGTTATATGTAAATCTTTAATTAAATAATTTTAATATATATAATTATATGTAATATTATGATAGTTGTAATAAATATACACTTATATAGAAAATATTTATTTGTAATAATAATATTGATAATATGAAAATAATAATAATAATAATAATAATAATAATAATAATAATAATAATAATAATAATAATAATAATAATAATAATAATAATAATAATAATAATAATAATACTACCTCATAAGAAAAAGCTCCAAAAAGAACTAACTGTCATTGCCCGGGATCGAACTCGTGACCTCTCCTTAAACCGTCAACACACTTAACCATTCTACCATTCATGTTTTTCTTTTAGAATTAAACCCAGCTAATATAAATACAACCCATTTTTATTTTTAACTAGTGTTTAGTGCATTAACAGCCCAACAGAAACCTTATACCTCGGCCCAACTTCGGCCCAACAGACCCACTCTTTTTAAGGTAGCTTTTAATAATTAAAAAGACTTGCAGGTTCCTGGGTTCGAACACATGACCTCTTGTTTATCCCAACACACCCAAACCACTCATCCATATCTGCCTTTCTGATATATTGCGAAATTTATTTATGTTTAGCATATTAATTCTGTTTCCCTTTTTCATCAAAATTGCAACTAACTGGATATCATTTCCACCATATTCTATCATCATCATCATTCATCTATATCATTAATTACCATCATCATCAACTTAACATCACTTAACCCTAATTCCAAAAGATCACAATCATCGTTATATTATTAACTATATCTTTATCTATTTCATCCATCATAATCATAACCATAATTATGATCATAAAACATATAACTTATAACCATAATCATCATCATCGTTTTACCCATCACTATCCTCATTATCATCTATCTTCACCAGTCATCACCGTATCACCTCATCATCATCATTTATCATTGTGCTCGTCACCATCACATCATCATGACCTCGCATCATCTAAATCGCTACACCTCACGTGTATATTACGTTTGTTCATCATCATTCTTGTTCATTGTAACAGGAACAAGAATAGAGCTGTGCAGCAGCAGTAACAATAGCAATGGTTCGAGAAAAATAATAGAGAAACGTAATAAAGCAGCGACAGGAATAAGAGTAGGTAGTAGGAGTTTGGGTTTCGTTCAAAATAGAACCCAACTAGTTTTCTACGGCCCAACAGCAGATAGCCCAAACACTATTGGGTTTCATTAATTTAAATCCCAAATCGCAGTATAGTTAATGTGTTATTTACATAGCAGCAACACTAGGGTTTCCTGTTTCCTTCTCAGCAAAAAAAAATATCAATCGAACGAAAATCTTTATATTATTCTCCACGTCATTTTCTAATGTATGTATCATAAAAGCTAAATGACCCACCAGTTAGTGATAATGCCAAAGTGATCATAATATTGTGAGGGTACTTTTTCTTTTTCTTTATTTATTTACTTTTTTTTTAAGGGTACAAGGCTTAATGGGTGAGTGAGGTTACATGATTGTAAGTGTCGGCTAAAAAGGGAGTGAAAGAGGTAATGTGTGATTATAAAACTAGTATCAATTGAAAATTTAATTGCAACTCAAATAGAAATTTGTTGTAGTAGGTGCGTACGTGTGGTTTTGTTCTGGGGTTTGAAACAGAAGACATAAGATAGCAAGTTCGCAGGTGGCTCATAAGGTGATGTGATTGTATGATTAAAGTTGGTGAGTAGCGGTTGTAACTGTTATAGTGTAAACATAAACGGTTAATTCGAGCAGGAGTTTAAGCTGGTTCACGATGGCAAACTGCAACAGTACAGTTTAAAGGAGATGGTATGGTGGTCTTCAAGAAAGAGAGAAAAGAGATAGTGGCGGTTCAAGGGAGGTGGTACTCACAATGGTGTTCTTGGTGGCCCTTTATTCACGTCAATAGCATTATCAGGTGGCGGTTGTGGGTTGGGTTTGGTTATCACATATCAAAGAATTCAAGATGATATGGGTTTTCAATTGTGTGTTTGTGAGGGTTTATGACGGGTGATTGATGGCTCATGATTTACGTTCAAGGTGATGGTGATTCAAGGTGATGGCGTTGATGTTATGCGAGGTGTATACGGAATAGTTATATTTTACTAGGAAAAACTATTAAATACGATATAATTTTACACAAGTTATTTATTTATTTATAGAATGGATATACCTAAACCTTTCTACAACACTTATAGGCAGTGTACCTAATCGTACAGTAGTGTAGTTTTTAGTAAGTCCGGTTCGTTCCACAGGGATACACTTAAACAAGCTTAACGCTATATTAGTTTTAACTTATAAAAATACAAATATATATAAGTAATATTATTATTATAAAATGAGGTTTTTACCGTTTAATGACTGGTTTGTCGATTTTAAAACTTTAGTCGCAGTTAAAACCTAATGTAAAATATTAATTATATAAAAGACTTAATTTAAAACGTAAAGTAAATAACGATAACGAAAGTGCGATAAAATAAAAGTGCGATAAAATAAAATTGCGATAATTAAAGAGTACGATAATTAAAAGTGCAATTAAATACAATGACAATAAATAAAAGTGCGATAATTAGAAGAGCAATTAAATATGAAAATAAAGGAATTATGCTTATTTAAACTTCCGTAATCATGATGTTTGACGTGTTGATTTTAGTTTATTAACATGGGTTAATTGTCCTTTATCCTGGATTATTTAATATGCCCGTCTGGTTTTTGTCCATAACAGTCCATCAGTAATAAATATAAAGTGCGAGTTTCCTCGTCAAATTATCCTTATATCCGAAGTCAAATATTCCAACTAATTGAGGACTTAAACTGTAACAAGGTTTTAATACTTTGTTTAATAATTACACCAGGTTATGGACTGCGTGTAACCCAAGGTTTTAATATTTTGTTATCAATTATGCCAAGTGTTCTTGTACATAATTTCACCCCTGTTTTAATAATTCCATAGACTATTAATCCATTCCCGTGTCCGGTTAAATGAACGATTATTCGTACATATAAATACCCCGCCCATCGTGTCCGATTGAGTGTATATGGTTATTTATAGGTATGTCCAATTATAAATCTTTATATTAAAATTATACAAACTATCATTTAGTTAAACAAATATAAAGCCCATTAATAACCCATAGTCTAATTTCCACAAGTGTCGTTCTTGTGTCCAAACCCCAATTATGGTACAAAGCCTAATTACCCAATTTTAATATTTTTAGCCCAACATCATGATTACTTCGGCTTAAATAAGCATAATAATAACTTAGCTACGAGACATTAATGAAAATAACATAAACATAACTTACAGTGGTTAAAAATAGCGTAGCGTTACACGGACAGAGTTCCGACTTACAAGACCTTAAAACATTCGACTAACCAAACCTTATTATTATCACTAATTTAAAATTAAAATTACAAATTGAGATTACTAATTGGAGTGATACTTGGTACATGGGGTTTTTAAGAAAAAGAAAATAAAAATAAAAATATGTGTAAATAAAACGTCCGAAAATGCTGAATTTATAGATCCTGACTTCACTGTAGACCTCCGCGAGTGCTGAGGTTGCCTTCACAAAAGTACCGCGAGTGCAGAGGTCTGAAAACCAGCTCACAGACTTTGGATCCTAGCTTTGCCGACGGTTTTAATTATAATATATAATATATAAATAATTTATATAATTATTTAAATATTATATTTTATTCTTGTACATAGTAGACTTGTAATTTTCAGTCCGTTGCGTCGAGCGTTGAGAGTTGACTTTGGTCCCGGTTCCGGATTTTCGAACGTCCTTGCGTACAATTTAATATCTTGTACTTTCTCTTGTAATTTTGAGAGGTTTCTTATCAATAATTGGAACCACTTTGATTGTACTTTGTACTTTTGAGCTTTTTGGTCGTTTGCGTCTTCATTTCGTCGAATCTGTCTTTTGTCTTCACCTTTTATTATTTAAACGAATATCACTTGTAAATAGAACAGTTGCAACTAAAAGCTTGTCTTTCTTGAGAGATAATGCTATGAAATATATGTTCGTTTTTAGCATTATCAAATATTCCCACACTTGAGCATTGCTTGTCCTCAAGCAATATAGTCTTTGAAATAAAAATACTAGAATCACTTCTTTATTCTTCACACTTTGTACATCAGTGATTTCTATACAGCGGTATAAACAATGGTAGTAACGTTGTGGCTTACAGTCCCACATGACTATGAAAATTTAGATCCTTTAAGGAAATTGGATCTTTATGAAAATATTTGATCTTTTGAAAATTAAATCTAGCTTTTACCCTAGATAAGTTTTCCTGAATAACCCTTTATCGGTGTTTGCAAATTGTTTTTGTGGGTTTGGTGGTTTCAGATTTGAAAATTTTAGCTCAAAACTTGTGGTTTTGTGTCACCCACTTGCTAACCTTGTATTGGAAAAGCAACACGTCCAGTATACTTGCTCCGTACATTACCTTTCGGTAAACTACCGTCCGGTTGTAAAGGAAAGCGTTGAACAAGCAACTGTTAAGGCAATGTCCCCTAACATGCTTTTAATTATGGTCTATAACGTGTCGGATGCAATTACTATCCTTGGTAGGAGCAATAGTAAAGCTCACCCTTATAATTTTTCTTCGGTCTGGCACAAAGTCCTGTCTTTGACCATGCTATGCAACCACCGTTCTTACGGTTGACACCCAATTTGGTTCAGGTGACCTAATGAATTCCAGGTGAATTCCTAGGATTTTACGTTCAATGGTAATGAACGCATTAAAAATAGGATTTTCAGAAAACAAATCGGTTTGTAATTTTGATCAAAATATTTTCTCGTTCAAGCTCGAGTTTAGATATCATTGAATTCCATGAGTTTGTAATTCTCAATCTTTAAGGTCAATCTCAAGGATTGAGTAATATCAGTCTTAAAAGCTGATTTTTGATCTTTTAAGGAGATTATCCTTTCTGGGGATCTGATTCATTAGTCTTATCCAGCTAATTTGCACGGCGTCCTCCCCATTTTACAAGCCAGATCCTCTCATGGTTAGGATAAGTCTAACCACTTTGCGACCCTGTTTGATGCCGAGGTCCATGGATTTCCTGCTGATTTTAGAGATGACTTTTCTAGATTTTTCGTCAACCTACAGCTGGTCTGGACGACAACTTCCTGACCTAAATCAAGAAGCGCGTGTCTTTTCGGAAAACTTTACTTCCTTTTAATGATGGAATTGATTCATCGTGTTGATCCATCTTTCTTTCAAATAAATTACAGTAAATTGGGTAAAACTGATTAGATTAGTCTAAAGCAAAAGTATTTACAATCATTTGTTACAAAAATATGTGACATATGTTCAAAATAACTTGGTAATTTTTCTCACACTTGGCTTTTATTTTCCTTTTTATTGTCCTCTATTTCATTTTAAATGAATTCTAACATTTCGGGTTGTTTCTCAATTTATGTCCTTTCCGAGGTAACAATAATTTCGGTGTTAACACCTAGTTTTATCGTTCATAAATATGTATAAACATGATTTTGAGTTCATTTAATTGAAAATTTTGAAAAATTTTACTAGAATTGGGTAGTCAGTATATAAGACTAGGGCTGTTCTTTATTATCAGAGAGCACTAGATTCTAATACAACTACTGCGTTACTAGTATTTTTAATGGTAACCAAGTGTTTAAGTTAAAAATTTTAAAAATCCGAAAGAATTTAACCCCTTCTGTAGCTCCCCGTCCAAATCCATCCGGACGAAGTCCATATCGATTATAAATGATTCACAACAGTTGATTACATCGCGAGGTACTTGACCTCTACATGATACATTTTACAAACATTGCATTCGTTTTTGAAAAGACAATCTTTCATTACATCGAAAGTTGACAACATGCATAGCACTTCGTAATATATATTACTATACTTGTCTTAATGATAATCTTGATGAACTCAAAGACTCGAATGCAACGTCTTTTGAAATATGTCATGAATGACTCCAAGTAATATCTCTAAGATAAGCAAATGCACATCGGAAGATTTCTTTCGTACCTGAGAATAAACATTCTTTAAAGTGTCAACCAAAAGGTTGGTGAGTTCATTAGTTTAACATAAATAATTATTTCATATTTTTTAATAGACCACAAGATTTCATATTTCGAATTCTCATAAATATACGTCCCATGCATAGAGACAAAAATATCATTCATATGGATTGAACACCTGGAAACCGACATTAACAAGATGCATATAAGAATATCCACTATCATTCAGGGAAATCCTTCGGACATGATAAAAACAACATCGACGTACTAAAGCATCCGGTACTTTGGATGGGGTTTGTTAGGCCCAATAGATTTATAAAACATTTTATAAAATTATTCTACATTGAGGTGTAACAAAAATATTTAATGATACAACTCAGCTTAGAATTTAAAATCAATGCTAAACAGCATATAATAATCCATGCTAAACAGCATATAGTAATCTATAGTTCTATTCCACAGCCTGAGGTGTAACCAAAAATATTTGTTGATACAACTCTACATAGAATTTAGTTTTTGTGTCTATTTCGTCAAACATTTATAAAACAGCGCATGTATTCTCAGCCTAAAAATATATAATGCAAAAGCAATTAAAAAGGGAGCAAATGAAACTCACGCATATAATTATTGTAAAACAGTTAATAAAGCATTTGCATGTATTCTCAGCCCAAAAACGTAAAGAGAAAAAGGGAGTAAATGAAACTCACGCATATAAATATTGTAAAACAGTTAATAAAGTATTTGCATGTATTCTCAGCCCAAAAATGTAAAGGGTAAAAAGGTAAATGAAACTCACATAATGTATTTTGTAGTAAAAATACATATAACGACATTGAACAACTGAACAATCCAAGGTTGGCCTCAGATTCATGAACCTATATCATGTATATATATATTAACACATAATATTGTAATTGAACAATGTTGTATATATATATATATATATATTTATTATAATATTTTATTAAATTGTAACTTTCGGTTATAGATATATAATGTGTTGAATTCAATATTTATATATGTGTTTATTACTACTTATAATATCTTAAAATATTTTTATACAATATATGTAATTTAGTTATTATTACAGTTATTAATATTTCATATGAAAATATAGTATGTAATATACTTTTTACATACAAGTCTCTTTTGTTTGTAAAATTAATATTTATAATACTATTAAGGTAAAGATATTAATACCTATGATAAAAATGATAGTTTTACTAATATTGATTCTCTTAATAATAATATAGTTGTAAAATAATAATTTTAAATAATAACGCTAATATTGATAATGATAATATTAATAATAGAAGTACTTATGTTAATAGTGATAATAATAATGATTATAGAGATATCTATTTTGTTAATTAGGGTTATAAGTTTAATTATAACTATTCTAATAATCATATTAATAATAATAATAATAGTTATACTAGTAGTAAAATGTTAAAGTTTTATTTTAAATGATATTAGTAAACACATTAGTAATAATAATATTCGTATTTGTATCTATAAATGGGTTTCTATCATACATCATACATTTGTAGTAATACTTATCTTAATAATTATAAAACTAATAATAGTAATAATAATAAATATAATAATGATAATAATAATAATAATAAAACTTATAAGTATGATAATAATAATAACTATATTACTAGTAATATTAATCATAACAACAATAGTAATAATAATAATAATAATAAATATTAATAAGGAAAACTACCTCACAATGAAAGGGTCCCAAAAAGAATAAAGATGCCTACGTACGGACTCGAACCCGAGACACCTCGCTCACCCAACTAATACACTTCACCATCCCTCTGTTTGATTCATTCTGTTTTAAAACTCAAACCAAATATATATATATATATATATATATATATATATATATATATATATATATATATATATATATATATATATATATATATCCTGTCATGAACGTCTCCTTCTTCTTTCTTTTTTTCCCAGGACAAGTCGACTAGAGTAAAAATCAAGATGGTTTACGAATTAAATGTTGGTTTTTGGTTTCATAATCTAAACAGAAACAATATAT
Organism: Rutidosis leptorrhynchoides; assembly: GCF_046630445.1. Taxonomy (NCBI): domain Eukaryota; kingdom Viridiplantae; phylum Streptophyta; class Magnoliopsida; order Asterales; family Asteraceae; genus Rutidosis; species Rutidosis leptorrhynchoides. Next base: position 294,908,697 of record NC_092337.1, read on the forward strand.
TGTGGTTGTCTTGTATAAAAAAAAATAAATAAAGAAGAAGAAGCTGCGACAGTCGCTGCTTCAAAAAGAAGAAAAAAAAATTGATTTCGTGTTCAAGAATGTATTTGCCATAGGTTATAACATAAAATAGTTTGGTAATCATATATAAAAACTAATGGAATCATTAATTGGACCAGAAATTTAAACACGAATTCAAATTTTGACATGAACGCGAAGTTTGACTTTTTAAAACGAAACTTTGACTCTTGAATTCGTTTTCTATAGAAAGAATTGGGTTATAAAGTTTTGCAGATACTTTGAGTAGGAGATTACTAACACAATGACATTTATGGATTTTGTTAAATCATTCGAATTCGATTTTTGAATAAAAAGTGAAGATACAGAGTTTCTGTCGAGCTGTTTCTTGAAACCTTTTTGAAGTTAAATCAGATAAATGCTGTTACTGGTAATTTGTAATTGATAGTTGATACTGTAAAGAGTTAAGAATGACTATTTTAACAATTGAATCAATTTATACAGAAACAAAAAGATTTACAGGCTTTTAAATTGGAGCAGGAAAAGAAAAAAAAATAATTGAATGGAAAACAACTTGCAACGGAATTTGTTGGTTTATGAATTAGATCCTTATCAATTGTAGATAGACAGCTCAATTAATAAAGTTTGATGTTGATCTAAAATAAAATATGATTTCTAATCTACTTTTATATTATATATATATAATTAATATTAAAGAATAATAACAATAATACATATTAAATATTAATAATAATAATAATAATAATAATAATAATAATACTACATATTAATATTTAAAATACTAAGGATAAAAATAATAGAATTTATAATATTAATAACATCAAAGTAACACTAGTAATAATTAATGATAAAAGTATTAAAAGTAATGATGATAATTAATTTAAATAAGAAAGTGAAGTTTTAGTAATAACAATAATATTATCCATATAATAACTAATATCATAATTTTATTGTTAATTATAATAATATTATTAATGTTAAAAATAACAATTTTTACCTATCAAATTTCATACCTATATATTATGTACAATACTATTATTGATTTTTACTAACAATGTTTATTTTAATAGAAGTATAATATTAATAGTATTTTAAATTTGTAGTTAAATTTAATATATTAATATTACACATTATTAATCACGTATATTTTAATAATTATACATATATATAACATATAATATTTAAATCTTTTATATACATGTCCAAATAGCTATTTATAGAAGTCACATACACTTATATATAGTTTTATTTTTTTTATAATCACATTATTACCTTGTTTATTATTTTAATATATTCAATACTAATGATTATATCTTATTGTTTCAATTTATTTTATATACTACTTTACCTATTCAATTCAATTAATTAAATTGTATTTTATTTTACATATTTAATTTAAGTTATGTTTCATTACTTCTAATTATTATACATTCTTATATTTACATGTATATATACATATTTATTTACAAACAATTGTTCGTGAATCGTCGGTAATGGTCAAAGGCCAATGCATTCATGTAAACTATTCAAAAATTTTGAAACACGATCTAACAGACTTTGCTCATCATGTCGAAACCATATAAAGATTAAGTTTAAATTTGGTCGGAAATTCCCGGGTCATCACAGTACCTACCCGTTAAAGAAATTTCATCCCGAAATTTGAGCGTGGTCGTCATGGCTAACAATAAATATGTTTTCCTGACGAATATGAGCTGATAAATAGAGTTTTATCATTACAGATGAAATAATTCGATTATTCGAAGAGCACGAATGAAGCTAACACAAAAGAGTGAAATGAATAAATGAAGTTTTGTTTTAACTTTTGACGTTGTCTTGGTTGAATTCCGGAATTCAAGGGATATAAAGAAAATCTTCGAAATCTAAAAGATTTGATTCTGCGACGAACAAGGAAATTATGATCTCTATAATGGAATACGGTGATCTGCCTCGATTACTCTGTCTGATATTTCCATTATAAATTAAACTTTTTCCGTTCCATTATTCTCACCATTCCTATACGTTCTTTCTTAGTTCATACATTCAAAAGATTGTGAAAATGCTTAGTCCATTTCTAATCCTTGATATTTTTCTAATTATTATTTCTGTCATACCTCTTTTCAATCTTCCACCAGAAAAATCTGTTTACTTCTACAATTACCTTGGGGTGATACTATTCTTAATTCTACCGTGTCTTTATATTGCTATTCGTATTAATATCCACTGTTTGTAATTTATACTTTGTTATCGGGCTTTGTATCTCCCCTTTTTTTTAATGTCCCTATTACTGTTTTCTATAATCATTGTCATCCACAGTTAATACTCCCTCCTATTTGCTGCGATTTATACTCCAATTTCTATTTCGGAGCTTTGTCCCTTCGTTTCTTCTTCTTGTGGTTAGGCATCTCTTGTAATGGTACAGAATTCGCAGATTTAAATTTCAAAATGAACAATGTTAATGTTCTAAGAAGAGAATGGTAATGGCACGATCTTGATTGGTTAAATTACCAGAATACCCTGAAAAGGACCGAATCATCAAGAAATATTTTCTTGATATTTTAGAGGCTTAAATAGAATACAAGAGTCGTGTAACATGGCACATGATGACGTTAGAGCCCGTGAATCATCACGTTTCATTAGAAACTCAGCATGACTTACTGTAATATAATCACGTTGAACAAGTGTCATTATATTATACTAATTCATGCATCAATTTCTTTACATTTCTTCAGAATTCATTCATAAATTAAACTTAGATTTTACAGGAGTTTCCAATATAATGAAACAAAGGAAGCACGAAGAGGTATATAATTTCGGACGAGAATATTTATGAAAATATCCTCAGAAATATCGAAGATATTTATGATGATATTTTGGTATTTCCAAGTTCGAAGGTTGATGAAGAAAAATTTTCCGCAAGATTTTAACATGACTTCGGAGCAAGATATTCTCTAAAGATTTCAACGGATCCAGAATTACCTGGATTCTTTGCATATAGGGTATGGTCCTTGTATTTGTCCTTGGTCTCCTTCGTGGTTAGCTCAATCCGTTTTCCAGTTCCAACGTTTCTGAGCTTTTCCAACATACTATTCTTTATCATCAAACTTCCGACGACTAAGGTCGTTTACGATTGTTTATGATTTCTGCTGCTTCATTCAGCTTTTTCAACATTCAGAGTATTGATTTGTGACTAAGTGCTTTTCAGAATTTCAGAATAAGAGATCATAATTCTAAGAGATAAATGTCATACATATAATTGTTGATGTAGATATACTATGAGTTTTCAAAGTACTGATTGCTGATTCTCGGTAATTGTTATGGTAGTTCTCGTTACAAGATGCGGATGAGTATATGATAGTGTTTCAATGAATAAATATAATGATTTTGTCATAGAGATTTAAGCCAAAAAGCAACGAGGTTGCTGGTACGTCTATTGGTAATATGGTAGAATATAAAAGAATTCTCCGGCATCGAAAGGGTAATTGTATATATCAGGATTATAGTAAGGTTACTTCGAATGAAAAGTCGAAGTTGATTTGCTAGAGCTATGACAAAATTGGCTACTTTGAAAAGGGATTGCAAAGTTATTTTTGCTAATAAATGCCAAAGGATCTGACGCAGCTACATGTTAAACTTTTACTCAGTTGCCGAGAGTTTCTCAGGTGCATAACTATATGCATAAATCTTTCCTTCCGTAAATGAAGTGCGGTTGATTCATCCTATCGATTGAGGTGTTTTCAAGAATCATGAAAGTTTGAACGCAGATTGGAATCGTCAAGATACAAATGAGGTTTAAGATGAAATCAAGTGACAAACTTGAAGAATTGTTTAGTTTCATATGTTATAATCAATATTTTCATTCATTTTAATTATCCAATGTCATTATTCCACAGTTCATAGTCCACAATTTGTAGTACAACAATTCATATATAGTTTAATATATAATATTCGAATTAATTAATATGTATCGTGACCAGTGTACATGTCTCAGACTCGATCACAACTCAAGCTATATATATTATTGTAGAATAACCTCAACCCTGTATAGCTAACTCCCGCATTACTGCATATAGAGTGTCCATGGTTATTCCAAATAATATATATAGATGAGTCGATATGATATGTCAAAACCTTGTATACGTGTCCTGATATTTAAAGTGCGTAAAATAAATATCAGAAATTAAATGATGATAAATTAAATTGCGAGAATATAACTTGCGATAAATAAACTGCGAAAAAATAAAATGTAATACGGAATTAACAGTTAGCTAGGAACAGTTAGCGTGGTTTCTTAGCAAAATTTCATATTGTTAATTAGTCTGTTTCTAATCAATTTTTATTATGTCCATTATTTCTTCATTATGCCACTTGTTGGATTCTGATAGATCAAAATCCAAATATCAAATTGAATTTGAATGAAAATAGTTATTCTTTGGTGAACGGATACGTATATCGGTGGTTGTAATTAGGATAGTAAATAACTATTGAATTAGATTTGAAAGAATGTACAGTGTACTTATTAATGTGAAATCTAAATATTCCTCGAGTATTACCTACCCGTTAAAATATTTTCACCATTAACATTTTGTACGAAAGAATTTTTAATTACAGTCTTTATAAAAAAATTATATATATATACATATATATTTTCTTCAGATGTAATCATGGATTTAATGAGTCATTATGATATTAAACTCATTTGATTTACCGTTAGAACAAGAATATATAATCTCTAAAACATTGGAGATTACATAATCGCCATGTTGAATGAAGATAAATGATGTAGAATGATTTGCAGATTAATGATTATGGTCGAGGTACATAATGAGATGTTGAGTTGTGAGATGTTGAACTTGGGTAGTTGGTGGTACTGGTATTGATGTTGATGGTACTGTTGGTGCCGTTGATGTTGCTGAAGCTGGTACGTTTTGTACCATAATCTCCAAATTGATTACTCGAGCGCGAAGTTCGTTGACTTCTTTCATTACTCCAGGATGATTGTCGGTCGGAACGAGCGGATGAATAAGGTTTAGAATTATGGATATAGTATAATCTTGTCGAGTTACGCTGGAAATGAGACTGAAAATGGTGTCTCGAACATGTTCGCCGGTAATCGCTTCAGGTTCATTGTCAAGAGGTGAATTCGGTTGGTGGAAGGGATTGCCTTCTGTGCGTCTCCATTGATTTAATAGACTACGAACTCATTAGATGAATTAGTTGATTCATTCTGGTGACACTTCTTTCGGAGCTTAGGTGAAACTCCATATCGGGATAGCTGTCGGAATCCGAGGAATTCGAACTGGTTGAGGGATTCATCTCGTACGATCAGATGAAGGATTTTTGATAAGAAGTAGATTATAGGATGTAGATTAGTACCCTGCATACATAATTTACATATGTATATATAATACTAAAATCCCATAAGTAATGGAGGAATCTACAGAAAATGTCAGGCAAAGTTTACAATAACAGATACGCTAAGATATGAATTAGCAGATATGCTAAGATATGAATTTTGTACATACACTAATCATGCAATCAATGCAATAAGATGTGTCTAGACTAAGGATGATAAGCAAGTGATTATCTAAGAATGATAAGCAGGTAATTTTCGACACGATATGATAAGCAAAACTTTTGACATGCAGACACGGTCGAAGTCCAGACTCACTAATGCATCCTAACGACTATTAGTTAGAGACATTAATGCAAGACCTGGTTCACTAAGACCACCGCTCTGATAACAACTGTAGCGCCCCGTTCAAATCCATCTGGACGAAGTCCATATCGATTATAAACGATTCACAATAGTTGATTACGTCGCGAGGTACTTGACCTCTATATGATACATTTTACAAACATTGCATTAGTTTTTGAAAAGAAAATCTTTCGTTACATCGAAAGTTGACAACATGCATACCACTTCGTAATATATATATATTACTATAATTGTCTTAATAATAATCTTGATGAACTCAAAGACTCGAATGCAACGCCTTTTGAAATATGTCATGAATGACTCCAAGTAATATCTCTAAGATAAGCAAATGCACAGCGGAAGATTTCTTTTGTAGCTGAGAATAAACATGCTTTAAAGTGTCAACCAAAAGGTTGGTGAGTTCATTAGTTTAACATAAATAATAATTTCATAATTTTTAATAGACCACAAGATTTCATATTTTCAATTCTCATAAATATACGTCTCATGCATAGAGACAAAAATATCATTCATATGGATTGAACACCTGGTAACCGACATTAACAAGATGCATATAAGAATATCCCCTATCATTCTGGGAAATCCTTCGGACATGATAAAAACAAAATCGAAGTACTAAAGCATCCGGTACTTTGGATGGGGTTTGTTAAGCCCAATAGATTTATAAAACATTTTATAAAATTATTCTACATTGAGATGTAACAAAAATATTTAATGATACAACTCAGCTTAGAATTTAAAATCAATGCTAAACAGCATATAATAATCCATGCTAAACAGCATATAGTAATCTATAGTTCTATACCACAGCCTGAGGTGTAACCAAAAATATTTGTTGATACAACTCTACATAGAATTTAGTTTTTGTGTCTATTTCGTCAAACATTTATAAAACAGCGCATGTATTCTCAGCCCAAAAATATATAATGCAAAAGCAATTAAAAATGGAGCAAATGAAACTCACGCATATAATTATTGTAAAACAGTTAATAAAGCATTTGCATGTATTCTCAGCCCAAAAACGTAAAGAGAAAAAGGGAGTAAATGAAACTCACGCATATAAATAGTGTAAAACCGTTAATAAAGTATTTGCATGTATTCTCAACCCAAAAATGTAAAGGGTAAAAAGGCAAATGAAACTCACATAATGTATTTTGTAGTAAAAATACATATAACGACATTGAATAACTGAACAATCCAAGGTTGGCCTCAGATTCACGAACCTATATCATGTATATATATCTTAACACATAATATTGTAATTGAACAATGTTGTATATATATATATTTATTATAATATTTTATTAAATTGTAACTTATGGTTATAGATATATAATGTGTTGAATTCAATATTTATATATGTGTTTATTACTACTTATAATATCTTAAAATATTTTTATACAATATTTGTAATTTAGTTATTATTACAGTTATTAATATTTCATATGAAAATATAGTATGTAATATACTTTTTACATGCAAGTCTCTTTTGTTTGTAAAATTAATATTTATAATACTATTAAGGTAAAGATATTAATACCTATGATAAAAATGATAGTTTTACTAATATTGATTCTCTTAATAATAATATAGTTGTAAAAATAATAATTTTAAATAATAACGCTAATACTGATAATGATAATATTAATAATAGTAGTACTTATGTTAATAGTGATAATAATAATGATTATAGAGATATCTATTTTGTTAATTAGGGTTATAAGTTTAATTATAACTATTCTAATAATCATATTAATAATAATAGTAATAGTTATACTAGTAGTAAAATGTTAAAGTTTTATTTTAAATGATATTAGTAAACACATTAGTAATAATAATATTCGTATTTGTATCTATAAATGGGTTTCTATCATACATCATACATTTGTAGTAATACTTATCTTAATAATTATAAAACTAATAATAGTAATAATAATAAATATAATAATGATAATAATAATAATAAAACTTATAAATATGATAATAATAATAACTATATTACTAGTAATATTAATCATAACAACAATAGTAATAATAATAATAATCTTAATAATAATAATAATAATAATAATAATAATAATAATAATAATAATAATAATAATAATAATAATAATAATAATAAGGAAAACTACCTCACAATGAAAGGGTCCCAAAAAGAATAAAGATGCCTACGCACGGACTCGAACCCGAGACTTCTCCCTCACCCAACTAATACACTTCACCATCCCTCTGTTTGATTCATTCTGTTTTAAAACTCAAACCAATATATATATATATATATATATATATATATATATATATATATATATATATATATATATATATCCTGTCATGAACGTCTCCTTCTTCTTTCTTTTTTTCCTAGGACAAGTCGACTAGAGTAAAAATCAAGATGGTTTACGAATTAAATGTTGGTTTTTGGTTTCATAATCTAAACAGAAACAATATATTGTGGTTGTCTTGTATCAAAAAAATTAAAAATAAAAGAAGAAGAAGCTGCGACAGTCGCTGCTTCAAAAAGAAGAAAAAAAAATTGATTTCGTGTTCAAGAATGTATTTGCCATAGGTTATAACATAAAATAGTTGGGTAATCATATATAAAAACTAATGGAATCATTAATTGGACCAGAAACTTAAACACGAATTCGAATTTTGACATGAACGCGAAGTTTGACTTTTTAAAACGAAACTTTGACTCTTGAATTCATTTTTTATAGAAAGATTTGGGTTATAAAGTTTTGCAGATACTTTGAGTAGGAGATTACTAACACAATGACATTTATGGATTTTGTTAAATCATTCGAATTCAATTTTTGAATAAAAAGTGAAGATACAGAGTTTCTGTCGAGCTTTTCTTGAAACCTTTTTGAAGTTAAATCAGATAAATGCTGTTACTAGTAATTTGTAATTGATAGTTGATAGTGTAAAGAGTTGAGAATGACTATTTTAACAATTGAATCGATTTATACAGAAACAAAAAGATTTACAGGCTTTTAAATTGGAGCAGGAAAAGAAAATAAAAAAAATAAAAAAAATAGTTGAATGGAAAACAACTTGCAACGGAATTTGTTGGTTTATGAATTAGATCCTTATCAATTGTAGATAGACAGCTCGATTAATAAAGTTTGATGTTGATCTAAAATAAAATATGATTTCTAATCTGCTTTTATATTATATATATAATTAATATTAAAGAATAATAACAATAATACATATTAAATATTAATAATAATAATAATAATAGTAATAATAATAATAATAATAATAATAATAATAATAATAATACTACATATTAATATTTAAAATACTAAGGATAAAAATAATAGAATTTATAATATTAATAACATCAAAATAACACTAGTAATAATTAATGATAAAAGTATTAAAAGTAATGATGATAATTAATTTAAATAAGAAAGAGAATTTTTAGTAATAACAATAAGATTATCCATATAATAACTAATATCATAATTTTATTGTTAATTATAATAATATTATTAATGTTAAAAATAACAATTTTTACCTATCAAATTTCATACCTATATATTATGTACAATACTATTATTGATTTTTACTAACAATGTTTATTTTAATAGAAGTATAATATTAATAGTATTTTAAATTTGTAGTTAAATTTAATATATTAATATTACACATTATTAATCACGTATATTTTAATAATTATACATATATATAACATATAATATTTAAATCTTTTATATACATGTCCAAATAGCTATTTATAGAAGTCACATACACTTATATTTAGTTTTATTTTTTTTATAATCACATTATTACCTTGTTTATTATTTTAATATATTCAATACTAATGATTATATCTTATTGTTTCAATTTATTTTATATACTACTTTACCTATTCAATTCAATTCAATTAAATTGTATTTTATTTTACATATTTAATTTAAGTTATGTTTCATTACTTCTAATTATTATACATTCTTATATTTACATGTATATATACATATTTATTTACAAACAATTGTTCTTGAATCGTCGGTAATGGTCAAAGGCCAATGCATTCATGTACACTATTCAAAAATTTTGAAACACGATCTAACAGACTTTGCTCATCATGTCGAAACCATATAAAGATTAAGTTTAAATTTGGTCGAAAATTCCCGGGTCATCACACCTTCCCACACTTAAGATCTTGCAATGCCCTCATTTGCAAGAAATTAATAACAATTTAAATTATTGAGGGTGATTAGCGTAGAAAAATAATTAAATTTTACCAAAGTTTCCAAACATATTGGCGTTTATTTTAAAAGCAATGATTTTTGGTTTTTTTTTTAATGTTTTTGGCATACTTTAATTCAATAAGATTAAAAATAATGATAATAAAAGTACTCGTCCCTCCCTTGGGTAGAGAAATTTCGGTTCAACGACCTAGTTTTCAACTCATGACGAATTTTAAAAATCACATTTTTAACTTAACAAAAATAAAGTAAATTTTTGTTTTTAAATTCACACCAAACTTAAATTAAAAATGCATAAAATTAAAAATTCATATTATTAAAATTACAAATTCACGCCAAACTTTTATTATATTTTTGTTTTTATACATACAAACTTATATTAAAAATATAAAATTTTCAAATATTTACAAACTTAAATATATTGATTTTAGAAGTTTACAATAATAATTTAATATTAAAATATTAATTTTAAAAACAAAGTAAAAATAAAAATTAAAAATCTTTTTGGTCTTTTATCCCACTTTAATCAATCAAATATTATCAAAAATATGCGCCCCTCTTTTCGGTAGAGTAATTTCAGTTTCATAACCTAGTTTAACTCATGACGAATTTTTAAAATATTTTGGGTTGATTGATTAAAGATATTTATACCTTAAGAATAAACGGTAAATTTCGCAGTGATGTAATAAATTTTTGTATGATATCAATAATTTTGGTCGCAAGACCTAATTTTATTGAATACCAATTTAATACTTTATAGCGAATAAATTAGCGTTTATTATCAAAAGGTTAAAAATAAAAATAAAAATAAAAACTGTACATACTTACCTGTGAGATAGATTTCTTAGTGATATGCTCTAGTCCACTCATAAGATAGTCGGACTAATTGGTTTTCCATAGCTACATAGGCGTAACCACTAGCATTCAACGTTTTTTCTTCTAAACATATGAATGGTCCATCTCTGCATAAAGTAACGAATTCGGTATTGGAATATGTCTGATTCGTCGAGCCTTTTCCTTCGTGTGACCATTTTCCACATTTGTGACATCTTTCAAGGTGTCGTGCTCTTCTTTTCGCTGCGGATTTTGATTTTCCTTTACCAAATTGTAACTTATTATTTTCGTTCCTGGATTCTTTTCTTACTCCGTCCAATTTACCTCTGATTAATGATACTATTTCACTTGGAAGGGTGTCATTATTATGTTTAGTGATCAAAGCGTGTAGCATTAGACCATGGTTTAGTTCACAGGAAGTCTTCATCTCGTAAAACCTAAAAAAATAAAAATTTAGAATGGGGGGAGAAGACTTGTTCTTTAGGGTCTGCTAGGGAAAGGCCATTCGGATTCCATTCTTGAGAACTACACGAAAACAGAAAATCTAACTCTAACAGAAATACATATTATCCTTTAAAGATTTGATTCTCCCCACACTTAGTTAGCCGTGGTGTCGAAATTGTGATTAACTTCATCTTCAATTTCCATTGGACTATCTATGTAATGTTTAATTCTGTGACCATTAACCTTAAATTCAATCCCATTTGAATTTATTAATTCTACTATTCCGTATGGGAAAACTCTTTTGACTATAAATGGTCCAGACCATCTTGATTTCAATTTTCCAGGAAATAGCTTGAGTTGTGAATTGAAAAGAAGAACTCTGTCTCCTTCTTTGAATTCTTTTGAATTTCTGATTCTTTTATCATGCCATTTCTTCGTTCTTTCCTTATAGATTAACGAATTTTCGTATGCGTCATGTCTTAATTCTTCTAATTCGTTTAATTGACTTAACCGTAGACGTCCGGCTTCATGTAAATCAAGATTACATGTCTTCAAAGCCCAAAATGCTTTGTGTTCAATTTCTACTGGAAGATGACATGCTTTTCCATAAACGAGTCTGAAAGGTGTGGTTCCAATTGGAGTTTTGTAGGCTGTTCTAAAAGCCCAGAGTGCATCCTCCAATTTCATGGACCATTCCTTCGGATTTGATCCTACGGTTTTCTCTAGAATACGTTTTAAAGCTCAGTTGGTATTTTCAACTTGTCCACTTGTTTGTGAATGATAAGCAGTGGAGATTTTATGAGTTACTCCATATCTTTTAAGAACTTTCTCAAGTTGATTATTACAGAAATGAGTTCCCCGATCACTTATTAAAGCTTTCGGTGTTCCAAACCTTGCAAAAAGACATTTTAAAAAGTTGACTACAACTCGTGCATCGTTAGTTGGGAGAGCTTGTGCTTCCGCCCATTTAGATACATAATCAATGGCAACGAGAATGTAGAGATTATTATGAGATTTTGAAAATGGACCCATAAAGTCAATACCCCAAATGTCAAATATTTCACATACTTGAATGACATTTTGTGGCATTTCATCACGTTGACTTATTTTTTCGGCCCTTTGACAAGCATCACGGGATTTGCAAAGAAGCTGTGCGTCTTTGAAAATTGTAGGCCAATAGAATCCAGCATCATAAACTTTTCTTGCTATAAGTTGAGGCCCATAATGCCCTCCTGTTGGTCCTGTGTGACAATGGTTTAGGATTTGACTAGCTTCATCTCCGAATACACATCGGTGTATTATTCCATCGGGATAACTTTTTAACAGATGTGGATCTTCCCATAAATAGTGTTTTATATCACTAAAGAATTTCTTTCGTTTTTGGTACGATAATCCTTTTTCAAGGAATCCACATACTAAGTAGTTTGCATAGTCTGCAAACCATGGAATTTCATTATAATCTATCTTCAATAGATATTCATCAGAAAAGTTGTCTTGTATGGCTGATTCATTTAGAACTTCTAGTTCCGGATTTTCAAGACGAGAAAGATGATCAGCGGCGAGATTTTCTGCTCCCTTTTTATCTCGGATTTCAATATCGAACTCTTGTAAGAGTAAGATCCAACAGATTAATCGTGGTTTGGCATCTTGTTTCGAAAATAGGTATCTAAGAGCAGAATGGTCAGTATAGACCACCGTTTTAGCTAGAACGAGATATGATCGAAATTTGTCAAAAGCAAAGACAATAGCAAGGAGTTCTTTTTTAGTTGTTGTATAATTCGTTTGTTCTCCTTGTAACGTCTTACTAGCATAATATATAGGTTGAAATCGTTTTTCAATCCTTTGTCCTAAAACGGCTCCCATTGCAAAATCACTTGCATCGCACATAAGTTCAAATGGTAGATTCCAATTTGGAGTTATCATGATCGGCACATTAGTGAGTTTTTCTTTAAGTATATTAAAAGATTTGATACATTCATCTGAAAAAATGAATGGAGCATCCTTTTCTAGGAGTTTATTCATAGGAGTGACAATTTTAGAAAAATCTTTTATGAAACGTCGGTAAAAACCGGCATACCCTAGAAAACTCCTAACTCCTCTAACATTGGTAGGATGTGGAAGTTTAGCAATTACATCTACTTTAGCTCTATCGACTTCAATTCCTTCCTTTGAAATTTTATGTCCAAGAACGATGCCTTCTTTAACCATGAAATGGAATTTCTCCCAATTAAGTACTAGATTTGATTGTTCACATCTAATAAGCATTCGTTCAAGATTAACTAGACATGATTCAAATGTATCACCGAAGACTGAAAAGTCATCCATGAAAACTTCCATGCATTCTTCTATTATGTCGTGAAAAATCGCCATTATGCACCTTTGAAAGGTTGCAGGGGCGTTGCAAAGTCCAAATGGCATGCGTTTGTAAGCAAAAGTACCATAAGGGCACGTGAATGTGGTTTTCTCTTGGTCTTCGAGTGCTATTGGAATTTGAAAATATCCGGAAAAACCATCAAGAAAACAATAGTAACTATTTTCGGCTAATCTTTCCAACATTTGATCAATGAAAGGTAAGGGAAAGTGATCTTTTCTGGTGGCGTCATTCAATTTTCTATAATCAATACAAACACGCCATCCTGTTACAGTCCTAGTAGGAATAAGCTCATTTTTCTCATTTGTGATGACAGTCATGCCACCCTTCTTAGGTACGCATTGAACTGGGCTTGCCCATGGACTATCAGAGATTAGATAAATTAAACCTGCATCAAGCAGTTTAATAATTTCTTTCTTAACAACATCTTGCATATTAAGATTTAGTCTTCGTTGACGTTGCACATACGTTTTATGACCTTCTTCCATAAGGATTTTATGTATGCAATACGAAGGACTTATTCCTTTAATATCATGAATCTTCCATGCAATGGCTGGTTTATGAGCTTTTAACACAGAAATGAGTTGAGATTTTTCATTTTCAGTAAGAGAAGACGATATGATTACAGGTAATTCAGATTCACCATGTAAATAAGTGTATTCCAAATGGTTTGGAAGTGGCTTTAACTCTAATGTCGGTGGTTCTTCTATCGATGATTTATATTGATATATGTCTTCTTCTTTTAGCATTTGAATTTCTTCTGTTGTTGGTTCATATCCATTAACCATTAGTGTAGCTAACATTTCAGTTTCATCAATTGGTTCAGTTCCTTCTCCTAAAGAACATTCTCCTATTCCTTGTAATTCTGGAAATTCTTCTAACAGTTCTGCATGTGAATCTATAGTTTGAATATAATAACATGTATCATCTGCAGATTGCGGTTGTTGCATTACTCTATCAACTGAAAAGGTAACACTTTCATCCTCTATACTTAAGGTTAGTTTCTTACCAAACACGTCTATCATTGCTTTAGTTGTGTTTAAGAATGGTCTTCCTAATATGAGAGGAACTTGAGAATCTTCTTCCATGTCCAGAACAACAAAATCTACTGAAAATACTAAAGTACCAACTTTAACTAGCATGTTTTCCATTATCCCTCTAGGATATTTTATTGATCGATCGGCTAGTTGTATGCTTATTCTTGTTGGTTTCAATTCTCCAAGGTCTAGTTTAGTATATAGTGAATACGGCATTAAATTTATACTAGCACCTAAGTCTGCTAATGCTTCTATTGAACTAAGACTACCCAGAAAACATGGAATTGTGAAACTTCCTGGATCAGATAATTTTTCTGGTATCTTATTCAACAGCACTGCAGAACAATTAGCATTCATAGTAACGGCCGAGAGTTCTTCCATTTTCTTTCTATTTGTGATTAGATCTTTCAAGAATTTAGCATATCTAGGCATTCCTGAAATCACATCAATGAAAGGAAGATTTATATTTATCTGTTTAAGCATATCCAAGAATTTAGATTGCTCGGCTTCAAGTCTCTCTTTTCTCATTTTACTAGGGTAAGGAAGTGGTGGTTGGTATGGTTTAACATAAGGTTTAGTCTTAACTGTGTTATCTTCATTAACCTTTTCAACTACCGGTTCTTTTTCCTTATCTTATTCAGGTTGTGGTTCTTGTGGAGTAGGAATAGCTTCATCAGAAATTACAGGTATGTCAGGTGGTTTCAGTGTCATACCACTTCTTGTGGTAATGGCTTTAGCTATTTCATTCCGGGGGTTAGCATTTGTATCACTAGGTAGACTTCCCGGTTTTCTTTCACCTATTAACCTTGCTAGGTTACTTACTTCTTGTTCTAAATTTTGAATAGAAGCTTGTTGATTTCTAAATGCTTGAGCATTTTGTTCATTTGTTTGTTTCTGAGATGTGAAAAACTGTGTTTGAGATTCAACTAGCTTAGTCATCATATCTTCTAAATTTGGCTTTTTATCATCGGTTTGTGGTGGTTTGTTTTGAAAATTAGGTCTTTGCTGATTGTAAGTATTATTGGATACTTGTTGATTACTAGGACCTTGTTGATTGTTGTATGGAACATTTCGGTTATAATTCTAGTTTTGATTGTAAATTGGTCTTGGCGGTTGATAATTATTCTGATAATTATTTCTAGCCCTTTGGTTTATGTATGAAACATTCTCTCTTTGTTCCATTGTTAGTTCAATACTGAGACAATCTTTGGTCAAATGTGGTCCTCCACACTGCTCACAACTAATTCGTATTGAGTGAATATCTTTAGTCATCTTTTCCATTCGTCTCTCGACAGCATCTATCTTAGTAGAAATGGAATCTAAGTCATGGCTAGAATCGGCTCTAGCTGCTTTAGATGATCTAACGATATCTTTTTCTTGGTGCCACTCATGTGAGTGGTAAGCAGTGCTATCAATAATTTTGTAAGCATCAGTTTCTGTTTTCTTCATAATAGAACCACCAGCTGCTATATCTATGTCTTTCCTTGTAGTGATGTCGCATCCTTGGTAGAATATTTATACTATTTGACAGGTATCTAAACCATATTGCGGACATCCTCTCAATAACTTTCCAAATCTGGTCCACGCCTCATATAGAGTTACATTTGGATTTTGTGTGAACGTAACAATTTCTCCTTGAAGTCTCACGGCTTTAGATGCCGGAAAGAATTGTTTAAGAAAATTTTCAACT
The DNA here is from genome assembly GCF_046630445.1 of Rutidosis leptorrhynchoides. Taxonomy (NCBI): domain Eukaryota; kingdom Viridiplantae; phylum Streptophyta; class Magnoliopsida; order Asterales; family Asteraceae; genus Rutidosis; species Rutidosis leptorrhynchoides. The sequence goes on from NC_092337.1 coordinate 294,925,042, forward strand.
AAAACGTCTCATGTATCAATCGCCCCTTCAGGTAACGATTCCAACCAATCTTTGGCTTCTCCCTTTAAAGTCCAGGGAAATAACATGAGATATATCTGTTCATCTTCTACTTCTCTTATTTTAAATAGTGTGCAGATCCTATTAAAGGTACGAAGATGTTCATTTGGATCTTCCTTCGGCGCACCACCAAATTAGCATTGATTAGTCACCATGTGTAGAATTTGTCCTTTAATTTCATAATCTGGCGCATTAATGTCTGGTTGAGTAATTGCGTGACCTTGGCCAGTACGTTTAGCTCTCATTCGGTCTTCCATACTTAGAGGTTCCAGATTCTCCATGATTGAATTTGTTGAATCTGAATCACTATAGGATTCTGATTTAATGGTAGGTTCCTCAACAATCTCTGTTTGAATGATTGGTGGTTCCGTAGGAAAGATTAATGGTTCAGGATCTATGAATGTCCCTGAATATTCTCCGGATTCTCAATTGTGAGGTCGGGTTCAAAAAATGGATTATCGAAAATTTGAATTGGAGTAATTGGTCGACTAGATGACGATTCTAAAGAAAAATCAACGGCGACAATATTTGCTAGATGTCTTGATCGAGTTACAGGTGGTGAACGTACAAAAGGTGGTGAACGTTTTGCTCGGTGCATTCACTAAATATCCTATTAGTTATAAAAATAAGAAAAATTATATAAGTTATCAAATTAATAGACTTTTCTGATTTTGCCCACGTTTCGAATAGCCAAAAGATGCAGCAGAGGGGCAGGATTCGTTTGGTCTCAATATAATTGAGTACTGTTTGGCTCCAATAACCCGGTCCACGTACAAATCCAACTATTACTACGAACCAGAAAATTTTGATGTCTATCAATTTAACCGCTTAAAATAATTTTTCGTAATTTAAAGAAATTTTAGGGAAGAAATAGAAAAAAAATCTAAGTCCTAAAACTAGAATGTCGAGAAATAAGAAAGAAAAAGAGCGCGTCAAAAAACGTCAAAAAATAAAAAGTCGAAAAATAATAGGCGTCGAAAAATAAAAATAAGAAAGTAGCGCGTCGAAATTTAAAAAGGAACTAAAAACTAAGAATTAAAAGTTGCGTCTAAAAATATTAAAGCTTAAAAGAATACTATATCCCAAAACGGCAATAACTTAAAAAGGTACTAAAACTTAAAAAGGCGTCGTAAAATTCTAAAGCATCTAAATCTTAGTCTAAAGAAAAACTACTTAAGGGATTTTACGGCAAAGCCTAAAAATCTAGAAATAAAAATAACTATGGCAAAAACTATATCTTTAAACTAAAAACGAGCGAAAAATACAAATATTACGAATAAACAATTAAAAAGATACGAAATTTTAAAAATAAAACTTATAGTTGTAAAAAGTACAATTTTTATAAAAATATTATTTTTATATTAATATTTTATAAAAGTAATAGTTTATATATTTAATAAAACTAATTATAACTTAATAATACAAATAAATTAAAAACTTAAACTAAATAATAATTTAATTAAAACCCTAATTAATATTAATAATAATAAAATTAACCCTAATTTCGCATTAATTACACTCTGAGGTTTGACCTGTCAGAAAGTTCCACGAGTGCGGATCCCAGCTAGCATAAAGTACCGCGAGTGCGGATACCCCGGTTTCAGATAAGATAGAGGTCGATTTTTTATTCAGGTTCAATTTTTTTTTTAATTTTTTTTTCAATATATATAAAAATATAGTGGTAACTTAAATAAAAATTTAATTTTAAAACTAAAATAAAAATACTTATTCACTTTATAAATATTATAAACTCTTAAAAATATAAATGTATTTTTCTTTCTTTTTGTATTTTTATATTTTTATTATTTTTAAAACTTATATTTTTATAAAAAGAACTTAATAAAAACTTTTATAAAAATCTTTTTTTTTATATATAGCATTGCGCTTTCGGCATTTATAAGTCCCCGGCAGCGGCGCCAAAAATACTTGATGTTATGCGAGGTGTATACGAAATAGTTATATTTTACTAGGAAAAACTATTAAATACGATACAATTTTACACAAGTTATTTATTTATTTATAGAATGGATATACTTAAACCTTGCTACAACACTTATAGGCAGTGTACCTAATGGTACAGTAGTGTAGTTTTTAGTAACTCCGGTTCGTTCCACAGGGATACACTTAAACAAGCTTAACGCTATATTAGTTTTAACTTATAAAAATACAAATATATATATAAGTAATATTATTATTATAAAATGGGGTTTTTACCGTTTAATGACCGGTTTGTCGATTTTAAAACTTTAGTCGCAGTTAAAACCTAATGTAAAATATTAATTATATAAAAGACTTAATTTAAAACGTAAAGTAAATAACGATAACGAAAGTGCGATAAAATAAAAGTGCGATAAAATAAAATTGCGATAATTAAAGAGTACGATAATTAAAAGTGCAATTAAATACAATGATAATAAATAAAAGTGCGATAATTAGAAGTGCAATTAAATATGAAAATAAAGGAATTATGCTTATTTAAACTTCCGTAATCATGATGTTTGACGTGTTGATTTTAGTTTATTACCATGGGTTAATTGTCCTTTGTCCTGGATTATTTAATATGCTCGTCTGGTTTTTGTTTATAACAGTCCATCAGTCATAAATATAAAGTTCGAGTGTCCTCGTCAAATTATCCTTATATCCGAAGTCAAATATTCCAACTAATTGGGGACTTAAACTGTAACAAGGTTTTAATACTTTGTTTAATAATTACACCAGGTTATCGACTGCGTGTAACCCAAGGTTTTAATACTTTGTTATCAATTATGCCAAGTGTCCTTGTACATAATTTCACCCCTGTTTTAATAATTCCATAGACTATTAATCCATTCCCGTGTCCGGTTAAATGAACGATTATTCGTACATATAAATACCCCGCCCATCGTGTCCGATTGAGTGTATATGGTTATTTATAGGTATGTCCAATTATAAATCTTTATATTAAAATTAACAAACTATCATTTAGTTAAATAAATATAAAGCCCATTAATAGCCCATAGTCTAATTTCCACAAGTGTCGTTCTTTTGTCCAAACCCCAATTATGGTACAAAGCCTAATTACCCAATTTTAATATTTTTAGCCCAACATCATGATTACTTCGGCTTAAATAAGCATAATAATAACTTAGCTACGAGACATTAATGAAAATAACATAAAGATAACTTACAGTGGTTAAAAATAGCGTAGCGTTACACGGACAGAGTTCCGACTTACAAGACCTTAAAACATTCGACTAACCAAACCTTATTATTATCACTAACTTAAAATTAAAATTACAAATTAAGATTACTAATTGGAGTGATACTTGGTACATGGGGTTTTTAAGAAAAAGAAAATAAAAATAAAAATATGTGTAAATAAAACGTCCGAAAATGTTGAATTTATAGATCCTGACTTCACTGTAGTCCTCCGCGAGTGCTGAGGTTGCCTTCACAAAAGTACCGCGAGTGCGGAGGTCTAAAAACCAGCTCACAGACTTTGGATCCTAGCTTTGCCGACGGTTTTTATTATAATATATAATATATAAATAATTTATATAATTATTTAAATATTATATTTTATTCTTGTACATAGTAGACTTGTAATTTTTAGTCCGTTGCGTCGAGCGTTGAGAGTTGACTTTGGTCCCGGTTCAGGATTTTTGAACGTCCTTGCGTACAATTTAATATCTTGTACTTTGCGTTTTGTGTCTTGTACTCTTGTAATTTTGAGACGTTTCTTATCAATAATTGGAACCACTTTGATTGTACTATGTACTTTTGAACTTTTTGGTCGTATGCGTCTTCATTTCGTCGAACGTAAAGTAAATAACGATAACGAAAGTGCGATAAAATAAAATTGCGATAATTAAAGAGTACGATAATTAAAAGTGCAATTAAATACAATGACAATAAATAAAAGTGCGATGATTAGAAGAGCAATTAAATATGAAAATAAAGGAATTATGCTTATTTATACTTCCGTAATCATGATGTTTGACGTGTTGATTTTAGTTTATTAACATGGGTTAATTGTCCTTTATCCTGGATTATTTAATATGCCCGTCTGGTTTTTGTCCATAACAGTCCATCAGTAATAAATATAAAGTGCGAGTTTCCTCGTCAAATTATCCTTATATCCGAAGTCAAATATTCCAACTAATTGAGGACTTAAACTGTAACAAGGTTTTAATACTTTGTTTAATAATTACACCTGGTTATGGACTGCGTGTAACCCAAGGTTTTAATATTTTGTTATCAATTATGCCAAGTGTTCTTGTACATAATTTCACCCCTGTTTTAATAATTCCATAGACTATTAATCCATTCCCGTGTCCGGTTAAATGAACGATTATTCGTACATATAAATACCCCGCCCATCGTGTCCGATTGAGTGTATATGGTTATTTATAGGTATGTCCAATTATAAATCTTTATATTAAAATTATACAAACTATCATTTAGTTAAACAAATATAAAGCCCATTAATAACCCATAGTCTAATTTCCACAAGTGTCGTTCTTGTGTCCAAACCCCAATTATGGTACAAAGCCTAATTACCCAATTTTAATATTTTTAGCCCAACATCATGATTACTTCGGCTTAAATAAGCATAATAATAACTTAGCTACGAGACATTAATGAAAATAACATAAACATAACTTACAGTGGTTAAAAATAGCGTAGCGTTACACGGACAAAGTTCCGACTTACAAGACCTTAAAACATTCGACTAACCCAACCTTATTATTATCACTAACTTAAAATTAAAATTACAAATTGAGATTACTAATTGGAGTGATACTTGGTACATGGGGTTTTTAAGAAAAAGAAAATAAAAATAAAAATATGTGTAAATAAAACGTCCGAAAATGCTGAATTTATAGATCCTGACTTCACTGTAGACCTCCGCGAGTGCTGAGGTTGCCTTCACAAAAGTACCGCGAGTGCAGAGGTCTGAAAACCAGCTCACAGACTTTGGATCCTAGCTTTGCCGACGGTTTTAATTATAATATATAATATATAAATAATTTATATAATTATTTAAATATTATATTTTATTCTTGTACATAGTAGACTTGTAATTTTCAGTCCGTTGCGTCGAGCGTTGAGAGTTGACTTTGGTCCCGGTTCCGGATTTTCGAACGTCCTTGCGTACAATTTAATATCTTGTACTTTCTCTTGTAATTTTGAGACGTTTCTTATCAATAATTAGAACCACTTTGATTGTACTTTGTACTTTTGAGCTTTTTGGTCGTTTGCGTCTTCATTTCGTCGAATCTGTCTTTTGTCTTCACCTTTTATTATTTAAACGAATATCACTTGTAAATAGAACAGTTGCAACTAAAAGCTTGTCTTTCTTGAGAGATAATGCTATGAAATATATGTTCGTTTTTAGCATTATCAAATATTCCCACACTTGAGTGTTGTTTGTCCTCAAGCAATATAGTCTTTGAAATAAAAATACTAGAATCACTTCTTTATTCTTCACACTTTGTACATCAGTGATTTCTATACGGCGGTATAAACAATGGTAGTAACGTTGTGGCTTACAGTCCCACATGACTATGAAAATTTAGATCCTTTAAGGAAATTGGATCTTTATGAAAATATTTGATCTTTTGAAAATTAAATCTAGCTTTTACCCTAGATAAGTTTTCCAGAATAACCCTTTACCGGTGTTTGCAAATTGTTTTTGTGGGTTTCAGATTTGAAAATTTTAGCTCAAAACTTGTGGTTTTGTGTCACTCACTTGCTAACCTTGTATTGGGAAAGCAACACGTCCAGTATACTTGCTCCGTACATTACCTTTCGGTAAACTATTGTCCGGTTGTAAAGGAAAGCGTTGAACAAGCAACTGTTAAGGCAATGTCCCCTGACATGCTTTTAATTATGGTCTATAACGTGTCGGATGCAATTACTATCCTTGGTAGGAGCAATAGTAAAGCTCACCCTTATAATTTTTCTTCGGTCTGGCACAAGGTCCTGTCTTTGACCATGCTATGCAACCACCGTTCTTACGGTTGATACCCGATTTGGTTCACGTGACCTAATGAATTCCAGGTGAATTCCTAGGATTTTACGTTCAATGGTAATGAACGCATTAAAAATTGGGTTTCCAGAAAACAAATTGGTTTGTAATTTTGATCAAAATATTTTTCGTTCGAGCTCGAGTTTAGATATCATTGAATTCCATGAGTTTGTAATTCTCAATCTTTAAGGTCAGTCTCAAGGATTGAGTAATATCAGTCTTAAAAGCTGATTTTTGATCCTTTAAGGAGATTATCCTTTCTGGGGATCTGATTCATTAGTCTTATCCAGCTAATTTGCACGGCGTCCTCCCATTTACAAGACAGATCCTCTCATGGTTAGGATAAGTCTGACCACTTGGCGACCCTGTTTGATGCTGAGGTTCGTGGATTTCCTGCTGATTTTAGAGATGACTTTTCTAGATTTTTCGTCAACCTACAGCTGGTCTGGATGACAACTTCCTGACCTAAATCAAGAAGCGCGTGTCTTTTTCGGAAGACTTTATTTCCTTTTAATGATGGAATTGATTCATCGTGTAGATCCATCTTTCTTTCAAATAAATTACAGTGAATTGGGTAAAACTGATTAGATTAGTCTAAAGCAAAAGTATTTTCAATCATTTGTTACAAAAATATGTGACATATGTTCAAAATAACTTGGTAATTTTCCCACACTTGGCTTTTATTTTCCTTTTTATTGTCCTCTATTCCATTTTAAATGAATTCTAACATTTCGGGTTGTTTCTCAATTTATGTCCTTTCCGAGGTAACAATAATTTCGGTGTTAACACCTAGTTTTATCGTTCATAAATATGTATAAACATGATTTTGAGTTCATTTAATTGAAAATTTTGAAAAATTTTACTAGAATTGGGTAGTCAGTATATAAGACTAGGGCTGTTCTTTATTATCAGAGAGCACTAGATTCTAATACAACTACTGTGTTACTAGTATTTTTAATGGTAACCAAGTGTTTAAGTTAAAAATTTTAAAAATCCGAAAGAATTTAACCCCTTCTGTAGCGCCCCGTCCTAATCCATCCGGACGAAGTCCATATCGATTATAAACGATTCACAACAGTTGATTACATCACGAGGTACTTGACCTCTATATGATACATTTTACAAACATTGCATTCGTTTTTGAAAAGACAATCTTTCATTACATCGAATGTTGAAAACATGCATACCACTTCGTAATATATATTACTATAATTGTCTTAATAATAATCTTGATGAACTCAAAGACTCGAATGCAACGTCTTTTGAAATATGTCATGAATGACTCCAAGTAATATCTCTAAGATAAGCAAATGCACAGCGGAAGATTTCTTTCGTACCTGAGAATAAACATGCTTTAAAGTGTCAACCAAAAGGTTGGTGAGTTCATTAGTTTAACATAAATAATCATTTCATAATTTTTAATAGACCACAAGATTTCATATTTCCAATTCTCATAAATATACGTCCCATGCATAGAGACAAAAATATCATTCATATGGATTGAACACCTGGTAACCGACATTAACAAGATGCATATAAGAATATCCCCTATCATTCCGGGAAATCCTTCGGACGTGATATAAACAACATCGAAGTACTAAAGCATCCGGTATTTTGGATGGGGTTTGTTAGGCCCAATAGATTTATAAAACATTTTATAAAATTATTCTACATTGAGGTGTAACAAAAATATTTAATGATACAACTCAGCTTAGAATTTAAAATCAATGCTAAACAGCATATAATAATCCATGCTAAACAGCATATAGTAATCTATAGTTCTATTCCATAGCTTGAGGTGTAACCAAAAATATTTGTTGATACAACTCTACATAGAATTTAGTTTTTGTGTCTATTTCGTCAAACATTTAAAAAACAGCGCATGTATTCTCAGCCCAAAAATATATAATGCAAAAGCAATTAAAAAGGGAGCAAATGAAACTCACGCATATAATTATTGTAAAACAGTTAGTAAAGCATTTGCACGTATTCTCAGCCCAAAATTGTAAAGAGAAAAATTGAGTAAATGAAACTCACGTATATAAATGTTGTAAAACAGTTAATAAAGTATTTGCATGTATCTCAGCCCAAAAATGTAAAGGATAAAAAGGCAAATGAAACTCACATAATGTATTTTGTAGTAAAAATACATATAATGACATTGAACAACTGAACAATCCAAGGTTGGCCTCGGATTCACGAACCTATATCATGTATATATATATTAACACATAATATTGTAATTGAACAATGTTGTATATATATATATATATATATATATATATATATATATATATATATATATATATATATATATATATATATATATATATATATTTATTATAATATTTTATTAAATTGTAACTTATGGTTATAAATATATAATGTGTTGAATTCAATATTTATATATGTGTTTATTACTACTTATATATCTTAAAATATTTTTATACAATATATGTAATTTAGTTATTATTACAGTTATTAATATTTCATATGAAAATATAGTATGTAATATACTTTTTACATACAAGCCTCTTTTGTTTGTAAAATTAATATTTATAATACTATTAAGGTAAATATATTAATACCTATGATAAAAATGATAGTTTTACTAATATTGATTCTCTTAATAATAATATAGTTGTAAAAATAATAATTTTAAATAATAACGCTAATACTGATAATGATAATATTAATAATAGTAGTACTTATGTTAATAGTGATAATAATAATGATTATAGAGATATCTATTTTGTTAATTAGGGTTATAAGTTTAATTATAACTATTCTAATAATCATATTAATAATAATAATAATAGTTATACTAGTAGTAAAATGTTAAAGTTTTATTTTAAATGATATTAGTAAACACATTAGTAATAATAATATTCGTATTTGTATCTATAAATGGGTTTCTATCATACATCATACATTTGTAGTAATACTTATCTTAATAATTATAAAACTAATAATAGTAATACTAATAAATATAATAATGATAATAATAATAATAAAACTTATAAGTATGATAATAATAATAACTATATTACTAGTAATATTAATCATAACAACAATAGTAGTAGTAGTAATAATAATAATAATAATAATAATAATAATAATAATAATAATAATAATAATAATAATAATAATAATAATAATAATAATAATAATAATAAATATTAATAAGGAAAACTACCTCACAATGAAAGGGTCCCAAAAAGAATAAAGATGCCTACGCACGGACTCAAACCCGAGACCTCTCGCTCACCCAACTAATACACTTCACCATCCCTCTGTTTGATTCATTCTATTTTAAAACTCAAACCAATATATATATATATATATATATATATATATTTATATATATCCTTTCATGAACGTCTCCTTCTTCTTTCTTTTTTTCCCAGGATAAATCGACTAGAGTAAAAATCAAGATGGTTTATGAATTAAATGTTGGTTTTTGGTTTCATAATCTAAACAGAAACAATATATTGTGGTTGTCTTGTATCAAAAAAAAAATAAAAGTAAAAGAAGAAGAAGCTCCGACAGTCGCTGCTTCAAAAAGAAGAAAAAAAATTGATTTCGTGTTCAAGAATGTATTTGCCATAGGTTATAACATAAAATAGTTTGGTAATCATATATAAAAACTAATGGAATCATTAATTGGACCAGAAACTTAAACACGAATTCAAATTTTGACATGAACGCGAAGTTTGACTTTTTAAAACGAAACTTTGACTCTTGAATTCGTTTTCTATAGAAAGAATTGGGTTATAAAGTTTTGCAGATACTTTGAGTAGGAGATTACAAACACAATGACATTTATGGATTTTGTTAAATCATTCGAATTCGATTTTTGAATAAAAAGTGAAGATACAGAGTTTCTGTCGAGCTGTTTCTTGAAACCTTTTTGAAGTTAAATCAGATAAATGCTGTTACTCGTAATTTGTAATTGATAGTTGATAGTGTAAAGAGTTGAGAATGACTATTTTAACAATTGAATCGATTTATACAGAAACAAAAAGATTTACAGGCTTTTAAATTGGAGCAGGAAAAGAAAATAAAAAAAAATAAAAAAAATAATTGAATGGAAAACAACTTGTAACCGAATTTGTTGGTTTATGAATTAGATCCTTATCAATTGTAGATAGACAGCTCGATAAATAAAGTTTGATGTTGATTTAAAATAAAATATGATTTCTAATCTGCTTTTATATTATATATATAATTAATATTAAAGAATAATAACAATAATACATATTAAATATTAATAATAATAATAATAATAATAATAATAATAATAATAATAATAATAATAATAATAATAATAATACATATTAATATTTAAAATACTAAGGATAAAAATAATAGAATTTATAATATTAATAACATCAAAATAACACTAGTAATAATTAATGATAAAAGTATTAAAAGTAATGATGATAATTAATTTAAATAAGAAAGAGAATTTTTAGTAATAACAATAATATTATCCATATAATAACTAATATCATAATTTTATTGTTAATTATAATAATATTATTAATGTTAAAAATAACAATTTTTACCTATCAAATTTTATACATATATATTATGTACAATACTATTATTGATTTTTACTAACAATGTTTATTTTAATAGAAGTATAATATTAATAGTATTTTAAATTTGTAGTTAAATTTAATATATTAATATTACACATTATTAATCACGTATATTTTAATAATTATACATATATATAACATATAATATTTAAATCTTTTATATACATGTCCAAATAGCTATTTATAGAAGTCACATACACTTATATATAGTTTTATTTTTTTTATAATCACATTATTACCTTGTTTATTATTTTAATATATTCAATACTAATGATTATATCTTATTTATATACTACTTTACCTATTCAATTCAATTAATTAAATTGTATTTTATTTTACATATTTAATTTAAGTTATGTTTCATTACTTCTAATTATTATACATTCTTATATTTACATGTATATATACATATTTATTTACAAACAATTGTTCGTGAATCGTCGGTAATGGTCAAAGGCCAATGCATTCATGTAAACTATTCAAAAATTTTGAAACACGATCTAATAGACTTTGCTCATCATGTCGAAACCATATAAAGATTAAGTTTAAATTTGGTCGGAAATTCCCGGGTCATCACAGTACCTACTCGTTGGTCGTCATGGCTAACAATAAATATGTTTTCCTGACGAATATGAGCTGATAAATAGAGTTTTATCATTACAGATGAAATAATTCGATTATTCGAAGAGCACGAATGAAGCTAACACAAAAGAGTGAAATGAATAAATGAAGTTTTGTTTTAACTTTTGACGTTGTCTTGGTTGAATTCCGGAATTCAAGGGATATAAAGAAAATCTTCGAAATCTAAAAGATTTGATTCTGCGACGAACAAGGAAATTAAGATCTCTATAATGAAATACTATGATCTGCCTCGATTACTCTGTTTGATATTTCCATTATAAATTAAACTTTTTCCGTTCCATTATTCTCACCATTCCTATACTTTCTTTCTTAGTTCATACATTCAAAAGATTGTGAAAATGCTTAGTCCATTTCTAATCCTTGATATTTTTCTAATTATTATTTCTGTCATACCTCTTTTCAATCTTCCACCAGAAAAATCTGTTTACTTTTACAATTACCTTGGGGTGATACTATTCTTAATTCTACAGTGTCTTTATATTGCTATTCATATTAATTTCCACGGTTTGTAATTTATACTTTGTTATCGGGCTTTGTATCTCCCCCTTTTTTTTTTCTTTAATGTCCCTATTACTGTTTCCTATAATCATTGTCATCCACAGTTAATACTCCCTCCTATTTGCTGCGATTTATACTCCAATTTCTATTTTGGAGCTTTATCCCTTCGTTTCTTCTTCTTGCGGTTAGGCATCTCTTGTAATGGTCCAGAATTCGCAGATTTAAATTTCAAAATGAACATTGTTAATGTTCTAAGAAGAGAATGGTAATGGCACGATCTTGATTGGTTAAATTACCAGAATACCCTGAAAAGGACCGAATCATCAAGAAATATTTTCTTGATATTTTAGAGGCTTAAATAGAATACAAGAGTCGTGTAACATGGCACATGATGATGTTAGAGCCTGTAAATTGTCACGTTTTATTAGAAACTCAGCATGACTTACTGTAATATAATCACGTTGATCAAGTGTCATTATATTATACTAATTCATGCATCAATTTCTTTACATTTCTTCAGAATTCATTCATAAATTAAACTTAGATTTTACAGGAGTTTCCAATATAATGAAACACAGGAAGCACGAAGAGGTATATAATTTCGGACGAGAATATTTATGAAAATATCCTCAGAAATATCGAAGATATTTATGATGATATTTTAGAATTTCCAAGTTCGAAGGTTGAGGAAGAAAAATTTTCCGCAAGATTTTAACATGACTTCGGAGCAAGATATTCTCTAAAGATTTCAACGGATCCAGAATTACCTGGATTCTTTGCATATAGGGTATGGTCCTTGTATTTGTCCTTGGTCTCCTTCGTGGTTAGCTCAATCCGTTTTCCAGTTCCAACGTTTCTGAGCTTTTCCAACATACTATTCTTTATCATCAAACTTCCAACGACTAAGGTCGTTTACGGTTGTTTATGATTTCTGCTGCTTCATTCAGCTTTTTCAACATTCAGAGTACTGATTTGTGACTGAGTGCTTTTCAGAATTTCAGAAGGAGAGATCATAATTCTAAGAGATAAATGTCATACATATAATTGTTGATGTAGATATGCTGTGAGTTTTCAAAGTACTGATTGCTGATTCCCGGTAATTGTTATGGTAGTTCTCGTTACAATATGCGGATGAGTATATGATAGTGTTTCAATGAATAAATATAATAATTTTGTCATAGAGATTTAAGCCAAAAAGCAACGAGGTTGCTGGTACGTCTATTGGTAATATGGTAAAATATAAAAGAATTCTCCGGCATCGAAAGGGTAATTGTATATATCAGGATTATAGTAAGGTTACTTCGAATGAAAAGTCGAAGTTGATTTGCTAGAGCTGTGACAAAATTGGCTACTTTGAAAAGGGATCGCAAAGTTATTTTTGCTAATAAATGCCAAAGGATCTGACGCGGCTACATGTTAAACTTTTACTCAGTTGCCGAGAGTTTCTCAGGTGCATAACTATATGAATAAATCTTTCCTTCCGTAAATGAAGTGCGGTTGATTCATCCTATCGATTGATGTGTTTTCAAGAATCATGAAAGTTTGAACGCAGATTGGAATCGTCAAGATACAAATGAGGTTTAAGTTGAAATCAAGTGGCAAACTTGAAGAATTGTTTAGTTTCATATGTTATAATCAATATTTTAATTCATTTTAATTGTTCAATGTCATTATTCCACAGTTCATAGTCCACAATTTGTAGTACAACAATTCATATATAGTTTAATATATAATATTCGAATTAATTAATATGTATCGTGACCCGTGTACATGTCTCAGACTCGATCACAACTCAAGCTATATATATTATTGTAGAATAACCTCAACCTTGTATAGCTAACTCCTGCATTACTGCATATAGAGTGTCCATGGTTATTCCAAATAATATATATAGATGAGTCGATATGATATGTCAAAACCTTGTATACGTGTTCTGATATTTAAAGTGCGTAAAATAAATAACAGAAATTAAATGACGATAAATTAAATTGCGAGAATATAAATTGCGATAAAATAAAATGTAATACGGAATTAACAGTTAGCTAGGAACAGTTAGCGTGGTTTCTTAACAAAATTTCATATTGTTAATTAGTCTGTTTCTAATCAATTTTTATTATGTCCATTATTTCTTCATTATGCCACTTGTTAGATTCTGATAGATCAAAATCCAAATATCAAATTGAATTTGAATGAAAATAGTTATTCTTTGGTGAACGGATACGTATATCGGTGGTTGTAATTAGGATAGTAAATAACTATTGAATTAGATTTGAAAGAATGTACAGTGTACTTATTAATGTGAAATCTAAATATTCCTCGAGTATTACCTACCCGTTAAAATATTTTCACCATTAACATTTTGTACGAAAGAATTTTTAATTACAGTCTTTATAAAAAATTATATATATATATATATATATACATATATATTTTCTTCAGATGTAATCATGGATTTAATGAGTCATTATGATATTAAACTCATTTGATTTACCGTTAGAACAATAATATATAATCTCTAAAACATTGGAGATTACATAATCGCCATGTCGAACGAAGATAAATGATGTAGAATGATTTGCAGATTAATGATTATGCTCGAGGTACATAATGAGATGTTGAGGTGTGAGATGTTGAACTTGGGTAGTTGGTGGTACTGGTATTGATGTTGATGGTACTGTTGGTGCCGTTGATGTTGCTGAAGCTGGTACCTTTTGTACCATAATCTCCAAATTGATTACTCGAGCGCGAAGTTCGTTGACTTCTTTCATTACTCCCGGATGATTGTCGGTCGGAACGAGCGGATGAATAAGGTTTAGAATTATGGATATAGTATAATCTTGTCGAGTTACCCTGGAAATGAGACTGAAAATGGTGTCTCGAACATGTTCGCCGGTAACCGCTTCAGGTTCATTGTCAAGAGGTGAATTCGGTTGGTGGAAGGGATTGCCTTCTGCGCGTCTCCATTGATTTAATAGACTACGAACTCATCAGATGAATTAGTTGATTCATTCTGGTGGCACTGCTTTTGGAGCTTAGGTGAAACTCCATATCGAGATAGCTGTCGGAATCCGAGGAATTCGAACTGGTTGAGGGATTCATCTCGTACGATCAGATGAAGGATTTTTGATAAGAAGTAGATTATAGGATGTAGATTAGTACCCTGCATACATAATTTACATATGTATATATAATACTAAAATCCCATAAGTTATGGAGGAATCTACAGAAAATGTCAGGCAAAGTTTACAATAACAGATACGCTAAGATATGAATTAGCAGATATGCTAAGATATAAATTTTTTCCATACACTAATCATGCAATCAATGCAATAAGATGTTTCTAGACTAAGGATGATAAGCAAGTGATTATCTAAGAATGATAAGCAGGTAATTTTCGACACGAAATGATAAGCAAAACTTTTGACATGCAGACACGGTCGAAGTCCAGACTCACTAATGCATCCTAACGACTATTAGTTAGACACACTAATGCAAGACCTGGTTCACTAAGACCACCGCTCTGATACCAACTGTAGCGCCCCGTCCTAATCCATCCGGATGAAGTCCATATCGATTATAAATGATTCACAATAGTTGATTACATCGCGAGGTACTTGACCTCTATATGATACATTTTACAAACATTGAATTAGTTTTTGAAAAGACAATCTTTCATTACATCGAAATTTGACAACATGCATACCACTTCGTAATATATATTACTATAATTGTCTTAATAATAATCTTGATGAACTCAAAGACTCGAATGCAACGTCTTTTGAAATATGTCATGAATGACTCCAAGTAATATCTCTAAGATAAGCAAATGCACAGCGGAAGATTTCTTTCGTACCTGAGAATAAACATGCTTTAAAGTGTCAACCAAAAGGTTGGTGAGTTCATTAGTTTAACATAAATAATCATTTCATAATTTTTAATAGACCACAAGATTTCATATTTCCAATTCTCATAAATATACGTCCCATGCATAGAGACAAAAATATCATTCATATGGATTGAACACCTGGTAATCGACATTAACAAGATGCATATAAGAATATCCCCTATCATTCCAGGAAATCCTTCGGACATGATAAAAACAACATCGAAGTACTAAAGCATCTGGTACTTTGGATGGGGTTTGTTAGGCCCAATAGATTTATAAAACATTTTATAAAATTATTCTACATTGAGGTGTAACAAAAATATTTAATGATACAACTCAGCTTAGAATTTAAAATCAATGCTAAACAGCATATAATAATCCATGCTAAACAGCATATAGTAATCTATAGCTCTACATAGAATTTAGTTTTTGTGTCTATTTCGTCAAACATTTATAAAACAGTGCATGTATTCTCAGCCCAAAAATATATAATGCAAAAGCAATTAAAAAGGGAGCAAATGAAACTCACGCATATAATTATTGTAAAACAGTTAATAAAGCATTTGCATGTATTCTCAGCCTAAAAACGTAAAGAGAAAAAGGGAGTAAATGAAACTCACGCATATAAATATTGTAAAACCGTTAATAAAGTATTTGCATGTATTCTCAGCCCAAAAATGTAAAGGGTAAAAAGGAAAATGAAACTCACATAATGTATTTTTGTAGTAAAAATACATATAACGACATTGAACAATTGAACAATCCAAGATTGGCCTCGGATTCACGAACCTATATCATGTATATATATATTAACACATAATATTGTAATTGAACAATGTTGTATATATATATATATATATATATATATATATATATATTTATTATAATATTTTATTAAATTGTAACTTATGGTTATAGATATATAATGTGTTGAATTCAATATTTATATATGTGTTTATTACTACTTATAATATCTTAAAGTATTTTTATACAATATATGTAATTTAGTTATTATTATAGTTATTAATATTTCATATGAAAATATAGTATGTAATATACTTTTTACATGCAAGTCTCTTTTGTTTGTAAAATAAATATTTATAATACTATTAAGGTAAATATATTAATACCTATGATAAAAATGATAGTTTTACTAATATTGATTCTCTTAATAATAATATAGTTGTAAAAATAATAATTTTAAATAATAACGCTAATACTGATAATGATAATATTAATAATAGTAGTACTTATGTTAATAGTGATAATAATAATGATTATAGAGATATCTATTTTGTTAATTAGGGTTATAAGTTTAATTATAACTATTTTAATAATCATATTAATAATAATAATAATAGTTATACTAGTAGTAAAATGTTAAAGTTTTATTTTAAATGATATTAGTAAACACATTAGTAATAATAATATTCGTATTTGTATCTATAAATGGGTTTCTATCATACATCATACATTTGTAGTAATACTTATCTTAATAATTATAAAACTAATAATAGTAATAATAATAATAAATATAATAATTATAATAATAATAATAAAACTTATAAGTATGATAATAATAATAACTATATTACTAGTAATTTAAGATGGTGAATGTAAATCTCTATAACTCTCTCTACCTCTCTCTGTAATGTACCATATGTGTATATCAAATATAAGGAGATAGGTTATGATGGTTGTCGATCTAAGTATCCGAGCCAGGAAGAGACCAACAAAAATAGATAAAAGTAGAAAAGGAAGTGTAGTAGATTCGTACAATTTCTATTGATATTTACCAACTTGATTTGATCAAGTTTATTTTGTTGTGATGTTGAGATCGATTGGAATCCAGTTTCAAGGCAGAAAACAAATTCAATAAAGCTTGATAGTTACATGAAACTGAATTCATTCCTATTTCTGATTAAATTCGTACCAATCAAGACTTTAATATCAGATAATAATTTAAGGTGATTGTGTTATATAGCAGAGTACATAATTACTTATATATATAAGTATATAACTGTATTTATATATATATATATATATATATATATATATATATATATATATATATATATATATATATATATATAGTTGTATATATTTTGATATATATATAAAACTGTATTTATAGATATCTGTTTGTATATCTACATGTAAATTCATAATTTTTGATATTTAACAAGTATAACTAGATTAATATTACTAATAATAATATTATTAATAATAATAATATCTTTGATAGATGAACTAGTAATAATAATTGATAAATAATGATATGATAATATTAATAATAATAAAATTAATAATAATGATATTAACAATGATAACACTGATATTAATAATGATAATAATAATATTAATAATAATGTAATCATTCAAATATATAATAATAATAATACAGATATTATTATTAATATTAATATTAATATTTATTTAAATACTGATAATGAAATAATAACATTGATATAACAACTATATTGTAACTAATATTATATATTATTAATTGTGCAATTAATAATCATATATTTTATAATATCCTTTATTGATTATTTATTATTTGTATATTTTATATATATATTACCATATATTATTAAGAATCATATATATACATATATAGCTTAGTATCTATATATATATATATATATATATATATATATATATATATATATATATATATATATATATATATATATATATATATATATATATATTATTTTAATAATACTTAATTATTCTATTTTTTTATTTTACATTTTTAACTCTATTGATTAAAGTGTATTTTTTATTTATTCAAAAATATTACATATATATTTATATTTATAATTATATATATAGTTACATTTTTATTTACACACAATTGTTCGTGAATCGTCGGGAGCAGTCAAGAGACAAATGAATTCAAGTGAACAGTTCCAAAAATTTTTGTGACTCAACATTATAGGCTTTGCTTATCGTGTCGAAATCATATAGAGATTGAGTTTAAATTTGGTCAGAAATTTCCGGGTCGTCACAGTACCTACCCGTTAAAGAAATTTCGTCCCGAAATTTGATTGAGATGGTCATGGCTAACAATAAGAATATTTTCATGACAATTATGAGTTAATAGATAGAGTTTTATTACCATAGAGTAATATGGATAAAATAATTTAATTAAATGAAGAGTACGAGTGAAGCTATCACAAAAGAGTGAAATGAAAAAGTTAAAGATTCGTTTCAACTTTTTGACGTAGTCAGGGTTAAATTCTGGAATTCAAGGGATTTAGAGAAAGTCTTCGTAATAGGGTTTGGTTATTCGGTAATTAAGGAAATTAAAATCCTCTTTGGTTAAATGCGATAATCTGTCTTGATTTGCCTTGCCGGATATTTTACTATAAATCTACCCACTTTGTTTCCTTTATATTTTGGAGTTCCATACTTTTTGTTTTCTCTTCCCGACTTTAATTCAAACGAATAATGGTCCAGAATTTGTAGGTATGAAGCTTCGAATGAACATGACTAATATTCTAAGAGGGAGATTGTAATAGCACGATCTTGATTGATTAAATTACCAGAATTCAAAAGAAAAGATAGAATTATCAGAAAGATATGTTCTCGACATGTTTCGAGATTAGGTAGAATGTAAGAGTCGTGTAATATGGCACCTGATGACGTTATGATATGTGAATCATCACGTTCCATTAGAAACTCAGCATGACTTACTGTAATATAACCATGTTGATCAAGTGTCATTATATTATACTAACTCATGCATTAGTTCCCAACACTACTTCAGAATTCATTCATAGTTTAAACTCAAATTTTACAGAAGGATTGAAACTACAATAGTTTCTTTTTATGATGTAACTTAGATAGCACGAGGAGATAGAAAAATTTCTAGACAAGAATATTTATGAAAATATCCTCAGAAATATCGAAGATATTTATGATGATATTTTGGAATTTCAAGATCGAAGGTTGAGGAAGAAAGATTTTTCCGCAAGATTTTAACATGACTTCAAAGCAAGATATTCTCTATATCAGATATAGAATTATCTGAATCCTTTGAATACAGAGTTTGGTCCTTGTATTTTTCCTTGGTCTCCTTCATGGTTTGATCAATCCGTTCTTTAGTACCAAAGTTCTATTGAGCGTTTCCAACATTCCATTCTTTATTATCAAATTTTTGGCCATTAAGGCCATCTACAGTTTTGCTGCTTCATCAGCATTAAAAGTTATCATAACTGAATCATTGGTTATCAATCCAAGGAGGTTTCAAGTGAATTGTGTTTTTAGATGATTAAACGCTAATGGTAATATGGTGGAATATAAAAGGCTCTCTGGTAACAATATAAGAGTACGTATATATATACCAAGGTTATAATAAGGTTGTTTCGAATGAAGAGTTGAAATTGACTGGCTGGAGCTGTGACAAAATTGGCTAATTTGAAAAGGAATTGCAAAATTATTTTCGAAAATAACAATGCCAAAAGATCTAGCACAGATATGTGTTAAACGTTTACTCAAGTTCCGAGTGTTTTCAGGTGTGTAACTATATGCATCAATCTTTTCTTCTGTAGATTAAATGCTGTTGGTTCATCCTCTCGATTGAGGTGTTTTCAAGAATCATGAAAGGTTTGAACGCAGATTGTAATCGTCAAGATACAAATGAGGTTTAAGATGAAATCAAATGGCAAACTTTAAGAAATGTTTAGTTTCATATATTATAATCAATATTTTAATTCATTTTAATTGTCCAATATTATTAGTCCACAGTCGATAGTCCACAGTTAACAGTTCAATAATTCATATATAGTGTAATATATAATATTCAAATTAATTAATACATATCGTGACCCGTATACATGTCTCAGACTCGATCACAACTCTAAGTATATATATTATTATAGAATCAACCTCAACCCTGTATAGCTAACTCGATCATTACTTCATATAGAGTGTCTATGGTTATTCCAAATAATATATATAGATGCGTCGATATGATATGTCAAAACCTTGTACACATGTCCCGATATTTAAAGTGCGTAAAATAAATAACAAAAATTAAATGACGATAAATAAAGTGTGTAAAGTAAATAACAGAAATTAAATGACAATAAATAAAATTACGAGAATTAAATTGCGATAAAATAAATTGCGATAATTAAAATGTAATAAGGAATTAGCAGTTAGCTAGGAACAGTTAGCTAGGACTTTGGTAGCGTGGATTCTTAACAAAATTTCTCATAGTTAATTTGTTTGTTTCTAACAAATTTTATTTTGTCCAATGTTTTCTTCATTATGCAACTTGTTGGATTCTGATAGGTCAAAATCCAAAAATGAAATTAAATAAAAATGGTTATTATGTGGTGAACGGATACATATATCTGTGGATGTAAGTAGGATAGTAAATGACTGTTGAATCAGATTCGAAGAATGTACAATATAACTTATTAAAGTGAAATCTAAATATTCCTCGGGTATTACCTACCCGTTAAAATATTTTCACCATTAACGGTTTGTACAAAAGAATTTTAATTACAATCTTTATGAAAATATACTTACATATATATTTTCTTCAGATGTAATCATGAATTTAATAATTCAATATGATATTAGACTCATTTGATTTACTGTTAGAATAAGAATATATAATCTCTAAAACATTAAAGATTATATAATCGCCATGTCGAAAGAAGATAAATAATGTAGAATGATTCGTAGAACGATGATTATGCTCGAGGTACAGAATGAGATATTGGGGCATGTGATGTGGAAACTTGTGTTGTTGGTGGTACTGTTGATGCCGGTGATGTTGCTGAAGCTGGTACGTTTTGCACCATATTCTCCAAATTGATTACTCGAGCGCAAAGTTCGTTGACTTCTTGTATTACTCCGGGATGATTGTCGGTCGGAACGAGCAGATGAATATGGTTTCAAATTTTGAGATAGTATATAATGATGGCGAGATATTCGGGAAATGATGGTGAAAATGGTGTTTCGGACTGGTTCGCCGATAAGTGCTTCAGGTTCTTCGCCAATAGGTGAATTCGGTTGGTCGAAGGGATCGCCTTCTTCGCGTCTCCATTGATTAAGTCGACTATGAACTCATCAGATGAATTGGGGATGGCTGATTGGTTGATTCATTCTGGTGACGCTGCTTCCGAAGTTTAGGTGAATATCCATGTCGGAATAGCTGTCGGAATAACTATCGGAATAGCTATCAGAATATGAGGGACTCGAACAGGTTGAGGGATTCATCCCGTACGATCAGATGAAGGATTTTTGATAAGAAATAGATTATAGGATGTAGATTAGTACCCTACAATACATAGTTTACATATGCATATATAATACTAAAATCCCATAAGTTACGGAGGAATCTACGGAAGCTGTCAGGCAAAGGTAACAATAACAGATACGCTAAGATATGAATTTATCTATACACTGTCTATGCAATAGAGGTAGTAATATGTGTCTAGACTTTAAGGATGATAAGCAAATAATTTTTTGACACTAAATGATAAGCAAAACTTTTGACATGCAGACACGGTCGAAGTCCAGACCCACTAATGCATCTAAACAACTATCAGTTAGACACACTAATGCAAAACCTGGTTCGCTAAGACCACCGCTCTGATACCAACTGAAAGGACCCGTTCATATACATTATAAACGATTCACAATAGTTGATTACAACGCGAGGTATTTGACCTCTATATGATACATTTTACAAACATTGCATTCGTTTTTAAAAGACAAACTTTCATTTCATCGAAATTTGACGGCATGCATACCATTTCATAATATATCCAACTATAAATGAATTAATAATAATCTTGCTGAACTCAACGACTCAAATGCAACGTCTTTTGAAATATGTCATGAATGACTCCAAGTAATATCTCTAAAATGAGCAAATGCACAGGGGAAGATTTCTTTCATCCCTGAGAATAAACATGCTTTAAAGTGTCAACCAAAAGGTTGGTGAGTTCATTAGTTTAACATAAATAATCATTTCCATCATTTTAATAGACCACAAAAATTTCATTTCCATTTCTCATAAATATATGTCCCATGCTTTGAGACAAAAATCATTCATATGGATTGAACACCTGGTAACCGACATTAACAAGATGCATATAAGAATATCCCCATCATTCTGAGACATCCATAGGACATGATATAAAACTCGAAGTACTAAAGCATCCGCTACAACGGATGGCGTTTGTTAGGCCCAATAGATCTATCTTTAGGATTCGAGTCAATTAGTAGACTGGTTTACTAATTCTTAGGTTACCAAGCAAAAAGGGCATATTCAGCTTCGATCACTTAACCATATAATGTAGTTTCGATTACTTGTGTCTATTTCGTAAAACATTTATAAAAGCCCATGTATTCTTAGTCCCAAAAATATATATTGCAAAAGCATTTAAAAAGGGAGTAATGAAACTCACCATACTATATTTTGTAGTAGAAATATTATACGACGATACTGAACAATGCAGGGTCGGCCTCGGATTCACGAACCTATATCATTTATATATATATTAACACATATAATGATAATCAAATAGTTATATATTATATCTTAGGTTATATATATTATATATTAATTTGTATTACTATTTATATAGTTTTATAAATATATATGTATATGATTAATATTATATAAAAAAATCAATAATTTGTTATATGTAAATCTTTAATTAAATAATTTAAATATGTATAATTATATGTAATATTATGATAGTTGTAATAAATATACACTTATATAGAAAATATTTATTTGTAATAATAATATTGATAATATGAAAATAATAATAATGATAATAATAATAATAATAATAATAATAATAATAATAATAATAATAATAATAATAATAATAATAATAATAATAATAATAATAATAATAATAATAATAATAATAATAATAATAGTAATAGTAATAATAATACTACCTCATAAGAAAAAGCTCCAAAAAGAACTAGCTGTCATTGCCCGGGACAGAACTCGTGACCTCTCCTTAAACCGTCAACACACTTAACCATTCTACCATTCGTGTTTTTCTTTTAGAATTAAACCTAACTAATATAAATACAACCCGTTTTTATTTTTAATTAGTGTTTAGTCCATTAACAGCCCAACATAAACCTTATACCTCGGCCCAACTTCGACCCAACAGACCCACTCTTCTTAAGGCAGCTTTTAATAATTAAAAAGACTTGCAGGTTCCTGGGTTCGAACACATGAGCTCTTGTTTATCCCAACACACCCAAACCACTCATCCATCTCTGCCTTTCTGATATATTGCGAAATTTATTTATGTTTAGCATATTAATTCTGTTTCCCTTTTTCATCAAAATTGCAACTAACTGGATATCATTTCCACCATATTCTATCATCATCATCATTCATCTATATCATTAATTACCATCATCATCAACTTAACATCACTTAACCCTAATTCCAAAAGATCACAATCATCGTTATATTATTAACTATATCTTTATCTATTTCATCCATCATAATCATAACCATAATTATGATCATAAAACATATAACTTATAACCATAATCATCATCATCGTTTTACCTATCACTATCCTCATTATCGTCTGTCTTCACCAATCATCACCGTATCACCTCATCATCATCATTTATCATTGTGCCCGTCACCATCACATCATCATGACCTCGCATCATCTAAATCGCTACACCTCACATGTATGTTATGTTTGTTCATCATCATTCTTGTTCATTGTAACAGGAACAAGAATAGAGCTGTGCAGCAGTAGTAACAATAGCAAGGGTTCGAGAAAAACAATAGAGAAACGTAATAAAGTAGCGACAGGAATAAGAGTAGGTAGTAGGAGTTTGGGTTTCGTTCAAAATAGAACCCAACTAGTTTTCTACGGCCCAACAACAGATAGCCCAAACACTATTGGGTTTCATTAATTTAAATCCCAAATCGTAGTATAGTTGATGTGTTATATACATAGCAGCAACACTAGGGTTTCCTGTTTCCTTCTCAGCAAAAAAAAAAAAATCAATCGAACCAAAATCTTTATATTATTCTCCACGTCATTTTCTAATGTATGTATCATAAAAGCTAAATGACCTACCAATTAGTGATAATGCCAAAGTGATCATAATATTGTGCGGGTACTTTTTCTTTTTCTTTATTTATTTACTTTTTTTTAAAAGGGAATAAGGCTTAATGGGTGAGTGGGGTTATATGATTGTAAGTGTCGGCTAAAAAGGGAGTGAAAGAAGTAATGTGTGATTATAAAACTAGTATCAATTGAAAATTTAATTGCAACTCAAACAGAAATTTGTTGCAGTAGGTGCGTACGTGTGGTTTTGTTTAGGGGTTTGAAATAGAAGACATAAGATAGCAAGTTCGCAGGTGGCTCATAAGGTGATGTGATTGGATGATTAAAGTTGGTGAGTATCGGTTGTAACTGTTATAGTGTAAATAGAAACGGTTAATTCGAGCAGGAGTTTAAGCTGGTTCACGATGGCAAACTGCAACAGTACAGTTTAAAGGAGATGGTATGGTGGGCTTCAAGAGAGAGAGAAAAGATAGTGGCGGTTCAAGGGAGGTGGTACTCACAATGGTGTTCTTGATGGCCCTTTGTTCACGTCAATAGCACTATCAGGTGGCAGTTGTGGGTTGGGTTTGGTTATCACATATCAAAGAATTCAAGGTGATATGGGTTTTCAATTGTGTGTTTGTGAGGGTTTATGACGGGTGATTGATGGCTCACAATTTACGTTCAAGGTGATGGTGATTCAAGGTGATGGCGTGATTAAAGGTTGTTGATGATAATTGATGGTGATTTTTAAGTTCACCAGGAATTTAAGATGGTGAATGTAAATCTCTATAACTCTATCTACCTCTCTCTGGAATGTACCATATGTGTATATCAAATATAAGGAGATAGGTTATGATGGTTGTCGATCAAAGTATTCGAGGCAGGAAGAAACCAACAAAAATAGATAAAAGTAGAAAAGGAAGTGTAGCGGATTCGTACAATTTCTATTGATATTTAACAACTTGATTTGATCAAGTTTATTTTGTTGTGATAATGAGATCGATTGGAATCCAGTTTCAAGACAGAAAACAAATTCAATAAAGCTTGATAGTTACGTGAAACTGAATTCATTCCTATTTCTGATTAAATTCGTACCAATCAAGACTTTAATATCAGATAATAATTTAAGGTGATTGTGTTATATAGCAGAGTACGTAATTACTTATATATATAAGTATATAACTGTATTTATATATATATATATATATATAGTTTTATATATTTTGAAATATATATAAAACTGTATTTATAGATATCTGTTTGTATATCTACATGTAAATTCATAATTTTTGATATTTAACAAGTATAAGTAGATTAATATTACTAATAATAATATTATTAATAATAATAATATCTTTGATAGACGAACTAGTAATAATAATTGATAAATAATGATATGATAATATAAATAATAATAAAATTAATAATAATGATATTAACAATGATAACACTGATATTAATAATGATAATAATAATATTATTAATAATGTAACCATTCAAATGTATAATAATAATACAGATATTATTATTATTATTAATTTTTATTTTAATACTGATAATGAAATAATAACATTAATATAACAACTATATTGTAACTAATATTATATATTATTAATTATGCAATTAATAATCATATATTTTATAATATCCTTTATTGAACATATTTATTATTTGTACATTTTATATATATTACCATATAATAATATTTATTATTAAGAATCATATAAATATATATATAGGTTAGTATCATATATATATATATATATATATATATATATATATATATATATATATATATATATATATATATATATATATATATATATATATATATATATATATATATATATATTTTTAACTCTATTGATTAAAGTGTATTTTTTATTTATTCAAAAATATTACATATACATTTATATTTATAATTATATATATAGTTACATTTTTATTTACACACAATTGTTCGTGAATCGTCGGGAGTAGTCAAGAGACAAATGAATTCATGTGAACAGTTCCAAAAATTTTTGAGACTCAACATTACAGGCTTTGCTTATCGTGTCGAAATCATATAGAGATTGAGTTTAAATTTGGTCGAAAATTTCCGGGTCGACACATCCACCAATTGCTCAATACACCCCTACACTTCCACTCACAAACCAGCTAGCCCATAAACCCCCAACCAACATGGTTGTAGTCTACGACGTAACCCTAGAAGTCAGAGACACTCGCATCCCTCTGACTAACTTCTTCATGGCGGTTCTGTCATTGTATAACATTGGCCTAGGGAAATTACATCCCTATGGTGCTGCTCGTATATCATTTTTTGAAATGTGGTGTAGGGCTAACAACCAAGAACCGTTGATTAACGTCTTTAAAAACATTTCCCATTACCAAGTTTATGAGCACGATTGGTACAGTTTCA
This sequence comes from Rutidosis leptorrhynchoides, assembly GCF_046630445.1. Lineage (NCBI taxonomy): Eukaryota > Viridiplantae > Streptophyta > Magnoliopsida > Asterales > Asteraceae > Rutidosis > Rutidosis leptorrhynchoides. Next base: position 294,952,235 of record NC_092337.1, read on the forward strand.
CCGAACGGGCATCTTTTACGCCTGGTATGAAGAAAGGCTTAAATACCTCCTGGAAAGATTTTTTTTAATCATGTCTATAATAAGTTCGTTCCTCAATAATTCGCTAACATTATCCAATGACATTCTGGTGCTAACCCTTCTTTTAATCCCCCCCAATGACACCGCCGGAACAGGAACAGTTTAACCTCTGTTCCGGTAAAAAACTAAGCATTCGGGTTTACCAAAAAGAAGTTCTTTACTTGGCCGGAATCTCTTCCTACTAGCAATACAGTAGATTCCGTCCAGTCATATTACTTAACGAAAGGGGTATAATTTCATCTTGAAATAATTATGCATTATTTACTTTTAAATACAGAGTATGCTAAGCATTGTATATCATTGCTTGCAGAGATGAATCATTACCGGGTTATGGTTGCAGAAAGTTTGAAACGTTACTATGTGAAAAAGGAAGTTGCTGATGAAGACGTGCCTGTTAACGTTTCAGAGGATTTGAATGCTACGATTGAGGAAGATGAACAGCTGCTTAAGCGCAGAATCTTTGCGTGTTTAAACCCTCCAGTTAAGAAGAAGAAGTCCGACGCCTCATCCTCTGAAGGTATAACATTGTATTGCATACAGTTTTCATTATATTATACCTTCATTACTTGTTTGGAAACTAACACCTATGTTTTTGTATTGCCAGTTGTGAACCTTGATGAAGATGCGCCCCCAACTATGACTCTTACTCTGCATGTCATAAATGCGCCCATGCCCACATCTGCGCCCCCAGCAACGTCCGTGCCCCTCGAATCAACTGCCTGGATGCCGTGATCTGTTCTAATCTAGCTCCACTTGCTATTATTGTGCCCTTGCTAACCAATCCTACAACTCCTGCTGCTACTGGTCCCTCGATTACTTCTATCTCAGGTCCTAATTGAACATCAACCCTTATGCATCCATCCGCATTGATAACTTGGAAGTAATTCTAAATGTTTCCAAGCGTGCTGCATCAGAACAGCACATGTATATGCAACGGTGTGCTCCTGCTAACATAAGGCGTGACTTAGAGAAGATGACACCGGACCAAAAGGTATGCTTTGACACGCAGCTATCATTTCTAACATGAGCAAGGTATTATGATCTAAATAGCGAGCGTTCCCATAAGGCAAAGGTTCATCTTTATGGGCAATTACAGAGGAGGTTGACGACCTTAGAGTCGAAGCTTAAAGTAGCCGATGAAGCATTGAAGACAGTGGAGGCCACTGTTGAAATTTTAAAGAAGGAAAAGGCTGAGCTTCTTTCCGCACAAGTTGATCTGGTAGAGGAAAACAATTCGCTCAAGGATGAACTTGCTACTGCTAATTTCAACCTTAATTTTTTATCCTTTGACAAACAGGACATCTCCGCACACCTTGATTGGGTGGCCACTGATCGTGATTCAGCGTTAAACAATTTTGCTGCACTCAAAGCTGGTCTTCCGCAGATTGCATCTAACATTTTTAGTTCTTCTACCGTGGGCGAACTTTACTCAAATGCAGTCAGGGCTGCCAAAGCGTTGGAGCGGGTAAACTTTTGGAAGCTCATTTCTAACAATATAGAGGTTCGGACAGATTTGCCCAAAGTTATTACCGATCAACTTGAGAGCAATGCTTTAGCCAAGGTGCTCGAAACCAGTCATGCGATGGAGAACATCCAAATTCAATCCTTAATTCAAGCAAGTGTTGACCCTGCGACTTCAGTGCAGGATTTGTTGGAGCTCGCGATGTGAGGAGATGAGCCATAAGGCTCGGGTACTGCTATGGCGCGCTTTGTGAGGTGTATAGTAGTTTTTTGGAGTGGCAGGCGTACAAGTGAGCCATGGACATGTAATGTCTTCGGCCTTGTGCGCCCACACTTTGGGGGGTACATCCGTAGGAAGCATGCTCAGTTATAGGTGCTACCTGCAACATGGATGTGCTCCCCACCCCACTGTACAGGACCACATATAGGTCAACCATTATTTTTCTTTTCACATGGAGTGATCCGCCTGATCGCTGTGGGTGAGGGTTTGAAGGATCACTTCCATTAGTGTAGGGCAGCGTTCCAAATTATACCACGTAGTTTAGGTTTTCCTTTTTTTTATATATATTACTAGGCCTGCTTGCCATATTTTACGTATTGGGCCTGTGTGTCCCTAGCACTCTTACATTTAATGTTTTCTTTTCACACTATTGTAACTTAGTGCAACATTAATGAAATTTCTTTTGCTAAAGTTATTGTTTCAAGTCTTTATTACTCTTAACAAATATCGTAATTGTGATGCATACATACAATTTCATACTTTGTTTATACTCAAAGTTTAATAAAATTAACCGACACCAAACCATTTTACACATAGCCAGCACTTTTCATTGCATTACTAAGTAAAGTACTTAGAGTCTTCCAAGTGAACCAACACTTAGGTTAGTGGGCAAGCTACCCCAATACATGTCGTTTATAGTCATGACTTACAGTCTTCTAGTATGCGAGAGTGTGTTGGTCTAGACAAACCAATGTCTGTTACTCACCCTAAAATCTAGCCTTGTCACCAAACAGGCTTATGCCACGCGGGAGCTAGAGATAATCCCTTAAAAGGCAGGATGCACGTAACTGCTATCAAAATGTGCATTGAAACATAACCAAACGTTTCCATACAGAAATTAAATTTTTTCATGACAAAATAAATAAAATCCAAAAGTCATAACCAAATGACAAACCATTACAACCAAAAAGAAATACTAATTGTCTTCGGAAAGAAAGCAACATTTTAAGTAAACTAAAAAATGTAAGTGCTCATAGTGCAGGGTGATCAATCCATTGTGCTGCAGCCTGAAAATTATATATAGTATCTTTTCAAAGTGGTTGCATGCCAAGTATGAGGTACTCGTTCTCCAGTTATTTCAGCTAGGATATAAGATCCTGTAGCACTTATGCCAACTATTTCATAGGAACCCTCCCAATTGGGCCCAAGCTTTCCAGTATTCTCTGCTCAGCTTGCCTCATTATTTCGCCATACATACTCTTCTACTTTGAATGACAATGGCTTGAAGCGCTTATCATAATACTTAGAGATTTTATGCTTATTCACGGCCTCTCGTATAGCTGTAATTTCTTTACGTTCCTTTAGCATATCTAGGTTAGATGGTAAGCCTTCACTATTGCTTGACTCATCAAAGCTTCGAACTCTATTTGTGGGAACCAATATTTCTGCAGGGATAATAGCTTCAGTCCCATAAACCAAGATGAAAGGAGTTTCACCTGTGCTGTTCTTATGAATAGTTTGATGCGCCCACAATACACTTGGGAGATCATCGACCCATTCCTTTCCATATAAGCCCAAACGTTCCTTTATCCCCTTTACAATATCCCAATTGGTTACTTTACATTGCCCATTCGCCTGAGGGTGTGCGACTGAAGTGAAAGATTGCTTACTGTTCAGGTCTTGACACCAGGACCGGAATGGTTCTCCTTCGAATTGGGTTCTGTTCTCGCTGAAAATTTCATTGGGAATACCATAACTGCACACAATATCTTCCCAAAAGAAGTTGCGAATGCGCCTGCTAGTAATTGTTACCAATGCCTTCGCCTCCACCCATTTAGTGAAGTAATCAATTGCTACCACCAAGAATTTGATTCCCCCTGAGTAAACAATGATTGCATTATTACTATGAAAGCGGGTAATTAGCAAAGTATTATTCAGATAAATTATTCCACGCGTACCTGAGCACGCTGTAATTGGGCCGACAATGTCGATGGCCCACTTAAAGAATGGTCAAGCTACAGTTATTGGTATCATATGATGTTGCGGTGCTCTGTTGATGGGTGCGTGTTGTTAACATAATTGACATGTTCTCACGACCTCAGCTGCATCTTTGTGAATGGTGGGCCAGTAATACCCGATGCACATAACCTTTGCAGCTATAGTCCGATAGCAGGAGTGCAAAGCGCAATACCCTTAATGAACTTCTCTGAGCACTTCTTTCGCTTGATTTGGACCAATACATAGTAGCCTCGGTCCAAGGAACGACGTTCTGTAAAGAGCTCCATCCACCAAAGTGTACATGGGCGTTTTCATGCGTACCTTTCTTGCTTCCTTTTCGTCTATAGGGAGCATTCCCTCTACTAAAAACTTAAGTTTAGGTGTCATCCAGTTTGGGCTTTCCTCCTCGATAGGTGCGACAGTAGACTTCTCATCAATAGATTTCTTCGTCAGTTCTTCTACCCATACATTTTTGCGCAAGTGATTAAAGGCTAGAGCAGCCAACTTACTAAGCACATCTGCTTTCTTATTCTGACCCCTAGGTACCTGCGTTAGTCTGAACACGTCGAACTCTTCTATCATCTTTTGTACAAGTTCTAGGTAGCTTTGCATAGAGGCATCATGCGACTCAAATAACCCATTAACTTGATTTGCCACGAGTTGCAATTCACCGTATGCATCCAAACACTTAATACCTAACTGTTGTGCTATACGCAAACCTGACAGCAGTGTTTCATACTCTGATTCATTATTCGTGGTTGTGAACGCGAATCGAAGCGCATAAGTCTGCTCTTCCCCCTTCGGACTTGTCAAAACTAACCCTGCACCTGAACCCTCTGGGCCACAAGCTCCATCAGTATACAACTTCCAAGGTTGACTTTCCAAAGGTTCTGTTGCAATACTTTCCTTTGAAGCTTCTATCTCTACTGTAGTTTCAGCCAAGTAATCTGCCAATATCTATCCTTTTACCGTTGTTCGCGGAGAGAAGTTTATTTCGTGCTCCCCAAATTCTATGGTCCATTTAGCCAATCGCATGGAAACCTCAGGTTTGTATAGCACCTGTGATAATACAATTGTTTTTAGTATGTCGCATTTAATCCATGCACGCTAAAAGTGACTGATGTTATGCGAGCCGTAAACGAAATTGTTATATATTTGCTACAAAATACTATTAAATACGATACAATTTTACACAAGTTATTTATTTATTTATAGAGTGGATATACCTAAACCTTGCTACAACACTTATAGGCAGTGTACCTAATCGTACAGCAGTGTAGTTTTTAGTAAGTTCGGTTCGTCCATAGGGAACTTGCCAAGTTTAACGCTATATTTTTAATTTATAATTGTAAAAATACAAAAATATATATAAGTAGTATTATTATTATAAAAGGGGGTTTTTACCGTTTAATGACCGGTTTGTCGATTTTAAAACTTTAGGCGCAGTTAAAACCTAATGTAAAATATTAAATATATAAAAGACTTAATTTAAAGCGTAAAGTAAATAACAATAATGAAATTGAGATAAATAAAATGACGATAAATAAAATTGCGATAATTAAAAAGTACGATAATTAAAAGTGAAATTAAATACAATGACAGTAAATAAAAGTGCGATAACTAAAAGTGCAATTAAATATGAAATAAAGAAATTATGCTTATTTAAACTTCCGTAATCATGATGTTTGACGTGTTGATTTTATTTTATTCCCATGGGTTAATTGTCCTTTGTCCTGGATTATTCAATATGTCCGTCTGGTTTTTGTCCATAACAGTCCATCAGACATAAATATAAAGTGCGAGTGTCCTCATCAAATTATCCTTATATCCGAAGTCAAATATTCCAACTAATTGGGGACTTAAACTGTAACAAGGTCTTAATACTTTGTTTAATAATTACACCAGGATATCGACTGCGTGTAACCTAAGGTTTTAATACTTTGTTAACAATTACGCCAAGTGTCCTTGTACATAATTCACCCCTGTTTTAATAAGTCCATTAACTATTAATCCATTCCCGTGTCCGGTTAAAAGAACGATTATTAGTACTTATAAATATCCCGCCCATCATGTCCGATCGAGTGTATATGGTTATTTATAGGTACGTCCAATTGTAAATCTTTATATTAAATTACCAAACTATCATTTAATTAAACAAATATAAAGCCCATTAATAGCCCATAGTCTAATTATCACAAGTGTCGTTCTTTTATCCAAACCCCAATTATGGTACAAAGCCCAATTACCCCGTCTTAATATTTTAGCCCAACATCACGATTACTTCGGCTTAAATAAGCATAATAATAACTTAGCTACGAGACATTAATTTAAAAAGGTTGAACATAACTTACAATGATTAAAAATAGCGTAGCGTTACAAGGACAGAATTTCGACTTACACCCTTACAACATTCGCTAACATACCCTTATTATTAAAATTAAAATTAAAATTAAAATTATAATATATATATATATATATATATATATATATATATATATATATATATATGTTTGAGAGTGAGAAGAGAAAAAGATGTGTTTTTGTTCAACCAAAACTGTGAATTTATAGGACCTGACCCTCAAATTGGGGCCATGCGATCGCATGGATTTTCTTCTTCCTGGCCATGCGATCGCATGGCCAGCTGGGAGAGTTCACATGTTGTTGTTTGCTTCTTGTCGACGGTTTTAAATAATAATATAATATATAAATAATTTTAAGAATTAATTATATATTATATTATATTCATGTGCATAGTTGACTTTTAATTTTTAGTCCGTTGCGTCGAGTGTTGAGAGTTGAGTCTAGTCCTGGTTCTGGATTTTCGAACGTCCTTGCGTATAATTTAATATCTTGTATTTTGCGTTTTGCGTCTTGTACTATTGTAATTTTGAGACGTTTCTCATCAATAATTTGAACCACTTTGATTGTACTTTGTACTTTTGAGCTTTTTGGTCATTTGAGTCTTCAATTCGTCGAATCTGTCTTTTGTCTTCAACTTTTATTATTTAAACGAATATCACTTGTAAATAGAACAATTGCAACTAAAAACTTGCCTTTCTTGAGGGATAATGCTATGAAATATATGTTCGTTTTTAGCATTATCAAATATTCCCACACTTGAGCGTTGCTTGTCCTCAAGCAATATAGTCTTGAAATAAGAATACTAGAATCACTTCTTTATTCTTCACACTTTGTACATCAATGATTTCTATACGGAGGTATGAACAATGATAGTAACGTTGTGGTTTACAGTCCCACATGACTATGAAAATTTAGATCTTTTAAGGAAATTGGATCTTTATGAAAATATTTGATCTTTTGAAAATTAAATCTAACTTTTACCCTAGATAAGTTTTCCGGAATAACCCTTCACCGGTGTTTGCAAAATTGTTTTTGTGGGTTTCAGATTTGAAAATTTTAGCTCAAAACTTATGGTTTTGTGTCTCCCAATTGCTAACCTTGTATTGGGAAAGCAACACGTTCAGTTTACTTGCTCCGTATATTACCTTTCGGTAAACTACCGTCCGGTTGTAAAGGAAAGCGTAGAACAATTAACTGTTAAGGCAATGTCCCGTGACATGCGTTTGATTATGGTCTATAACGTGTCGGATCCAATTACTATCCTTGGTAAGAGCAATAGTAAAGATCACCCTCTAGTTTTTCGGTCTGGCACAAGGTCCTGTCTTTGACCATGCTATGCAACCACCGTTCTTACGGTTGACACCCGATTTGGTTCAGGTGACCTGATGAATTCCAGGTGAATTCCTAGGATTTTACGTTCAATGGTAATGAACGCATTAAAAATGGGTTTTCAGAAAACAAATCGGTCTGTAATTTGATCAAAATATTTTCTCGTTCAAGCTCGAGTTTAGATATCATCGAATTCCATGAGTTTGAATTCTCAATCTTTAAAAGTCAATCTCAAGGATTGAGTAATATCAGTCTTAAAAGCTTATTTTTGATCTTTTAAGGAGATTATCCTTTCTGGAGATCTGATTCATTAGTCTTATCAAGCTAATTTGCACGGCGCCTGTGACAACCCGGAAATTTCCAACCAAATTTAAACTTTATCTTTATATTATTCCGACACGATAAGCAAAGTTTGTTAAGTTAAATCTCAAGAATTTTAAATTGTGTTCATACATTCATTATAACCTCGACCAAATTCCGACGATTCATGAACCGTTATATATAAATAAATATGTATATATATGTATATATATATTATAACTTGAGAATATAAATAAAGTATTAAACGTATAATACTTTACATGAACGTATTTGTTTCAATATGTTTATCGATGGAATTAGAAGATAATATCAAATGGTTGATTTATCAGATACATTGTGATATGATTACGGGTCTATGTTATGAGGTCCACTGTGATTTAAGAAATCTATTCTTTTTGACAACATTCGGAAAATGGTAAAGTGATTTATAAGTAAGAATGTGGAGTGTAAATAACTTAGATGTTGGATATCGACAAGTTAAGTAACTCGAAATTTTTCATTAAGATGATTTCATACGTTTATTTAACCTTTGAACTTTATCGCATGCTTCACCAACAGACTGTAATTAAAAAAACTTGAAACCTATTATGAATATATATATGATTTTACTTTTCTAAAATGTTTTATGATATAACGATTTCTATTATTTTAACCTTTAAACAAAATGATTCTTAAATATATTTAGTTTTGGAAAACAAAATTATCATATTTATTTGATTTAGTTTCAAACGTACAAAAACGTTTTCAGTTTAAAAAGAACTTTATTATTAAAACACATATAAATTTTATAAATATCTAGAACCACTTTTGACAACTCATTACTTAACCAGTATGATAAAGATAACGATATTTATATTTTATTTTATTAAATATATATAACGATTTAAATTAATATTATATATATTTATACGCGTATTATAGGTACATAGTTTTATACTTTTACTATAATTAAACTTTACCTTTACTTTATTTTTACTTTACTTTAACTTTAATAATTCACTTTAATAATTCATACTTTAATAATTCATACTTTAATAATTCACTTTAATAATTCATACTTTAATAATTCACTTTAATAATTCATACTTTAATAATTCACTTTAATAATTCATACTTTAATAATTCACTTTAATAATTCAAAATTTTATTATAAATAGAATTCAATAGGTTTCATTATTTCATAGAAACTTGAAAATATGTTTCTCTAAACTCTCTCAATCGATTTACATATATATATATATATATATATATATATATATATATATATATATATATATATATATATATATATATATATATATATATATATTACTTCGTATTATTTCAAGATATTATTAGTATACATAAAATATTACGACGGAGTGCCGTCTGAGTGATTTCGAAATTGTTTTTCGAGCGGGATAGAGCTAAGGAAATTATGGGTTATAGCTATGGAGGTTATGGGTATGGTTCGGGAGTTTTGCTCATGAGTCAAACTATTGTTTATCATCTCCGTTGCGTTTACTTACCTTTCCTGCAATATTGAATCTCAATATTGATACGTGAGTACTCATAATTTAACTTTTACATACTAATAGTGTATCCCTGACTAGTGCTCGAGTATATAGGATTATGCATGTTTGTACTTTTGATATTGCCTTTAGTTAGGTTATGTTGAATCCTGAATTAGTTATATATGCAGTTGAGATAAGGTATAAGATATGCATGTCGTTGAAAAACTAGCGAAAATTTGAGAACTTTTCATTTAGATATCGAATGGTTTCGATGAACGGTTTATAAGTTATAGTCAATTGAATTTTTGTATTATTATTAAAAATGATTATTATTATCGTCGTTATTATCGTCGTAATAATCTTATTATTATTATTATTATTATTATTATTATTATTATTATTATTATTATTATTTTTATTATTATTATTATTATTATTATTATTATTATTATTATTATTATTATTATTATTATTATTATTATTATTATTATTATTATTATTATTATTATTATTATTATTATTATTATCATTGTCGTTATTAATAAAAGATATTATTGTTATTTTTATTATTATTATTACTATCATTATTATCATTAAAGTTATAATTAGTATTATTATTATTATTATCTAATTATTATTATTATTATTATTATTATTATTATTATTATTATTATTATTATTAATATTATTATTATTATTATTATTATTATCATTATTAATATATATCATTATTTAAAAATGGTTATTGTTATTGTTATTATTTTTATTATTATATTATCATTAAAATAATTATTAGTATTATCGTTAATAATGTCATAGTAATTATCATTATTAGTATTATTGTAATTAAAACTAATATTAGTAACACCTAATTATTTTGATTACTATTATTATCATTATTATGAACACGATATAAAAGACGATTAAAAGCTATTAAACGAAACGATTAGGAAATAATGAGTAAGAGTATCATGATGAAATTAAAATATTATAAGATATTGATTTAGATAAAATTATCGTTCTTATTATTTTTATTATTACTATTATTATTAAAAGTATCGTTAGTATTAAAACTATCATTTTAACAAAAATTATCATTTTAATGGAAATGTCATTGTTACTATAAAATATAATTATTATTATCATTTTAAATAGAATTATTATTTTAAAAATAATATTAAAAAGTATCGTAAATATTAAAGTTATCATAATTAGAATTATCGTTTTATCATAATGTCATCTTAGTAATTATAAATATTGATATTTTTATAATAATAATTATTATTACAAAATAATATAACTTTTACTTACTATTATTATAGATATTATTTTATCAAATAAATATGTGATAAAAACATATTTTACTACGTGTAATAAATTACTTTAATAATACCTATCATATTATCTTTATGATATTAAATGAACTTTATAAATTTTATTACTTAATATATATAAAATTATATTTTATTATATAAATTTTAATATAAAATGTTATTTATTAATAAATGAATTATATTATTTACTCTAATAAATCTTTTAAAAATATTTAAAAATATAAAACGACGATATTTAAAATATATTATAATCATGTATAAATTTTGGAAATCATTTTGAGTTAAATTGACTTTTGTTGACTTTTGCATATTAGTCTCGAGCATTAGGATTGTGGTACACTATGACCTGACCTAATTGTTAGACAAATATTGACCAACATATAAATATATATAATTAATTTAGGTTCGTGAATCCGAGGCCAACCTTGCACTTGTTCATTGACGTTATATGTATTTTTACTACGAAATACAGTATGGTGAGTGTCATTTGCCTTTTTACCCTTTATATTTTTGGGCTGAGGATACATGCGCAATTTTTATAAATGTTTTACGAAATAGACACAAGTAATGTAAACTACATTATATGGTTGAATGATCGAAGCCGAATATGCCCCTTTTTGCTTGGTAGCCTAAGAATTAGGGAACAACACTAATTTTGAGAATTAGTGCACGCCTAATTGACGTGAATCCTAAAGATAGATCTATTGGGCCTAACGAACCCCATCCAAAGTACCGGATGCTTTAGTACTTCGAATTCATTTTTATCATGTCCGAAGGATTTCCCGGAATGATAGGGGATATTCTTATATGCATCTTGTTAATGTCGGTTACCAGGTGTTCAATCCATATGAATGATTTTTGTCTTTATGCATGGGACGTATATTTATGAGAACTGGAAATGAAATTCTTGTGGTCTATTAAAATAATGGAAATGAATGATTATGATAAACTAATTAACTCACCAACCTTTTGGTTGACACTTTAAAGCATGTTTATTCTCAGGTGTTAAAGAAATCTTCCGCTGTGCATTTGCTCATTTTAGAGATATTACTTAGAGTCATTCATGGCATATTTTGAAAGACGTTGCATTCGAGTCGTTGAAATTCATCAAGATTATTATTAAGTCAATTATAGTTGGATGTATTATGAAATGGTATGCATGCCGTCAACTTTCGTTGTAAAGAAAGTTTGTCTTTTAGAAATGAATGCAATGTTTGTAAAATGTATCATATAGAGGTCAAATACCTCGCGATGTAATCAACTACTGTGAATCGTTTATAATGTATATGAACGGGTCCTTTCAGTTGGTATCAGAGTGGTGGTCTTAGCGAACCAGGTCTGCATTAGTGTGTCTAACTGATAGTCGTTAGGATGCATTAGTGAGTCTGGACTTCGACCGTGTCCGCATTGTCAAAAGTTTTGCTTATCATTTTTGTCGGAAATTACCTTCTTATCATTCTTAGTCTAGACACGTCTTACTGCATTGATTGCATGAACAGTGTATAGACAAAATTCATATCTTAGCATATGTGTTACTGTAAACTTTGCCTGACTTATCCCGTAAATTCCTCCGTAATCTACGAAATCTTTTGCGCTATATATATTGATATTCTATGTAATTAGAATACCACTCGATAGCCGAAAAATTATTTCATATCGAAAAATCCTTTATTCAATCGAACGAAATGGAATTCGTCATTAGTTCAAGTCCCTCGAATTTCGATATGGAATCCCACTCAAGCTCCAAAAGCAGTGTGACTGGAATGGATCAACCAATCAGCCATCATCTATTTTGGATGAATTGGGGATGGGTTCGTAGCCTCCTCAATCATTGGAGACAAGAAGAAGGAATTTCTTTTCATCCACCACATTGCCCTCTTGGCGAAGAACCCGAAGCACTTACCGGCGAACCTGTTCGAAACACCATTTTCTCTCTCATTTCCAGAGTATCTCGTCACGATTATATACTACATCAAATTCTAGATTTTATTTAACCGCTCGTCCGAACCGACAATCACCCCGGTGTAATAGAAGAAGTCAACGAGCTTCGCGCTCGGGTAGTGGCTTTGGAGAATATGGTGCAAAAGTTACAAACACCAGCAGCTGCACTAGCAGCATAACCAGTACTACCATCATCAACGCCAACAGTACCATTACCACCCTCAACCACAACCGCGTCATAAACCTCAACTTTACAATCTGTCCCACGAGCACCAATGTCATACGCCCTGTAGATACCAAGGAATACCAACAACAATAACAACAAACAATGAAGTGTTAATTCATAACTTCATTGGAGAAACATTCCTCAGAGATTATGTAATCTCTAAAGTGTAGTGACCCGAACTTTTCCATGTTTATATATATTAATTGAGATTGATATTTACATGATTAAATGTTTCCAACATATTAAGCAATCAAACTTTTTAAGACTTGATTAATTGAAATATGTTTCATATAGACAATTGACCACCCAAGTTGATCGGTGATTCACGAACGTTAAAACTTGTAAAAACTATATGATGACATATATATGGATATATATATATATATAGTTAACATGATACTATGATAAGAAAACATATCATAAAGTATATTAACAATGAACTACATATGTAAAAACAAGACTACTAACTTAATGATTTTTAAACGAGACATATATGTAACGATTATCGTTGTAAAGACATTTAATGTATATATATCATATTAAGAGATATTCATACATGATAATATCATGATAATATAATAATTTAAAATCTCATTTGATATTATAAACATTGGGTTAACAACATTTAACAAGATCGTTAACCTAAAGGTTTCAAAACAACACTTACATGTAACGACTAACGATGACTTAACGACTCAGTTAAAATGTATATACATGTAGTGTTTTAATATGTATTTATACACTTTTGAAAGACTTCAATACACTTATCAAAATACTTCTACTTAACAAAAATGCTTACAATTACATCCTCGTTCAGTTTCATCAACAATTCTACTCGTATGCACCCGTATTCGTACTCGTACAATACACAGCTTTTAGATGTATGTACTATTGGTATATACACTCCAATGATCAGCTCTTAGCAGCCCATGTGAGTCACCTAACACATGTGGGAACCATCATTTGGCAACTAGCATGAAATATCTCATAAAATTACAAAAATATGAGTAATCATTCATGACTTATTTACATGAAAACAAAATTACATATCCTTTATATCTAATCCATACACCAACGACCAAAAACACCTACAAACACTTTCATTCTTCAATTTTCTTCATCTAATTGATCTCTCTCAAGTTCTATCTTCAAGTTCTAAGTGTTCTTCATAAATTCCAAAAGTTCTAGTTTCATAAAATCAAGAATACTTTCAAGTTTGCTAGCTCACTTCCAATCTTGTAAGGTGATCATCCAACCTCAAGAAATATTTGTTTCTTACAGTAGGTTATCATTCTAATACAAGGTAATAATCATATTCAAACTTTGGTTCAATTTCTATAACTATAACAATCTTATTTCAAGTGATGATCTTACTTGAACTTGTTTTCGTGTCATGATTCTGCTTCAAGAACTTCGAGCCATTCAAGGATCCATTGAAGCTAGATCCATTTTTCTCTTTTCCAGTAGGTTTATCCAAGGAAATTAAGGTAGTAATGATGTTCATAACATCATTCGATTCATACATATAAAGCTATCTTATTCGAAGGTTTAAACTTGTAATCACTAGAACATAGTTTAGTTAATTCTAAACTTGTTCGCAAACAAAAGTTAATCCTTCTAACTTGACTTTTAAAATCAACTAAACACATGTTCTATATCTATATGATATGCTAACTTAATGATTTAAAACCTGGAAACACGAAAAACACCGTAAAACCGGATTTACGCCGTCGTAGTAACACCGCGGGCTGTTTTGGGTTAGTTAATTAAAAACTATGATAAACTTTGATTTAAAAGTTTTATTCTGAGAAAATGATTTTTATTATGAACATGAAACTATATCCAAAAATTATGGTTAAACTCAAAGTGGAAGTATGTTTTCTAAAATGGTCATCTAGACGTCGTTCTTTCGACTAAATGACTACCTTTACAAAAATGACTTGTAACTTATTTTTCCGACTATAAACCTATACTTGTTCTGTTTAGATTCATAAAATAGAGTTCAATATGAAACCATAGCAATTTGATTCACTCAAAACGGATTTAAAATGAAGAAGTTATGGGTAAAACAAGATTGGATAATTTTTCTCATTTTAGCTACGTGAAAATTGGTAACAAATCTATTCCAACCATAACTTAATCAACTTGTATTGTATATTATGTAATCTTGAGATACCATAGACACGTATACAATGTTTCGACCTATCATGTCGACACATCTATATATATTTCGGAACAACCATAGACACTCTATATGTGAATGTTGGAGTTAGCTATACAGGGTTGAGGTTGATTCCAGAATATATATAGTTTGAGTTGTGATCAATACTGAGATACGTATACACTGGGTCGTGGATTGATTCAAGATAATATTTATCGATTTATTTCTGTACATCTAACTGTGGACAACTAGTTATAGGTTACTAACGAGGACAGCTGACTTAATAAACTTAAAACATCAAAATATATTAAAAGTGTTGTAAATATATTTTGAACATACTTTAATATATATGTATATATTGTTATAGGTTCGTGAATCAACAGTGGCCAAGTCTTACTTTCCGACGAAGTAAAAATCTGTGAAAGTGAGTTATAGTCCCACTTTTAAAATCTAATATTTTTGGGATGAGAATACATGCAGGTTTTATAAATGATTTACAAAATAGACACAAGTACGTGAAACTACATTCTATGGTTGAATTATCGAAATCGAATATGCCCCTTTTTATTAAGTCTGGTAATCTAAGAATTAGGGAACAGACACCCTAATTGACGCGAATCCTAAAGATAGATCTATTGGGCCTAACAAACCCCATCCAAAGTACCGGATGCTTTAGTACTTCGAAATTTATATCATATCCGAAGGGTGTCCCGGAATGATGGGGATATTCTTATATATGCATCTTGTTATTGTCGGTTACCAGGTGTTCACCATATGAATGATTTTTATCTCTATGTATGGGATGTGTATTGAAATATGAAATCTTGTGGTCTATTGTTACGATTTGATATATATAGGTTAAACCTATAACTCACCAACATTTTTGTTGACGTTTAAAGCATGTTTATTCTCAGGTGAATATTAAGAGCTTCCGCTGTTGCATACTAAAATAAGGACAAGATTTGGAGTCCATGTTTGTATGATATTGTGTAAAAACTGCATTCAAGAAACTGATTTCGATGTAACATATTTGTATTGTAAACCATTATGTAATGGTCGTGTGTAAACAGGATACTTTAGATTATCATTATTTGATAATCTACGTAAAGCTTTTTAAACCTTTATTTATGAAATAAAGGTTATGGTTTATTTTAAAAATGAATGCAGTCTTTGAAAAACGTCTCATATAGAGGTCAAAACCTCGCAACGAAATCAATTAATATGGAACGTTTTTAATCAATAAGAACGGGACATTTCATAAAGTCTCAAAGATTATCTAATCTAGCCCTAACCATAAATCAGTTAAGCAAACCAAAATGATAGAAGGAAGAGTAGAAACCCTGACAAAAATGGTGTGTGGTTAACAAGCTAAACTTGTTTTACCAACAGCATCAAAAGTACCGTCAGCGTCACCAGCATCGTCAGTGCAGTCAGCATCAGAATCAACAACACCTATAACATCACAAACTCCTTCAGTTCAAGAATCACTGTGGACATCATTACGAATCAATAACGCCTATATTGTACCAACGAGTTATGAAGAATTAACTCATTCCCTTTGAAGAAATTATATGTATATTTTATATATATATATATATATTTTGAAATAAAAATAAATCTTTCCGTGCTAAGCTATTGTGTGTGAATCTTAACTACTCGGTTAATTCATATTACAAATATGCAATAATGTACGTCCTTCGCCCGCAACTTAAAAATCGTTAACTACAATCTCTGTCTCAATTCAACAAATTTCAATTCATAATAAATCAAGGATATATTTGATTTTACACCTTCATCATCGATGTAACCGAAACTTTTCAGATAACATCATTCGTACTTTGCAAAGATTCACAAGAGTCTTCAACACATATTTAATCAGAAACAACTGAATATGAGGCAGCGTAGGTGGATTGAATTATTGAATGATTACGACTTTGAGATTCGTTACCACCCGGGGAAGGCAAATGTGGTAGCCGATGCCTTGAGCAGGAAGGACAGAGAACCCATTCGAGTAAAATCTATGAATATAATGATTCATAATAACCTTACTACTCAAATAAAGGAGGCGCAACAAGGAGTTTTAAAAGAGGGAAATTTAAAGGATGAAATACCTAAAGGATCGGAGAAGCATCTTAATGAAATACCTGAAGATTTTCTCTAAATTCCTTGAATTCCGGAAATCAATCGTGACTATGTCATTGGTTAAAAAGAACGTGCATTTACTCATTTCATTCTTTTGTGATAACTTCACTCGTACTCTTCACAAAAATCAAATTGCTTTATCTATATTACTTGATGATAATAAAAATCTAATTTCCAACTCGTATACGTCATGCAAACATACTTATTGTCAGCCATGACCATCTCATTCAAATTTTGGGACGAAATTTCTTTAACGGGTAGGTACTGTGACAACCCGGAAATTTCCAACCAAATTTAAACTTTATCTTTATATTATTCCGACACGATAAGCAAAGTTTGTTATGTTAAATCTCAAGAATTTTAAATTGTGTTCATACATTCATTATAACCTCAACCAAATTCCGACGATTCATGAACCGTTATATATAAATAAATATGTATATATATGTATATATATATATATATATATATATATATATATATATATATATATATATATATATATATATATATATATATATATATATATATATATATATATTATAACTTGAGAATATTAATAAAGTATTAAACGTATAATACTTTACATGAACGTATTTGTTTCAATATGTTTATCGATGGAATTAGAAGATAATATCAAATGATTGATTTATCAGATACATTGTGATATGATTACGGGTCTATGTTATGAGGTCCACTGTGATTTAAGAAATCTATTCATTTTGACAACATTCGGAAAATGATAAAGTGATTTATAAGTAAAAACGTGGAGTGTAAATAACTTAGATGTTGGATATCGACAAGTTAAGTAACTCGAAATTTTTCATTAAGATGATTTCATACGTTTATTTAACCTTTGAACTTTATCGCATGCTTCACCAAAAGACTGTAATTAAAAAAACTTGAAACCTATTATGAATATATATATGATTTTACTTTTCTAAAACGTTTTATGATATAACGATTTCCATTATTTTAACCTTTAAACAAAATGATTCTTAAATATATTTAGTTTTGGAAAACAAAATTATCATATTTATTTGATTTAGTTTCAAACGTACAAAAATGTTTTCAGTTTAAAAAGAACTTTATTATTAAAACATATATAACTTTTATAAATATCTAGAACCACTTTTGACAACTCATTACTTAACCAGTATGATAAAGATAACGATATTTATATTTTATTTTATTAAATATATATAACGATTTAAATTAATATTATATATATTTATACGTGTATTATACGTACATAGTTTTATACTTTTACTATACTTAAACTTTACCTTTAGTTTATTTTTATTTTACTTTAACTTTAATAATTCACTTTAATAATTCATACTTTAATAATTCACTTTATTAATTCATACTTTAATAATTCACTTTAATAATTCATACTTTAATAATTCACTTTAATAATTCATACTTTAATAGTTCACTTTAATAATTCAAAAATCTATTATAAATAGAATTAAATAGGTTTCATTATTTCATAGAAACTTGAAAATATTTTTCTCTAAACTCTCTCAATCGATTTGCATATATATATTTACTCCGTATTATTTCAAGATATTATTATTATACATAAAATATTATGACGGAGTGCCATCCGAGTGATTTCGAAATTGTTTTTCGAGCGGGATAGAGCTAAGGAAATTATGGGTTATAGCTATGGAGGTTATGGGTATGGTTCGGGAGTTTTGCTCGTGAGTCAAACTAGTATTTATCATCTCCGTTGCGTTTACGTCCCTTTCCTGCACTATTGAATCTCAATATTGATACGTGAGTACTCATAATTTAACTTTTACATACTAATAGTGTATCCCTGACTAGTGCTCGAGTATATAGGATTATGCATGTTTGTACTTTTGATATTGTAGTGACCCAAACTTTTCCATGTTTATATATATTAATTGAGATTGATATTTACATGATTAAATGTTTCCAACATGTTAAGCAATCAAACTTGTTAAGACTTGATTAATTGAAATATGTTTCATATAGACAATTGACCACCCAAGTTGACCGGTGATTCACGAACGTTAAAACTTGTAAAAACTATATGATGACATATATATGGATATATATATAGTTAACATGATACTATGATAAGTAAACATATCATTAAGTATATTAACAATGAACTACATATGTAAAAATAAGACTACTAACTTAATGATTTTTAAACGAGACATATATGTAACGATTATCGCTGTAAAGACATTTAATGTATATATATCATATTAAGAGATATTCATGTTGGGATTTAACAAGTTCCATAATACTTATAATCATTCAAGAAATAATATTTGCGGAAGCATATAAATTACCATTTTAAAACTTGTAAATCTTTAACCATTTAAAGTTAAATCCCAAATAGGATCAAGTTGTGAAACATACTTACAAATTAAGACTGGGTTTAGAGATAATACCTCCTCAAGCTAGTTGAGGGTAGTTTACAAATGTGCAAGATGATGATGAAGATGAAGGCAAGAAAGCTTCTAACTTGAAGCCTCAAGTGTGTAATACCCCAAGCTTTTGATGCACCAACACCTTCCTTTGTTTGGTTACGATTTTAGACACTTGATTAACAAGATTACCATGCAAAAACACTCTCTTTTTCCCTCTAAACTGCCACAGCCAGCAGCTGTGTTTTCAGCAGAAAAACTGCAGTTTTTTTTTAGTGTATTGCTTGTTTTCTCACTCACTTGAGTCAAGGAATCCCTTGGTTAAAAAAAGTCTTGCATGCCTTAAGGAATATATTGTTTACAAGTAACCAAGCAAGCATGGGATGTCACCCAGGAGTCCCAAAATCTGCATTCTTGTATCATTTAAATAATAAGTATAATTTATATAAAACTTGTTACATTTTATATAAAACTTGTTATTAAAGTTCAAGTTATAAATATAGGTTACTTGTACTTTATAAACCAATTTATAAAGTATAACAAAACATAATTATTTATACATATAAATAATCAAATCCTTAATATATAAATTGTCCAAACAATTTATCTCAAGTGATAATATTTTAGAAACCCGATTTTCTAAAATCCAAGTGTCGCATATTCGTTTAATGATCCAATAGTTAAGATCAAATACGTTTAAGGTGTCGATAAGCTTGTTATTGGGTATGACCTGACTTGGATCATAACATATCAGCCACATTAATTAAATACTACTCTCGGGCATATGAAAAACCTACAATCTCCCACTTGCACGAGAACATAAGAAATTAATGCAAGTGATGGATACCACCTAACGACTGTCCATCACCCCCAATATGTTTTGACTTTGTGCCATTCAATAACATCATCCCCTTCGAGTTCCCATCTCGAATATGAATAGGTAAATCTTTTCATTATTTCCTTTCGTCCTAGATGTCATGTTAAATCCAAGAGATACAGAGTGATCACTCTCTTCTAGATTTAACTTTATCAGGCCTTAGACATCTGACTCTCAACGAATAAGAGGGACAAATTCCATCTTGACTACATACGTCCTAAATATGTACCTTGCATTATGCCTGAGCTCTTCCTTGTGAACTACCATATTTCAGAATAGCGAAGGAAAGAATCAAGGCCAAATACTTGGTAAATATCCGAACCCAATATGTATCTCAGGTCAGAGGATACAATGATATTCGCCTTTACTCAAGACTACATGTGATCAACCACAAAGGCTCCATTTAGTAAATCTTGAGGGCGGGTCTTCCAATATTTGTATCCCACAAATATTTATGAACCTTGGTTGCAACCTTGCCCCACATTCAGTCCGTGAATGTATACCAATCCAAGTTCATAATAGTCTAAACCTCACACTTGTTCCCACAAATGTGATCGACTACGGAATTTAGAATAATTGCTTATTCATGGATAAAATATGCAAAATAGGAACCTAACTCAAAATAAATTAAACCATAATTATATTAATGAGTTTGAATAATTTCGTTCCATTACAATACTTAAAACAGATCATGACCAATCACTAGAATATCAAAGCCCTAATGCACAAACATGTCCTGCATGTTTTGATCCATGTACGAGCTTCGTGAGAGGATCCGCTATATTAAGATCTGTGTGAACTTTGCGAATACATATCTTTCCCTTTTCAACTTCATCCCTTATGTAGTTGAATCTCCGCTCAATGTGACGGGTCTTTTGGTGAGCACGAGGTTCCTTGATTTGAGCAATCGCACCCTCGTTGTCACAAAAGTTCTCAAGAGGGTCCTGAATGGAAGGGACTACTCCTAAGTCGTCGATGAATTTCTTCATCCATGCAGCTTCCTGCGCTGCCAATGAGGTAGCAATGTACTCCGAATCTGTAGTGGATAATGCAACAACATCCTGTTTTGAACTCATCCAAGAGACCGCACCTCCATTTAACGTGAAGACATAACCAGATTGTGATCGAGAATCATCTCGATCAGTTTGGAAACTCGCGTCCACGTAACCTTTTACAGCGAGTTCCTCCTCACCAGACCCATATATTAGAAACATATCCTTAGTCCTCCTAAGGTATTTCAATATACTTTTAACAGCAATCCAATGACTGTTTCCTGGGTTATTCTGGTATCTACTTGTCAAGCTTAGAGTGCATGACACATCCGGTCTAGTGCATATCATTGCATACATGATTGACCCAATAGCAGATGCATATGGGACATTCTTCATTCTTTCCTGTTCATCTTTCGTGGTGGGGCACTGAGATGAACTAAGGAGCGTTCCTCTTTGAATAGGTACCAAACCTTTCTTAGAGTTCTCCATCTTGAACCTTTTCAATGTATACACTTTGATTCAAACCTATCAGTTTCTTGGATCTATCCCTGTAGATCCCAATCCCCAAAACGTATTGTTCTTCTCCAAGATCCTTAATGGAGAAGCATTTACTTAGCCAAGTTTTAACACCTTGCATTGCCGGAATATCGTTTCCAAATAACAATATATCAATATATCATCCACATATAGTACAAGGAACATGATAGTGCTCACACTAGCTTTCTTGTATACACAAGCTTCATCACCATTTTTAATGAAGCCAAATTTCTTGGCCTCCTCATTAAATCGATGATTCCACATTCTAGATGCTTGTTTCAATCCGTAGATTGACTTCTTTAACTTGCATACCTTTTTAGGATATTTCGGATCAACAAAACCTTCAGGCTGAACCATATAGACATCTTCCTCAAGATGTCCATTTAGGAAAGCGGTCTTGACATCCATTTGCCATATTTCATAATCATAATGAGCAATAATGGCAAGTAATATCCTAATAGACTTTAGCATTGCCACAGGCGAAAAAGTTTCATCATAGTCAACCCCTTGAGTTTGAGTGAAACCTTTTGCTACAAGTCTAGCTTTATATGTATCCAAGTTTCCATGTATGTCGGTTTTCATTTTGAAAAGCCATTTACAATCAACTAGCCTTGAGCCAGCAGGTTGTGTAACAAGTTCCCAAACTTGGTTGTCATACATGGATTGCATCTCAGCGTTCATGGCTTCCTGCCATTTATCTTTATCAATCCTTGATAAAGCATCTTGGTAGTTTATTGGGTCATCCAAATCAACTACATAGCAACCATCCATGAGAAACCCATATCTCTCAGGAGGATTACTAATCCTACCAGATCTGTGAACGTCTTGTGTATTTTGATCATCCATTTGATCATTCTCAACATTTTCATGTTGAGTGCTAGTGTCAACCAATTGTGTATCATCTACTTGATCTTGAACCTCTGCAAGATCTATCTTCCTTTCACTATTTCCTTCCATTAGGAACTTAGTTTCAAGGAATTCAGCCTTTCGAGCAACAAATACATTCTGCTCGGATGGATCATAGAAATAATATCCCATATCATCCTTGGGATATCCTATGAAGATACACTTCATGGATCGAGCATTCAACTTATTAGGGACGTAACGCTTAGGATAAGCTTCACATCCCCATACCTTTAAGTATGATAGAGATTGAGGTTTTCCAAACCACATCTCATGAGGTGTTCGTTCCACTTTCTTGGTTGGGGCCATATTTAAAATACGAGCCGCGGAGCATAGACAATAACCCCAAAATGATAGAGGTAACGAGCTTCTAGCCATCATAGATCGAACCATATCCATTAGGGTTCGGTTCCTCATTTCGGAAACTCCATTAAGTTAGGGTGTTCCAGGAGGAGTGAGTTGCGAGATAATCCCACAATTTTTAAGATGATATTGGAAAGCATCGCTTAGGTATTCACCTCCTCTATCGGTACGAAGTACCTTGATTGTCTTATTGAGTTGATTTTGTACTTCGTTTTGATATTCCTTGAATGCTTCAAAAGTTTCGTCCTTGTGTCTTAATAAGTAGACATATCCGAAACGACTAAAGTCATCAATGAAAGTAACGAAGTATCTTTCACCATTCCTAGTTATGGGCTTAAAGGGTCCACATACATCCGAGTGTATCAATCCCAATAAGTCCTTAGCCTTTTCATAGGTCCCTTTGAAAGGTGCTTTAGTCATTTTGCCTTATAAACAAGATTCACATACATCAAACGAGTCTAGTTCATTTGATTTCAAAAGGCCATTCTTTTGAAGTGTATGCATTCGATTCTTGTTTATGTGACCAAGGCGACAATGCCATAAGTAGGAATCACTCAAATCCCTTTTTAGTTTCTTGATGTTTGCATGGTACATTGAGCTATTGTATGATGTGTCATCATGAACCAATTCATAAATACCATTCGAAGGCGAAGCCTTGAAATAGAACACATTATCTAAAGAAACATGGATATCATCATTAATGAAATTAAGATTAAAACCATATTGTTTCAAACGGGATACAGAAATAATGTTTCGTGATAAATCAGGTGCATACAAAACATTTTTCAAAGTAAGCTCCAAACCACTTGGAAGCTTTAAAACAAAGTCTCCTTGAGCTTTCACCTGCACCCTTGCTCCATTTCCCATGAAGAGACTTGTTGTTCCCGCATCTTGATTACTTCTTTTGAACCCCTGCAAAGAATTGCAAATATGAGTTCCACATCCTGTGTCTAATACCCATGTATTAGAAGAAGTAATACTAAGCTCAATGTATACCATATATACATTACCTGAGGTTTGCCCTGTATCCCTCTTTTCCTTCAACTCCTTTAGGTAGACCGGGCAGTTGCGTTTCCAGTAACCCATCTCACCGCAACCAAAGCACGGATCTTCCTTGGGGTTAGCTTTACCAGCAACCTTTTGCTTCTTGTTGTTGTTGGTTGGGGTAACCATCTTCCCTTTTCCCTTGCCATTGCCTTGGTAGGCGGGTCCCTTCCTCTTAGCCGCCTTTAGCTTAGAAGTGTTATTGTTTTTGGACCCGCCTTCATTGATCGTAAACACGGGTGAAGCCCTTTTACCCATGCTTACTTCTGCCGTCTTAAGCATGGCATGTAATTCGCCAATGCTTTTATCCCAACCATTCATATTGTAATTCATTACAAATGTGTCAAACCTTTTTGACAATGAGTTGAGAATGAGGTCTGTGGCTAATTCATTAGACACGTTGCAATTTAGACGGTTTGCTCGATCAATAAGGCTTTTCATCTTAAGGACATAAGATGAAACGGATTGGGAGTCGTCCATCCGACATGCATGAAGCACTCGAACCGTTTCGAAGTGCTCGACACGAGCTTGTTGAAGGAACATCTCCTTCAACTGTGTGATCATGTCATATGCACTATGATGCTCAAAATCCTTTTGGAGTTCGGGTATCATAGTCCCAAGCATGAGGCAAGAAACTTGCAACGAATCGGTGCAATATTTCTCCCAATAAGCCATGCCTTCCGTATCATCCTCATCCGGTTGATCGGGAATGGGGTCTTCCAACACATACGCCCTGTCCTCTAGTTTGAGGACAATTCTTAGATTGCGGAACCAATCCATGAAGTTCGTATGGTTGAGTTTTTCCTTTTCGAGGATTGACCTCAACGATAGGTTGTTAAAGCTTATTGGTGAGTTCGGAATGTTGTTGTTATTGGCGGCCATCTACAAAATTTAATAAAGTTGTTTAAGTATCAATTTTAATTTAACGATCAATACCCTTTAAATCCAATTGATATTTATTAAATTTTAGAATCCAACGGTAAACGAAATTTCAGTTAGGTGACCTTTATCCCGTTATTTGATTTAGCTAGGTAGTCATTATATGACAATTGCAATCCTTTTGCAACTTCTAAGTTATGGGATCATGCAATCCTTTTGCATGGCATATTTATCCCATCAACACCTATTTGTTCCTCATTCTTCGGTGACTCTAAGTTCATGATTTCCAAATCAAGTCGTCCTACTTGTGTAAACGTGTAAACTTAACATACAAGTGGTTAGGTAACCTTTATCCCACAAGCATGCGAAATTCACCTTAATCATATTAGTTTGCTCATAACGGTTAGGTGACCTTTATCCCATTGTGAGTTCCCTAATATTTTTAAGTGTTGCACAAAAGGATGGCGTTTAACTTGTTTGCCTTGTTAATAAGGGATTTTAAGTTTTCATTAATTCTAGTTTGAGAAAACTTTTTTGCCATACACCAACATGCATTTAGTGTATGGTTCATTTGAAATCCATTTTCATGTCTATAAACCATTTTATATATATGAGCCTAATCATGTTCTTAATAACCGTTTATTAATGTCCTTTTAGCAATTTTTAATTTAACCAATTAAATTGTCGTTTTGCATGTCGTTAATTAATGTATAATTTAACCAATTAAATTGCCATTTTGCTTGTTGTTAACTTGTGTGATTAACTTGTAGCATACAAACATACAATCCATAATCATACAATAAACAACCATGCAAAACAAATATGTTCACAATCAAGCCATTTTGGTAGACATTTGTTTAGCCGAAAACAAATACCACCGGATAAGGGGTTATAACACAAAGTAGGAGATTTTAAATCTCCCACTTAATCTTGCATCCAAATGCTTCTTCTTGTGTTCTTCAAGTCTTCATCATCTTCATCTTTTTACAAAATATATCATAATACATTTTGTCTAAAAAAGTGAAATTACAACCTAATCTATTTTACATACCAAATATAAAATAAATTACATAACCAAAATAATATTATTACATACCAAATGAATAAATATTAAATCAACCAAACATGCAACCAAACACAAGGTCAAGGCTTAGATTGTGAACATCATCAACATAAGTGATAGGCAATACAGAATCACAAGTGATTGGAAACACAGAATCACAAGTGATCTGCAACACAGAATCACAAGTGATTGACAATACAGAATCACAAGTGATCGGCAACACAGAATCACAAGTGATTGGCAACACAGAATCACAAGTGATCGGCAACACAGAATGCAGAATCACAAGTGATTTTGGCCAAAATGACAAACCACTCAAAACCAAAAATTTTACATTCTACTTCATGCATGTTCATAGAATGCAAAATTATAGTGGGTTTAATAACCATCTCGAAGCATATTTCAACAACTTCGGCTCTAGATACCATTGTTGGGATTTAACAAGTTCCATAATACTTATAATCATTCAAGAAATAATATTTGCGGAAGCATATAAATTACCATTTTAAAACTTGTAAATCTTTAACCATTTAAAGTTAAATCCCAAATAGGATCAAGTTGTGAAACATACTTACAAATTAAGAGTGGGTTTAGAGATAATACCTCCTCAAGCTAGTTGAGGGTAGTTTACAAATGTGCAAGATGATGATGAAGATGAAGGCAAGAAAGCTTCTAACTTGAAGCCTCAAGTGTGTAATACCCCAAGCTTTTGATGCACCAACACCTTCCTTTGTTTGGTTAGGATTTTAGACACTTGATTAACAAGATTACCATGCAAAAACACTCTCTTTTTCCCTCTAAACTGCCACAGCCAGCAGCTGTGTTTTCAGCAGAAAAACTGCAGTTTTTTTTAGTGTATTGCTTGTTTTCTCACTCACTTGAGTCAAGGAATCCCTTGGTTAAAAAAAGTCTTGCATGCCTTAAGGAATATATTGTTTTCAAGTAACCAAGCAAGCATGGGATGTCACCTAGGAGTCCCAAAATCTGCATTCTTGTATCATTTAAATAATAAATATAATTTATATAAAACTTGTTACATTTTATATAAAACTTGTTATTAAAGTTCAAGTTATAAATATAGGTTACTTGTACTTTATAAACCAATTTATAAAGTATAACAAAACATAATTATTTATACATATAAATAATCAAATCCTTAATATATAAATTGTCCAAACAATTTATCTCAAGTGATAATATTTTAGAAACCCAATTTTCTAAAATCCAAGTGTCGCATATTCGTTTAATGATCCAATAGTGAAGATCAAATACGTTTAAGGTGTCGATAAGCTTGTTATTGGGTATGACCCGACTTGGATCATAACATATCAGCCACATTAATTAAATACGTCTCTCGGGCATATGAAAAACCTACAATTCATACATGATAATATCATGATAATATAATAATTTAAAATCTCATTTGATATTATAAACATTGGGTTAACAACATTTAACAAGATCGTTAACCTAAAGGTTTCAAAACAACACTTACATGTAACGACTAACGATGACTTAACGACTCAGTTAAAATGTATATACATGTAGTGTTTTAATATGTATTTATACACTTTTGAAAGACTTCAATACACTTATCAAAATACTTCTACTTAACAAAAATGCTTACAATTACATCCTCGTTCAGTTTCATCAACAATTCTACTCGTATGCACCCGTATTCGTACTCGTACAATACACAGCTTTTAGATGTATGTACTATTGGTATATACACTCCAATGATCAGCTCTTAGCAGCCCATGTGAGTCACCTAACACATGTGGGAACCATCATTTGGCAACTAGCATGAAATATCTCATAAAATTACAAAAATATGAGTAATCATTCATGACTTATTTACATGAAAACAAAATTACATATCCTTTATATCTAATCCGTACACCAACGACCAAAAACACCTACAAACACTTTCATTCTTAAATTTTCTTCATCTAATTGATCTCTCTCAAGTTCTATCTTCAAGTTCTAAGTGTTCTTCATATATTCTACAAGTTCTAGTTACATAAAATCAAGAATACTTTCAAGTTTGCTAGCTCACTTCCAATCTTGTAAGGTGATCATCCAACCTCAAGAAATCTTTGTTTCTTACAGTAGGTTATCATTCTAATACAAGGTAATAATCATATTCAAACTTTGGTTCAATTTCTATAACTATAATAATATTATTTCAAGTGATGATCTTACTTGAACTTGTTTTCGTGTCATGATTCTGCTTCAAGAACTTCGAGCCATCCAAGGATCCGTTGAAGCTAGGTCCATTTTTCTCTTTTCCAGTAGGTTTATCCAGGAACTTAAGGTAGTAATGATGTTCATAACATCATTCGATTCATACACATAAAGCTATCTTATTCGAAGGTTTAAACTTGTAATCACTAGAACATAGTTTAGTTAATTCTAAACTTGTTCGCAAACAAAAGTTAATCCTTCTAACTTGACTTTTAAAATCAACTAAACACATGTTATATATCTATATGATATGCTAACTTAATGATTTAAAACCTGGGGACACGAAAAACACCGTAAAACCGGATTTACGCCGTCGTAGTAACACCGCGGGCTGTTTTGGGTTAGTTAATTAAAAACTATGATAAACTTTGATTTAAAAGTTGTTATTCTAAGAAAATGATTTTTATTATGAACATGAAACTATATACAAAAATTATGGTTAAAGTCAAAGTGGAAGTATGTTTTCTAAAATGGTCATCTAGACGTCGTTCTTTCGACTGAAATGACTACCTTTACAAAAACGACTTGTAATTTATTTTTCCGACTATAAACCTATACTTTTTCTGTTTAGATTCATAAAATAGAGTTCAATATGAAACCATAGCAATTTGATTCACTCAAAACGGATTTAAAATGAAGAAGTTATGGGTAAAACAAGATTGGATAATTTTTCTCATTTTAGCTACGTGAAAATTGGTAACAAATCTATTCCAACCATAACTTAATCAACTTGTATTGTATATTATGTAATCTTGAGATACCATAGACACGTATACAATGTTTCGACCTATCATGTCGACACATCTATATATATTTCGAAACAACCATAGACACTCTATATGTGAATGTTGGAGTTAGCTATACAGGGTTGAGGTTGATTCCAAAATATATATAGTTTGAGTTGTGATCAATACTGAGATACGTATACACTGGGTCGTGGATTGATTCAAGATAATATTTATCGATTTATTTCTGTACATCTAACTGTGGACAACTAGTTGTACGTTACTAACGAGGACAGCTGACTTAATAAACTTAAAACATCAAAATATATTAAAAGTGTTGTAAATATATTTTGAACATACTTTGATATATATGTATATATTGTTATAGGTTCGTGAATCAACCAGTGGCCAAGTCTTACTTCCCGATGAAGTAAAAATCTGTGAAAGTGAGTTATAGTCCCACTTTTAAAATCTAATATTTTTGGGATGAGAATACATGCAGGTTTTATAAATGATTTACAAAATAGACACAAGTACGTGAAACTACATTCTATGGTTGAATTATCGAAATCAAATATGCCCTTTTTTATTAAGTCTGGTAATCTAAGAATTAGGGAACAGACACCCTAATTGACGCGAATCCTAAAGATAGATCTATTGGGCCTAACAAACCCCATCCAAAGTACCGGATGCTTTAGTACTTCGAAATTTATATCATATCCGAAGGGTGTCCCGGAATGATGGGGATATTCTTATATATGCATCTTGTTAATGTCGGTTACCAGGTGTTCACCATATGAATGATTTTTATCTCTATGTATGGGATGTATATTGAAATATGAAATCTTGTGGTCTATTATTATGATTTGATATATATAGGTTAAACCTATAACTCACCAACATTTTTATTGACGTTTTAAGCATGTTTATTCTCAATTAATTATTAAGAGCTTCCGCTGTCGCATACTTAAATAAGGACGAGATTTGGAGTCCATGCTTGTATGATATTGTGTAAAAACAGCATTCAAGAAACTTATTTTGTTGTAACATATTTGTATTGTAAACCATTATGTAATGGTCGTGTGTAAACAGGATATTTTAGATTATCATTATTTGATAATCTACGTAAAGCTTTTTAAATCTTTATTGATGAAATAAAGGTTATGGTTTGTTTTAAAATGAATGCAGTCTTTGAAAAACGTCTCATATAGAGGTCAAAACCTCGCAACGAAATCAATTAATATGGAACGTTTTTAATCAATAAGAACGGGACATTTCAGTTGGTATTCGAGCGTTGGTCTTAGAGAACCAGAATTTTGCATTAGTGTGTCTTATCGAGTTTGTTAGAATGCATCAGTAAGTCTGGACTTCGACCGTGTTTACTTGAAAAATGATTGCTTAACAAATTTTGTTGGAAACTATATATTTTTAACATGTGAATATTATGTGATATATTAATCTCTTAATGCGTTTGATATTATGTGATAGATGTCTACCTCTAGAACAAGTCCCATTGACTCAACTAATAATAATGAAGAGTCAAATGTAAATTGGAATGATTCGTGGACTGATTCACAAGTTCCCGAAGAGGAACCGGAAGAAGAGTCGGAACCGAAAGAAGAATCGGAACCGGAAGAAGAATCGGAACCGGATGAAGAAATAGAACCGGTGGGGGAAATAATAAAACGGTTAAGTAAAAGAAAATCCTCAACCAACCGACCAAGGTTAATTATGGTCAATGGTGTTTCCGCCAAGGAAGCAAAATATTGGGAGGATTACCAATTCTCCGATGAATCGGATTCCGACGAGAATTCCGATGATGTTATAGAAATTACCCCAACTGAATTTAAAAAGGCAAAAGAAAATAATAAGGGAAAGGGCATAAAAATAGAGAAATCTAATTCCAACCCCGATGAACTTTATATGTATCGTCAACCCCCGAAGTCCTTAAGTTGTAACAATGACCCGGGAACCTCTAAACCACCAGGTTTTTCTAAACCAATGTGGAAAACGATGGCTTGTATTAGGGGAACATCATATATCCCTAGAAACTTGGCAAAACGAACCAAAACTGAAGAAGAAGAAGAAGAAACAAGCGAGTCGGAATAAGATAGTTGTATTCGTGTGGTGTAATATATGTAATATAGTGTGCTTATGCTTTATGATATATGTAAAAATTGCTTGTATTAATAAGTATTTTTTTTATGAATCTAACTCTTGTCTATTTTACAGTTTAAAAACACAAAATGGATAGACAACCCAATATTTTAAGAGACCTACCCGGAGACATGATTGATGAAATCTTGTCTAGAGTCGGTCAGAATTCTTCGGCACAACTATTTAAGGCGAGTTCAGTTTGTAAGACATTCGAAGAACGTTCCAAGAATGCATTGGTTTATAAAAGGCTTTCGTTCGAAAGATGGGGGATATCACATTGGAAAATCCATAAGTTACGATGTGTTTACTTTGACGCATATATTGCGGGGAACCCAAATGCTATTTTACGCAATGGGTTAAGAAATTATTTTGACTCAATATATCCGAATATTGGACTTCGTGATTTAGAAAAAGCGGCTAACATGCAACATAAAGAAGCATGTTATGCTTACGGATTAGTAATGTTCGCTTCTCACCAAAGTGAGAACAAGAACATCGGGCTACAACTATTAAACAAAACGTTCCCACAAGTGACGGAGTCGGTAATTGGGGTAAGAAATGAGGTTTTTAGATTGTTACGGGACTGTTGGACATTACGTAACCCTCGTCCCTTTGACGACGTTACAACACGATGTCTTATCAACGGCCATAACGGTTATGTTCCACAAGACCAAGGATGGGAAGTAATCCTAGTAAAACCAGAATGCATGACTTGTTTCTGGACGTATGAATTACGTGTCTTTATTGCCTTTGCTGAACGACTTGTGTACTAGCTAGAATTATCTTCACAACCATCTTGTATCAAATTTATTGTGTGCTATATTTTATGCTATATGTAAAATAAGCGGTATTGTAAGTTTGTAAAATATTGTGTAAAAATTTGAACGCGAAATATTATTATAATCAGTTTTTCATATAGAATTGTAGTAGTTGAATTGTATATTAGCTACTAAGTATGAACTTAACGGGTAGGTACTACCCGAATTTAAACTTATAAAACGCTAATATGAAGAAAAAGCTTTTATAAATGAGTTCATATTATGCTACGAAATACTATTAACTACTCTTAATATTCTGTATGATTAACTTGTTCCATTTGACTATTTTGAAGGAAATGGCACCGACTACTCGACACACAGTGAATATGAATGAAGAGGAATTCCGTACTTTTCTAGCTTCAAACATAGCCGCAGTACAGGCTGCGCTACATACCAACAATAACCTTGGATCTAGCAGTACAGGAAATCGTGTAGGATGCACCTACAAAGAATTCACTGCGTGCAAACCTTTGGAATTTGATGGAACCGAAGGACCGATCGGATTGAAACGATGGACCGAGAAGGTCGAATCGGTGTTTGCCATAAGTAAGTGTACTGAAGAGGACAAAGTGAAGTACGCTACGCATACCTTCACAGGTTCTGCGTTAACATGGTGGAATACCTATCTAGAGCAAGTGGGACAAGACGATGCGTACGCACTACCGTGGTCAGCATTCAAGCACTTGATGAACGAGAAATACCGTCCCAGAACCGAGGTCAATAAGCTCAAGACAGAACTTAGAGGGTTACGAACCCAAGGATCTGATATTACTACGTACGAAAGACGATTCACAGAATTGTGCCTATTGTGTCCGGGAGCATTCGAAGATGAGGAAGAGAAGATCGACGCGTTTGTGAAAGGATTACCGGAAAGAATCCAAGAAGATATAAGTTCACACGAGCCCGCCTCCATACAACAGGCATGTAGAATGGCTCACAAACTAGTGAACCAGATTGAAGAAAGAATTAAAGAACAGACTGCTGAAGAGGCCAATGTAAAGCAAGTCAAAAGAAAGTGGGAGGAAAACGGTGATAAGAATCACCAATACAACAACAACAGTAATTACAACAATAATCGCAACAATTATCCCAACAATCGCAACATCAATCGCAACTACAACAAACAGCCCAACAACAACAACAACAACAACAGCAACTACAACAATCATCCCAACAACAATAATAACCGTAACAACAACAACAATCAGAAGCAGCTATGCCAAAGGTGTGAAAAGTATCACTCGGGGTTCTGCACCAAATTTTGCAACAAGTGTAAAAGAAATGGTCATAGCGCGGCGAAGTGTGAGGTCTACGGACCAGGGGTTAATAGAACGAAAGGAACAAATGGTGTCGGAAAAAGTAATGGCGGAGCAAGTAGTGTCGGAGCAAGTTATGCCAATGTAGTTTGTTATAAATGTGGAAAACTGGGCCACATTATAAGAAATTTCCCGAACCAGGAGAACACGAATGGACAAGGCCGCAGAAGAGTTTTCAATATTAATACGGCAGAGGCACAGGAAGACCCGGAGCTTGTTACGGGTACGTTTCTTATTGACAATAAATCTGCTTACGTTTTATTTGATTCGGGTGCGGATAGAAGCTATATGAGTAGAGATTTTTGTGCCAAATTAATTTGTCCATTGACGCTTTTGGATAGTAAATTTTTACTCGAATTAGCAAATGGTAAATTAATTTCAGCAGATAATATATGTCGGAATCGAGAAATTAAACTGGTTAGCGAAACATTTAAGATTGATTTGATACCAGTAGAGTTAGGGAGTTTTGATGTGATAATCGGTATGGACTGGTTGAAAGAAGTGAAAGCAGAGATCGTTTGTTACAAAAATGCAATTCGCATTATACGAGAAAAAGGAAAACCCTTAATGGTGTACGGAGAAAAGGGCAACACGAAGCTACATCTTATTAGTAATTTGAAGGCACAAAAACTAATAAGAAAAGGTTGCTATGCTGTTCTAGCACACGTCGAAAAAGTACAAACTGAAGAAAAGAGCATCAATGATGTTCCCATTGCAAAAGAATTTCCCGATGTATTTCCGAAAGAATTACCGGGATTACCCCCACATCGATTCGTTGAATTTCAAATAGATCTTGTACCATGAGCTGCACCAATAGCTCGTGCTCCTTACAGACTCGCACCCAGCGAGATGAAAGAACTGCAAAGCCAATTACAAGAACTTTTAGAGCGTGGTTTCATTCGACCAAGCACATCACCGTGGGGAGCTCCTATTTTGTTTGTCAAGAAGAAAGATGGTACATTCAGGTTGTGTATCGACTACCGAGAGTTGAACAAACTTACCATCAAGAACCGCTACCCACTACCGAGAATCGACGACTTATTTGATCAACTACAAGGCTCGTCTGTTTATTCAAAGATTGACTTACGTTCCGGGTATCATCAAATGCGGGTGAAAGAAGATGATATTCCAAAGACTGCTTTCAGAACACGTTACGGTCATTACGAGTTTATGGTCATGCCGTTTGGTTTAACTAATGCACCAGCTGTGTTCATGGACCTTATGAACCGAGTGTGTGGACCATACCTTGACAAGTTTGTCATTATTTTCATTGATGACATACTTATTTACTCAAAGAATGACCAAGAACACGGTGAACATTTGAGAAAGGTGTTAGAAGTATTGAGGAAGGAAGAATTGTACGCTAAGTTTTCAAAGTGTGCATTTTGGTTGGAAGAAGTTCAATTCCTCGGTCACATAGTGAACAAAGAAGGTATTAAGGTGGATCTGACAAAGATAGAAACTGTTGAAAAGTGGGAAACCCCGAAAACTCCGAAACACATACGCCAGTTTTAGGACTAGCTGGTTACTACAGAAGGTTCATCCAAGACTTTTCCAGAATAGCAAAACCATTGACTGCATTAACGCATAAAGGGAAGAAATTTGAATGGAATGATGAACAAGAGAAAGCGTTTCAGTTATTGAAGAAAAAGCTAACTACGGCACCTATATTGTCATTGCCTGAAGGGAATGATGATTTTGTGATTTATTGTGACGCATCAAAGCAAGGTCTCAGTTGTGTATTAATGCAACGAACGAAGGTGATTGCTTATGCGTCTAGACAATTGAAGATTCATGAACAAAATTATACGACGCATGATTTGGAATTAGGCGCGGTTGTTTTTGCATTAAAGACTTGGAGGCACTACTTATATGGAGTCAAAAGTATTATATATACCGACCACAAAAGTCTTCAACACATATTTAATCAGAAACAACTGAATATGAGGCAGCGTAGGTGGATTGAATTATTGAATGATTATGACTTTGAGATTCGTTACCACCCGGGGAAGGCAAATGTGGTAGCCGATGCCTTGAGCAGGAAGGACAGAGAACCCATTCGAGTAAAATCTATGAATATAATGATTCATAATAACCTTACTACTCAAATAAAGGAGGCACAACAAGGAGTTTTAAAAGAGGGAAATTTAAAGGATGAAATATCCAAAGGATCGGAGAATCATCTTAATATTCGGGAAGACGGAACCCGGTATAGGGTTGAAAGGATTTGGGTACCAAAATTTGGAGATATGAGAGAAAAGGTACTTAGAGAAGCTCATAAAACCAGATACTCAATACATCCTGGAACGGGGAAGATGTACAAGGATCTCAAGAAACATTTTTGGTGGCCGGGTATGAAAGCCGATGTTGCTAAATACGTAGGAGAATGTTTGACGTGTTCTAAGGTCAAAGCTGAGCATCAGAAACCATCAGGTCTACTTCAACAACCCGAAATCCCAGAATGGAAATGGGAAAACATTACCATGGATTTCATCACTAAATTGCCAAGGACTGCAAGTGGTTTTGATACTATTTGGGTAATAGTTGATCGTCTCACCAAATCAGCACACTTCCTGCCAATAAGAGAAGATGACAAGATGGAGAAGTTAGCACGACTGTATTTGAAGGAAGTCGTCTCCAGACATGGAATACCAATCTCTATTATCTCTGATAGGGATGGTAGATTTATTTCAAGATTCTGGCAGACATTACAGCAAGCATTAGGAACTCGTCTAGACATGAGTACTGCCTATCATCCACAAACTGATGGGCAGAGTGAAAGGACGATACAAACGCTTGAAGACATGCTACGAGCATGTGTTATTGATTTTGGAAACAGTTGGGATCGACATCTACCGTTAGCAGAATTTTCCTACAACAACAGCTACCATTCAAGCATTGAGATGGCACCGTTTGAAGCACTTTATGGTAGAAAGTGCAGGTCTCCGATTTGTTGGAGTTTAGTGGGGGATAGACAGATTACGGGTCCGGAGATTAAACAAGAAACTACCGAGAAGATCATCCAAATTCAACAACGGTTGAAAACCGCCTAAAGTCGACAAAAGAGCTACGCTGACATTAAAAGAAAAGATATAGAATTTGAAATTGGAGAGATGGTCATGCTTAAAGTTGCACCTTGGAAAGGCGTTGTTCGATTTGGTAAACGAGGGAAATTAAATCCAAGGTATATTGGACCATTCAAGATTATTAATCGTGTCGGACCAGTAGCTTACCGACTTGAGTTACCTCAACAACTCGCGGCTGTACATAACACTTTCCACGTCTCGAATTTGAAGAAATGTTTTGCTAAAGAAGATCTCACTATTCCGTTAGATGAAATCCAAATCAACGAAAAATGGATCGAAGAATCCGTCAAAATAATGGATCGTGAGGTTAAAAGACTTAAGCAAAACAAGATACCAATTGTTAAGGTTCGGTGGAATGCTTGTAGAGGACCCGAGTTCACCTGGGAGCGTGAAGATCAGATGAAGAAGAAATACCCGCATCTATTTCCAGAAGATTCGTCAACACCTTCAACAGCTTAAAATTTCGGGACAAAATTTATTTAACGGGTAGGTACTGTAGTGACCCAAACTTTTCCATGTTTATATATATTAATTGAGATTGATATTTACATGATTAAATGTTTCCAACATGTTAAGCAATCAAACTTGTTAAGACTTGATTAATTGAAATATGTTTCATATAGACAATTGACCACCCAATTGACCGGTGATTCACGAACGTTAAAACTTGTAAAAACTATATGATGACATATATATGGATATATATATATAGTTAACATGATACTATGATAAGTAAACAGATCATTAAGTATATTAACAATGAACTACATATGTAAAAATAAGACTACTAACTTAATGATTTTTAAACGAGACATATATGTAACGATTATCGTTGTAAAGACATTTAATTTATATATATCATATTAAGAGATATTCATACATGATAATATCATGATAATATAATAATTTAAAATCTCATTTGATATTATAAACATTGGGTTAACAACATTTAACAAGATCGTTAACCTAAAGGTTTCAAAACAACACTTACATGTAACGACTAACGATGACTTAACAACTCAGTTAAAATGTATATATATGTAGTGTTTTAATATGTATTTATACACTTTTGAAAGACTTCAATACACTTATCAAAATACTTCTACTTAAAAAAAATGCTTACAATTACATCCTCGTTCAGTTTCATCAACAATTCTACTCGTATGCACCCGTATTCGTACTCGTACAATACACAGCTTTTAGATGTATGTACTATTGGTATATACACTCCAATGATTAGCTCTTAGCAGCCCATGTAAGTCACCTAACACATGTGGGAACCATCATTTGGCAACTAGCATGAAATATCTCATAAAATTACAAAAATATGAGTAATCATTCATGACTTATTTACATGAAAACAAAATTACATATCCTTTATATCTAATCCATACACCAACGACCAAAAACACCTAAAAACACTTTAATTCTTCAATTTTCTTCATCTAATTGATCTCTCTCAAGTTCTATCTTCAATTTCTAAGTGTTCTTCATATATTCTACAAGTTCTAGTTACATAAAATCAAGAATACTTTCAAGTTTGCTAGCTCACTTCCAATCTTGTAAGGTGATCATCCAACCTCAAGAAATCTTTGTTTCTTACAGTAGGTTATCATTCTAATACAAGGTAATAATCATATTCAAACTTTGGTTCAATTTCTATAACTATAACAATCTTATTTCAAGTGATGATCTTACTTGAACTTGTTTTCGTGTCATGATTCTGCTTCAAAAACTTCGAGCCATCCAAGGATCCGTTGAAGCTAGATCCATTTTTCTCTTTTCTAGTAGGTTTATCCAAGGAACTTAAGGTAGTAATGATGTTCATAACATCATTCGATTCATACATATAAAGCTATCTTATTCGAAGGTTTAAACTTATAATCACTAGAACATAGTTTAGTTAATTCTAAATTTGTTCACAAATAAAAGTTAATCCTTCTAACTTGACTTTTAAAATCAACTAAACACATGTTCTATATCTATATGATATGCTAACTTAATGATTTAAAACCTGGGGACACGAAAAACACCGTAAAACCGGATTTACGCCGTCGTAGTAACACCGCGGGCTGTTTTGGGTTAGTTAATTAAAAACTATGATAAACTTTGATTTAAAAGTTGTTATTCTGAGAAAATGATTTTTATTATGAAAATGAAACTATATCCAAAAATTATGGTTAAACTCAAAGTGGAAGTATGTTTTCTAAAATGGTCATCTAGACATCGTTCTTTCGACTGAAATGACTACCTTTACAAAAACGACTTGTAATTTATTTTTCTGACTATAAACCTATACTTTTTCTGTTTAGATTCATAAAATAGAGTTCAATATGAAACCATAGCAATTTGATTCACTCAAAACGGATTTAAAATGAAGAAGTTATGGGTAAAACAAGATTGGATAATTTTTCTCATTTTAGCTACGTGAAAATTGGTAACAAATCTATTCCAACCATAACTTAATCAAATTGTATTGTATATTATGTAATCTTGAGATACCATAGACACGTATACAATGTTTCGACCTATCATGTCGACACATCTATATATATTTCGGAACAACCATAGACACTCTATATGTGAATGTTGGAGTTAGCTATACAGGGTTGAGGTTGATTCCAAAATATATATAGTTTGAGTTGTGATCAATACTGAGATACGTATGCACTGGGTCGTGGATTGATTCAAGATAATATTTATCGATTTATTTATGTACATCTAACTGTGGACAACTAGTTGTAGGTTACTAACGAGGACAGCTGACTTAATAAACTTAAAACATCAAAATATATTAAAAGTGTTGTAAATATATTTTGAACATACTTTGATATATATGTATATATTGTTATAGGTTCGTGAATCAACCAGTGGCCAAGTCTTACTTCCCGACGAAGTAAAAATCTGTGAAAGTGAGTTATAGTCCCACTTTTAAAATCTAATATTTTTGGGATGAGAATACATGCAGGTTTTATAAATGATTTACAAAATAGACACAAGTACGTGAAACTACATTCTATGGTTGAATTATCAAAATCGAATATGCCCCTTTTTATTAAGTCTGGTAATCTAAGAATTAGGGAACAGACACCCTAATTGACGCGAATCCTAAAGATAGATCTATTGGGCCTAACAAACCCCATCCAAAGTACCGGATGCTTTAGTACTTTGAAATTTATATCATATCCGAAGGGTGTCCTGGAATGATGGGGATATTCTTATATATGCATCTTGTTAATGTCGGTTACCAGGTGTTCACCATATGAATGATTTTTATCTCTATGTATGGGATGTGTATTGAAATATGAAATCTTGTGGTCTATTATTATGATTTGATATATATAGGTTAAACCTATAACTCACCAACATTTTTATTGACGTTTTAAGCATGTTTATTCTCATGTGATTATTAAGAGCTTCCGCTGTCGCATACTTAAATAAGGATGAGATTTGGAGTCCATGCTTGTATGATATTGTGTAAAAACTGCATTCAAGAAACTTATTTTGTTGTAACATATTTGTATTGTAAACCATTATGTAATGGTCGTGTGTAAACAGGATATTTTAGATTATCATTATTTGATAATCTACGTAAAGCTTTTTAAACCTTTATTGATGAAATAAAGGTTATGGTTTGTTTTAAAATGAATGCAGTCTTTGAAAAACGTCTCATATAGAGGTCAAAACCTCGCAACGAAATCAATTAATATGGAA
Source organism: Rutidosis leptorrhynchoides (assembly GCF_046630445.1). Lineage (NCBI taxonomy): Eukaryota > Viridiplantae > Streptophyta > Magnoliopsida > Asterales > Asteraceae > Rutidosis > Rutidosis leptorrhynchoides. Next base: position 294,992,426 of record NC_092337.1, read on the forward strand.
CGTTTTTAATCAATAAGAACGGGACATTTCAGATATTTCCTTTAGTTAGGTTATGTTGAATCCCGAATTAGTTATATATGCGGTTGAGATAAGGTATAAGATATGCATGTCGTTGGAAAGCTAGCGAAAATTTGAGAACTTTTCATTTAGATATTGAATGGATTCGATGAACGGTTTAGAAGTTATAGTCAATTGAATTTTTATATTATTATTAAAAATGATTATTATTATCGTCGTTATTATCGTCGTTATAATCTAATTATTATTATTATTATTATTATTATTATTATTATTATTATTATTATCATAGTCGTTATTAATAAAAGATATTATTGTCATTTTTATTATTATTACTATCGTTATTATCGTTAAAGTTATAATTAGTATTATTATTATTATTATTATTATCTAATTATTATTATTATTATTATTATTATTATTATTATTATTATTATTATTATTATTATTATTATTATTATTATTATTATTATTATTATTATCATCATTATTAATATATATCATTATTTAAAAATGGTTATTGTTATTGTTATTATTATTATTATTTTTATATTATCATTAAAATAATTATTAGTATTATCGTTAATAATGTCATAGTAATTATCATTATTAGTATTATTGTAATTAAAACTAATATTAGTAACACCTAATTATTTTGATTACTATTATTATCATTATTATGAACACGATATAAAAGACGATTAAAAGCTATTAAACGAAACGATTAGGAAATAATGAGTAAGAGTATCATGATGAAATTAAAATATTATAAGATATTGATTTAGATAAAATTATCGTTCTTATTATTTTTTTATTATTACTATTATTATTAAAAGTATTGTTAGTATTAAAACTATCATTTTAACAAAAATGATCATTTTAATAGAAATGTCATTGTTACTATAAAATATCATTATTATTATCATTTTAAATAGAATTATTATTTTAAAAATAATATTAAAAAGTATCATAAATATTAAAGTTATCATAATTAGAATTATCGTTTTATCATAATGTCATCTTAGTAATTATAAATATTGATATTTTTATAATAATAATTATTATTACAAAATAATATAACTTTTACTTACTATTATTATAGATGTTATTTTATCAAATAAATATGTGATACCAACATATTTTACTACGTGTAATAAATTACTTTAATAATACCTATCATATTATCTTTATGATATTAAATGAACTTTATAAATTTTATTACTTAATATATATAAAAGTATATTTTATTATATAAATTTTAATATAAAATGTTATTTATTAATAAATGAATTATATTATTTACTCTAATAAATCTTTTAAAAATATTTAAAAATATAAAACGACGATATTTAAAATATATTATAATCATGTATAAATTTTGGAAATCATTTTGAGTTAAATTGACTTTTGTTGACTTTTGCATATTAGTCTCGAGCATTAGGATTGTGGTACACTATGACCTGACCTAATTGTTAGACAAATATTGACCAACATATAAATATATATAATTAATTTAGGTTCGTGAATCCGAGGCCAACCTTGCACTTGTTCATTGACGTTATATGTATTTTTACTACGAAATACAGTATGGTGAGTTTCATTTGCCTTTTTACCCTTTATATTTTTGGGCTGAGAATACATGCGCAATTTTTATAAATGTTTTACGAAATAGACACAAGTAATCAAAACTACATTATATGGTTGAATGATCGAAGCCGAATATGCCCCTTTTTGCATGGTAGCCTAAGAATTAGTGAACATCACTAATTAGAGAATTAATGCACGCCTAATTGACGCGAATCCTAAAGATATATCTATTGGGCCTAACGAACCCCATCCAAAGTACCGGATGCTTTAGTACTTTGAATTCATTTTTATCATGTCCGAAGGATTTCCCAGAATGATAGGGGATATTCTTATATACATCTTGTTAATGTCGGTTACCAGGTGTTCAATCCATATGAATGATTTTTGTCTCTATGCATGGGACGTATATTTATGAGAACTGGAAATGAAATTCTTGTGGTCTATTAAAATAATGCAAATGAATGATTATGATAAACTAATGAACTCACCAACCTTTTGGTTGACACTTTAAAGCATGTTTATTCTCAGGTGTTAAAGAAATCTTCCACTGTGCATTTGCTCATTATAGAGATATTACTTGGAGTCATTCATGGCATATTTTGAAAGACGTTGCATTCGAGTCGTTGAAATTCATCAAGATTATTATTAAGTCAATTATAGTTGGATGTATTATGAAATGGTATGCATGCCGTCAACTTTCGTTGTCAAGAAAGTTTGTCTTTTAGAAACGAATGCAATGAATGTAAAATGTATAATATAGAGGTCAAATACCTCGCGATGTAATCAACTATTGTGAATCGTTTATAATGTATATGAACGGGTCCTTTCAGTTGGTATCAGAGCGGTGGTCTTAGTGAACCAGGTCTGCATTAGTGTGTCTAACTGATAGTCGTTAGGATGCATTAGTGAGTCTGGACTTCGACCGTGTCCGCATTGTCAAAATTTTTTCTTATCATTTTTGTCGGAAATTGCCTGCTTATCATTCTTAGTCTAGACACGTCTTACTGCATTGATTGCATGAATAGTGTATAGACAAAATTCATATCTTAGTATATCTGTTACTGTAAACTTTTTCTGACTTATCCCGTAAATTCCTCCGTAATCTAAGAAATCTTTTGCGCTATATATATATAGATATTCTATGTAATTAGAATACCACTCGATAGCCGAAAAATCATTTCATATCGAAAAATCCTTTATTCAATCGAACGAAATGGAATTCGTCATTAGTTCAAGTCCCTCGAATTCCGATGTGGAATCCCACTCAAGCTCCGAAAGCAGTGTGACTGGAATGGATTAACCAATCAGCCATCATCTATTTTGGATGAATTGGGGATGGGTTCATAGCCTCCTCAATCATTGGAGACAAGAAGAAGGCGATCCTTTTCATCCACCACATTGCCCTCTTGGCGAAGAACCAGAAGCACTTACCGGCGAACCTGTCCGAAACACCATTTTCTCTCTCATTTCCAGAGTATCTCGTCACGATTATATACTACATCAAATTCTAGATTTTATTTATCCGCTCGTCCGAACCGACAATCACCCCGGTGTAATAGAAGAAGTCAACGAGCTTCGCGCTCGGGTAGTGGGTTTGGAGAATATGGTGCAAAGGTTACAAGCACCAGCAGCAGCACCAGCAGCATAACCAGTACTATCATCATCAACGCCAACAGTACCATTACCACCCCTAACCACAACCGCGTCGTAAACCTCAACTTTACAATCTGTCCCACGAGCACCAATGTCATACGCCCTGTAGATACCAAGCAATACCAACAACAACAAACAATGAAGTGTTAATTCATAACTTCATTGGAGAAACATTCCGCAGAGATTATGTAATCTCTAAAGTCTTAGAGATTATCTAATCTAGCCCTAACCATAAATCAGTTAAGCTAACCAAAATGATAGAAGGAAGAGTAGAAACCCTGACAAAAATGGTGTGTGGTTAACAAGCTAAACTTGTTTTACCAACAGCATCAAAAGTACCGTCAGCGTCACCCGCATCGTCAGTGCAGTCAGCATCAGAATCAACAACACCTATACAATCACAAACTTCGTCAGTTCAAGAATCACTGTGGACATCATTACGAATCAATAACGCGTATATTTTACTGACGAGTTATGAAGAATTAACTCATTCCCTCTGAAGAAATTATATGTATATTTTATATATATATATATATATTTTGAAATAAAAATAAATCTTTCCGTGCTAAGCTATTGTGTGTGAATCTTAACTACTCGGTTAATTCATATTACAAATATACAATAATGTACGTCCTTCGCTCGCAACTTAACCATCGTTAACTACAATCTCTGTCTTAATTCAACAAATTTCAATTCATAATAAATCAAGGATATATTTGATTTTACACCTTCATCATCGATGTAACCGAAACTTTTCAGATAACATCATTCGTACTTTGCAAAGATTCACAAGAATTTAACGAAAACCAACATAACACCTCAACAAATAACGAAGTATTGATTCATAATTTCAATATTATTGAAGAAATACTTATGTAATCTCTAAAGCCTTTAAGAGATTATTCAATTCTAGTTCCAACCATAAATCGAATGAGTTTAATTTAGTATTAACTCATTAAAATCTATGTTACATCTGAGGAGAATATATACATATATATTTTCATAAAGACTGTAATAAAATTCTTATGTACAAAATATTAATTATGAAATTTTTTTTTAACGGGTAGGTAATACCCGAGATATATATATATATATATATATATATATATATATATATATATATATATATATATATATATATATTCACAATTAATATGTTACATTCTTCGAATCTGATTAAGCAAATTATCAGCCATACTTCCTACTTTCACAATAATATACATTCTTCCATATCAAAACAACCATACTCATTCAAACTCAATTACATATTCTGATTTTGAAACCTCAAAATTCAATGCGAAATATAACCGGTACCATCACTTTTAGATTCCTACATCTTTCAAAGCTATACTTTGACTTCAAAACTGTGTTAGAACATCAAATGTATACTAACGATTATAATCTGTGTTCAAACCCTTCGAAAATCTCTGAAGACACTTCAAATAATGAGCAATCGAGATGATGATCCAACCACATATCACCCACAGTTATGTACTTAAAAAAAAAGCTCTCGAAACCAAAGTCATAATTCAACACATATATGTGTCAGATCTTTTGGCATTTATTAGCAACAATAACTTTACAATTCCTTTGCAAAGTAGCAAATTATATCACAGCTCTAGCAAGACAACTTCGATTTTTTTTCATTCGGAGTAGCCTTATCATAATCTTAATATATGTTATTACCCTTTTGTTACCAGAGAACCTTTCATATTCCACCACATTAGCAATAAACTTACCAACAACTTCACTGATCTTGGGCATTCCGAAGAATCATTATATTTATCGAAACCTCATCATTTACTCATTCGCATCTTGTAACAAGAATTGCCATACGAATCATCGGGAATTAGCAATCAGTATTTTGAAATCTCGCAGCATGTCTACGCCAACAGTTATATGTGTATATATAACGTCTATCTCCTAGACTTGCATACTTGAATGTGAAGTTTCTGAAAAACACCCTGAACTGTGGAATAGTTCTCGAAATGTTGATGAAGCAGCAAAAACTATAAACGACTTTAACAGTAAAAGTTTGATGATAATGAATAAGTGTGCTGGCAAAGCGCAGAAAAAGAGAAGTCTTGAAACTGAAAACCGGATTGAGCAAAGTATGAAGGAGGCTGTGGACAAATCACAAAGACTGAACCTGACTTCAAAGAATCTAAATGATTCAGTACCTGCTGAAGTCATTAACGAATACCTTGCTTCTGACTCTAAACCCCTGCGGACAATATCCTTCATCATCCTCTAATATTAGAAATTCTAAGATATTATCGTATCTTTCATTATAAATATCTTCCATATTTCTGAAGATATTTCCATAAATTATTCTTATCTTAAATCATTTATCTCCTCGCATTATCTGTGTTACATCATAAAAGAAACTATTTGAGTTTCTAAATTCTGAAACCTTCGAGTTTAAAATAAGAATATTTTGAAATAGTGTTGGGAACTGAAGAATGAATTAATATAATATAATGACACTTGATCAACGTGATTATATTACAGTAAGTCATGCTGAGTTTCTAAATGGAACGTGATGATTCACAGATCATAACATCATCATGTGCCATGTTATACGACTCTTGTATTCTATTTAACCTCTAAAATATCAAGAAAATATTTCTTGATGATTTGGCCTTTTCCAAGGTATTCTGGTAATTTGACAAGTTAAGATCATGCCATTACCATTTCCTTCTTAGAACATTAACAATATTCATTTCGAAATTTATATCTGTGAATTATGGACCATTACAAGCGATGCTTAATCGCAAGAAGAAGAAACGAAAGGACAAAGCTCCAAAATAGAAATTGGAGTATAAATCGCAGCAAATAGGAGGGAGTATTAACTGTGGATGACAATGATTATAGAAGACAGAAGCAGGGACTTTGAAGTATAAGGGAAGATATAAAACCCAACAACAATCCAGAAATTACAAACCATATATATCGATGCATATAGCAATATAAAGACACGGGAGAACTAAAAAAACTATAAAACCAAGAGTATAGTAGAAGTAAATAGATTCTTCCAGCGGCAGATGAAAGAGAAGAATGACAGATATGAAAGTTAGGAGTATATCAAGAATCAGAACTGGATGGAGCATATTAGTGAATGCTATAAAGTATGAATTGAGGGAGAAAGAATAAAAGGTGTGAGTTGTGGAAATAAGGAAATGAAAGGGGTGGATATATAGTAAAATATCTGACAGAGAAATCAAAACAGATTATCGCATTTAATCAAAGCGGATCCTAACTTCCTTAATTACCGAAGAACCAAATCTTATTACGAAGATTTTCTCTAAATTCCTTGAATTTAGGAAATCAAACGTGACTATGTCATTGGTTAAAAAGAACGTGCATTTACTCATTTCATTCTTTTGTGATAACTTCACTCTTACTCTTCACAAAAATCAAATTGCTTTATCTATATTACTTGATGATAATAAAACTCTAATTTCCAACTCGTATACGTCATGCAAACATACTTATTGTCAGCCATGACCATCCCATTCAAATTTTGGGACGAAATTTCTTTAACGGGTAGGTACTGTGACAACCCGGAAATTTCCAACCAAATTTAAACTTTATCTTTATATTATTCCGACACGATAAGCAAAGTTTGTTAAGTTAAATCTCAAGAATTTTAAATTGTGTTCATACATTCATTATAACCTCGACCAAATTCTGACGATTCATGAACCGTTATATATAAATAAATATGTATATATATGTATATATATATTATAACTTGAGAATATTAGTAAAGTATTAAACATATAATACTTTACATGAACGTATTTGTTTCAATATGTTTATCGATGAAATTAGAAGATAATATCAAATGATTGATTTATCAGATACATTGTGATATGATTATGGGTCTATGTTATGAGGTCCACTGTGATTTAAGAAATCTATTCTTTTTGACAACATTCGGAAAATGGTAAAGTGATTTACAAGTAAGAATGTGGAGTGTAAATAACTTATATGTTGGATATCGACAAGTTAAGTAACTCGAAATTTTTCATTAAGATGATTTCATACGTTTATTTAACCTTTGAACTTTATCGCATGCTTCACCAACAGACTGTAATTAAAAAAACTTGAAACCTATTATGAATATATATATGATTTTACTTTTCTAAAACGTTTTATGATATAACGATTTCCATTATTTTAACCTTTAAACAAAATGATTCTTAAATATATTTAGTTTTGGAAAACAAAATTATCATATTTATTTGATTTAGTTTCAAACGTACAAAAATGTTTTCAGTTTAAAAAGAACTTTATTATTATAACATATATAACTTTTATAAATATCTAGAACTACTTTTGACAACTCATTACTTAACCAGTATGATAAAGATAGCGATATTTATATTTTATTTTATTAAATATATATAATGATTTAAATTAATATTATATATATTTATACGCGTATTATACGTACATAGTTTTATACTTTTACTATACTTAAATTTTACCTTTACTTTACTTTAACTTTAATAATTCACTTTAATAATTCATACTTTAATAATTCACTTTAATAATTCATACTTTAATAATTCACTTTAATAATTCATACTTTAATAATTCACTTTAATAATTCATACTTTAATAATTCATACTTTAATAATTCACTTTAATAATTCAAAAATCTATTATAAATAGAATTCAATAGGTTTCATTATTTCATAGAAACTTGAAAATATTTTTCTCTAAACTCTCTCAATCAATTTACATATATATATTTACTCCGTATTATTTCAAGATATTATTAGTATACATAAAATATTACGACAGAGTGCCGTCCGAGTGATTTCAAAATTGTTTTTCGAGCGGGATAGAGCTAAGGAAATTATGGGTTATAGCTATGGAGGTTATGGGTATGGTTCGGGAGTTTTGCTCGTAAGTCAAACTAGTGTTTATCATCCCCGTTGCGTTTACGTACCTTTCCTGCAATATTGAATCTCAATATTGATACGTGAGTACTCATAATTTAACTTTTACATACTAATAGTGTATCCCTGACTAGTGCTCGAGTATATAGGATTATGCATGTTTGTACTTTTGATATTGCCTTTAGTTAGGTTATGTTGAATCCTGAATTAGTTATATATGCGGTTGAGTTAAGGTATAAGATATGCATGTCGTTGGAAAGCTAGCGAATATTTGAGAACTTTTCATTTAGATATCGAATGGTTTCGATGAACGGTTTAGAAGTTATAGTCAATTGAATTTTTGTATTATTATTAAAAATGATTATTATTATCGTCGTTATTATCGTCGTTATAATCTTATTATTATTATTATTATTATTATTATTATTATTATTATTATTATTATTATTATTATTATTATTATTATTATTATTATTATTATTATTATTATCATTGTCATTATTAATATAAGATATTATTGTTATTTTTATTATTATTATTATTATCTAATTATTATTATTATTATTATTATTATTATTATTATTATTATTATTATCATTATTAATATATATCATTATTTAAAAATGGTTATTGTTAATGTTATTATTATTATTATATTACCATTAAAATAATTATTAGTATTATCGTTAATAATGTCATAGTAATTATCATTATTAGTATTATTGTAATTAAAACTAATATTAGTAACACCTAATTATTTTGATTACTGTTATTATCATTATTATGAACACGATATAAAAGACGATTAAAAGCTATTAAATGAAAGGATTAGGAAATAATGAGTAAGAGTATCATGATGAAATTAAAATATTATAAGATATTGATTTAGATAAAATAATTGTTCTTATTATTTTTATTATTATATTATTATTAAAAGTATCGTTAGTATTAAAACTATCATATTAACAAAAATTATCATTTTAATAGAAATATCATTGTTACTATAAAATATCATTATTATTATCATTTTAAATAGAATTATTATTTTAAAAATAATATTAAAAAGTATCGTAAATATTAAAGTTATCATAATTAGAATTATCGTTTTATCATAATGTCATCTTAGTAATTATAAATATTGATATTTTTATAATAATAATTATTATTACAAAATAATATAATTTTTACTTACTTTTATTATAGATATTATTTTATCAAATAAATTTGTGATACAAACATATTTTACTACGTGTAATAAATTACTTTAATAATACCTATCATATTATCTTTAAGATATTAAATGAACTTTATAAATTTTATTACTTAATATATTTAAAAGTATATTTTATTATATAAATTTTAATATAAAATGTTATTTATTAATAAATGAATTATATTATTTACTCTAATAAATCTTTTAAAAATATTTAAAAATATAAAACGACGATATTTAAAATATATTATAATCATGTATAAATTTTGGAAATCATTTTGAGTTAAATTGATTTTTGTTGACTTTTGCATATTAGTCTCGAGCATTATGATTGTGGTACACTATGACCTGACCTAATGGTTAGACAAAAAAATGACTAACATATAAATATATATAATTAATTTAGGTTCGTGAATCCGAGGCCAACCTTGCACTTGTTCATTGACGTTATATGTATTTTTACTACGAAATACAGTATGGTGAGTTTCATTTGCCTTTTTACCCTTTATATTTTTGGGCTGAGAATACATGCGCAATTTTTATAAATGTTTTACGAAATAGACACAAGTAATCGAAACTACATTATATGGTTGAATGATTGAAGCCGGATATGCCCCTTTTGCTTGGTATCCTAAGAATTAGGGAACATCACTAATTTTGAGAATTAGTGCACACCTAATTGACGCGAATCCTAAAGATAGATCTATTGGGCCTAACGAACCCCATCCAAAGTACCGGATGCTTTAGTACTTCGAATTCATTTTTATCATGTCCGATGGATTTCCCGAAATGATAGGGGATATTCTTATATGTATCTTGTTAATGTCGGTTACCAGGTGTTCAATCCATATGAATGATTTTTGTCTCTATGCATGGGACGTATATTTATGAGAACTGGAAATGAAATTCTTGTGGTCTATTAAAATAATGGAAATGAATGATTATGATAAACTAATGAACTCACCAACCTTTTGGTTGACACGTTAAAGCATGTTTATTCTCAGGTGTTAAAGAAATCTTCCGCTGTGCATTTGCTCATTATAGAGATATTACTTGGAGTCATTCATGGCATATTTTGAAAGACGTTGCATTCGAGTCGTTGAAATTCATCAAGATTATTATTAAGTCAATTATAGTTGGATGTATTATGAAATGGTATGCATGCCGTCAACTTTCGTTGTCAAGAAAGTTTGTCTTTTAGAAACGAATGCAATGAATGTAAAATGTATAATATAGAGGTCAAATACCTCGCGATGTAATCAACTATTGTGAATCGTTTATAATGTATATGAACGGGTCCTTTCAGCGCCCTCCCCATTTTACGAGACAGATCCTCTCATGGTTAGGATAAGTCTGACCACTTGGTGACCCTGTTTGATACTGAGGTCCGTGGATTTCCTGCTGATTTTAGAGATGACTTTTCTAAATTTTTCGTCAACCTGCAGCTGGTCTGGACGACAACTTCATGACCTAAATCAAGAAGCGCGTGTCTTTTTCGGAAGATTTTACTTCCTTTTAATGATGGAATTGATTCATCATGTAGATCCTTCTTTCTTTCAAATATATTATAAGAAATTGGGTAAAACTGATAAAATTGTCCAAAACAAAAGTATCTTCAGTTATTTGTACAAAAATATGTGATATATGTTTTAAATAACTTGGTAAATTTTTCCCACACTTGGCTTTTATTTTCCTTTCTTTGCCTTTTTATTGTCCTCTATTCCATTTTAAATGAATTCTAACATTTTGGGTTGTTTCTCAATTTATGTCTTTTCCGAGGTAACAATAATTTCGGTGTTAACACCTAGTTTTATCGTTCATAAATATGTATAAACATGATTTTGAATTCATTTATTTGAAAATTTTGAAAATTTTTACTAGAATTGGGTAGTCAGTATATAAGACTAGGGCTGTTCTTTATTATCAGAGAGCACTAGATTCTAATACAACTACTGCGTTACTAGTATTTTTAATGGTAACCAAGTGTATAAGTTAAAATTTTAAAAATCCAAAAGCATTTAATCCCTTCCCACACTTAAGATCTTGCAATGCCCTCATTTGCAAGAAATCAGTAACAATTTAAATTATTGAGGGTGATTGGCGTAGAAAAATGATTAAATTTTACCAAAGTTTCCAAACATATTGGCGTTTGTTTGTTGAATGATAAATGGTGCACATCATTTGTTCATTCCGCCTTGTTGTTACATCGCATTTGTTTTTCATTTTGTCGTCAAAATTAGTAGCTTTTGCTGAACTTAATGCCAGTCTTTGAAAATGCGTTGTTTTACCCTGTTGTGTACAATTGACAATATATATATATACAAATAGTAACATGCATGGTAATTTGAAATGGGACTTAAAATCCCACTTTCAAATCAAATATGAAACATTAGTATAACATAATAAAAATATTAAACATTACAAAAAAAAGTATCACAATATTACATGTTTAAACATAAATAAAGAGAAATAATAAATAATAAAAATCATAGAAATCACCAACATGAACTATATCAATCTGGATAGGGGTTCCAGTTCATGTCGTCGATCAGGTTCCATGTTGGTGATAGGTGTACTGATAGGCCTGGTTAGGGTCGTATAGAGTATATGGTGGTCTCATCTCGAGCTGGTGTGGAGGATAGTAAGCGGGTCAGGTCGGTACGTAGTGATCCTGAGGTGATAGCCGGCTCATGATCTGAAACTGGTGATAGTCCCATCTATCATGCTGTCGATGCCTGGAATGCTCGTACTCATTCCAGGCTTGCCACTGCTCGTACCGTCTATGTCTCTCCTCGTTTGTCATTTCTACCTTATCTACACGCTGGTAGACGTCAGTCATAGCCTCCCCAATGAAATCCCTAATGTCATCCGCTTCCTCTATTTCCTCATCTGAACCTCTCTCTACCTGTGGATGATTACCATCATAGGGTACTGCCTGATTGCATCTGCTCTTTAATACCTTAGCACCCTGATAGACCCTCAATCCTAAAGGCTCAACCTGTTCCCTACATACCAAAAGTGGACCCCCTTGATCCCTATCCACACCTAAATACTCTCCAATGAGAGTAACAAAAATACCTCCTCCTATTACCCCCCTTTCCTGTATTCCTTCCACTGTCTTAGACAAATAAAAACCAACACAGTAAGTGATATTAACAAAGCCTCTTGGGTCTCGAATACACTTAAGGTAAAATAAATCATGTAAGGTCATTTTCTCCTTGTTGTGACCTCTCTATGTAATCGAGTTAGCCAGAAATCTATGAATTATACGAAGCTCGGCTATGTGAATATGTAAGTAGGTGTGTGTTCCTGCCCGCCCAAAAACATTAAAATCTGACATACGCCTCTAGACGGCGTTAGCATCAAAATTCCTATCTACCCTTTCACCATGATAAATCAAATTTGTACAATCGGGTAATAGCAATTCAACGGGCGTATATATCTGTAAAGCCCTGACCATGTCCAGCATGGACATCCTGTACATCCTTCGACCAAGTATAAATCTAAGAAAACTTCTATCATCTAATCTATCGACATCTTCATTTAACGCTATAGTACTCATAAGCTCAACGCACCATTCCTTATATACAGGTCTACGAATGGTGAATAAACGTTCCCAATCGGGAAAAGAAGAGCTGCCATACCTTTGGATCAAATGCTGTCTAACTGAGTTAGCTAGTTGGACCCTTTCCAAAGGCTCCCAATCGATTACCCTCGGCACTTCTATATTTTTCATTACCAATTTGAATTTATTACTTTGATATGCTGGGTAATCTTTCTAGCTTCGATCAAATCTTAGATTGGGATGCAACTGTTCTTCATGAATCGTTGGGTGAGCTATTATCGGATGAATCGGAAATACTACGTAGGCATCAACATATTCTTGATGCCGATCATAATAAGGTACGTGTTGATCAGGTTGTTGTTATTGTTCCTGTTGTTGCTCCGGTTCATATTGCATTTCTGGTTCAGGTTATGGAGCAGGTTGTCTAGATGATGATGATGCACCATCAGTATCGTATTTTTCTGCAAAACACATTAAACAAAAAATTTGTGCATCCAAATATGCATTAGTGTTAGCAAAATAACAACTTGAAACAATTACAATAACATGTTTAATCAAAATTAAACTTATACACATTTTCACAATTTTAACAATTCTACACTTTTTCAAATAAGCATATATGAAAATGTTTACAAAGTTCATAAGTATTCAACTCAAATAACATGTTAAAATAACCATTACTAGCAATTAAACAAGTTTCAAATAGCATTTACATCAATTTAATCAAGTTCATGAATTTTATACCTAAAAAGTACACTTTAATTTTCAAAAATCATGTTTAGGATCAAAGTTTGGATCATTTAGCTATCTAAACATGTTATACTACTTAATTTAGCAATAATTCATGACAAAAATTGGCCATAACCTGTTTATATCAAAAAGTCCCAAATTGCTCAAGAACACAAACCCTAGATTCCTAAAAATTTTGAAGTTTTTGGCTTTAAATCATGTTAAATAGCATCAATCTAGGTTATACATGCATAAAATACTAACAATTTAACTCTAATTATACTAGAAATTGACAAAATCAAATTAGGTAAAATATTGCTCAAGAACACTAAAAATCAAATTTAAAGAGGCTTAGGGGTGAAATTGTTACCCTTCTTGATAAACTTCTTATCAAATTCATGATTAGAGCGGATTATAGCTAGAAATTTGGTTGATTTTGGTGAAAAATTGAAGAAATTAGGGGTGTTTGTGTGTGTATGTTCGTATGTGTGTGTGTTGGAGTGGACAGAAGCAGCAGTTCGCTGCCTTTTGATCCTGAGCTGTTTTTAGCCTCCATGCGATCGCATGGACTTGAAGGCCAAACCCCATGCGATCGCATGGGGTCCGGTTTTTTTTTTTTTTTTTTTTTTTTTTTTGTTTTATAAAAAACCTTTACTAATAAAACATATAATTAATTAAAAATTAAAATTTTGTTTCTTTTTAGGATGAGGGCGTTTCGGATCATTGTCCTAGTCCGTCCCTAAACAAAATCTTAAAATTTCTCATTTTTAAGCGCGGTTTTAAAAGTAAAGATTTTTGGGTTTTTTAATGTTTTTGGCATACTTTAATTCAATAAGATTAAAAATAATGATAATAAAATTTCTCGTCCCTCCCTTGAGTAGAGCAATTTCGGTTCAACGACCTAGTTTTCAACTCACGACGAATTTTAAAAATCAAATTCTTAACTTAATGAAATAAAGTACATTTTTGCTTTTAAATTAACACTAAACTTAAATTTAAAATGCATAAAATTAAAAATTCATATTATTAAAATTAAAAATTCACACCAAACTTATATTATATTTTTGTTTTTATACATACAAACTTATATTAAAAATATTAATTTTTTAAATATTTACAAACTTAAATATATTGATTTTAAAAAGTTTACCATAGTAATTTAATATTAATTTTAAAAACAAAGTAAAAATAAAATTAAAAATCTTTTTGGTCTTTTATCCCACTTTAATCAATCAAATATTATCAAAAATATACGCCCATCTTTTCGGTAAAATAATTTCGGTTCCATAACCTAGTTTTACTCCTGACGAATTTTTGAAATATTTTGGGTTGATTGATTAAAGATATTTATACCTTAAGGATAAACGGTAAATTTCGCAGTGATGTAATAAATTTTTGTATGATATCAATAATTTCGGTTACGCATACCTAATTTTATTGAATATCAATTTAATACTTTATAGCGAACGATTCAGCGTTTATTATCAAAAGGTTAAAAGCAATAAAAATAAAAATAAAAAATAAAAAATGTACATACTTACCTATGAGATAGAATTCTCAGAGACCTGCTTTAGCCGACTCATAGGAGAGTCGTGTGATTTGGTTCTCCATAGCTACGTAAGCATAACCTCGAATCTTCAATATCTTTTCTTCTAAACATATGAACGGTCCTTCTCTGCATAGAGTAACAAATTTGGTATTTGAATATGTTTGATTATTTGAACATTTACCTTCGTGTGACCATTTTCCGCATTTATAACATCTTTCAAGGTGTCGTGCTCTTCTTTTTGTTGCGGATTTTGATTTTCCTTTACCAAAATGTATCTTATGATGATCTTTTCTAAGTTCTTTTCTTACTCCGTCCATTTTGCATCTTATGAATGATACCAGTTCACTCGGAAGTGTGTCATTATTACATTTAGTAATCATAGCATGTAGCATTAGACCATGGTTCAGATCAAAAGAATTCTTCATCTCGTAAAACCTAAAAAAATAAAAATTCAGAATGGGGGGAGAAGACTAGTTCTTTAGGGTCTGCTAGGGAAAGACCATTCAGATTCCATTCTCGAGAACTACACCAAAATAGAATATCTAACTCTAACAGAAATACATATTACCCTAAAAAGATTCGAACCTTCCCACACTTAGTTAGCTGTGGTGTCGAAATTGTGATTAACTTCATCTTCAACTTCCATTGGATTATCTATGTAATGTTTAACTCTGTAACCATTAACCTTAAATTCAATCCCATTTGAATTTATTAACTCTACTGTTCCATATGGGAAAACTCTTTTAACTATGAATGGTCCAGACCATCTTGATTTCAATTTTCCAGGAAATAGCTTGAATCATGAATTGAAAAGAAGAACTCTGTCTCCTTCTTTAAATTCTTTTGAACTTCTAATTCTTTTATCATGCCATTTCTTCGTTCTTTCTTTATAGATTAATGAATTTTCATATGCTTTATGTCTTAATTCTTCTGATTCGTTTAATTGACTTAACCGTAGACGTCCTGCTTCATGTAAATCAAGATTACATGTCTTCAAAGCCCAAAATGCTTTGTGTTCAATTTCTACTGGAAGATGACATGCTTTTCCATAAACGAGTATAAAAGGTGTGGTTCTAATTGGAGTTTTGTAGGCTGTTCTAAAAGCCCAGAGTGCATCCTCCAATTTCATGGACCATTCCTTCAGATTTGATCCTACGATTTTCTCTAGAATACGTTTTAAAGCTCGGTTGGTATTTTCAACTTGTCCACTTGTTTGTGGATGATAAGCGGTTGAGATTTTATGAGTTACTCCATATCTTTTGAGAACTTTCTCAAGTTGATTATTACAAAAATGAGTACCCCGATCACTTATTAAAGCTTTCGGTGTTCCAAACCTTGCAAAAAGACGTTTTAAGAAGTTGACTACAACTCGTGTATCGTTAGTTGGAAGAGCTTGTGCTTCCGCCCATTTAGATACATAATCAATGGCAACGAGAATGTAGAGATTATTATGAGATTTTGGAAATGGACCCATAAAGTCAATACCCCAAATGTCAAATACTTCACATACTTGAATGACATTTTGTGGCATTTCATCACGTTGACTTATTTTTCCAGCCCTTTGACATGCATCACAGGATTTGCAAAGAAGGTGTGCGTCTTTGAAAATTGTAGGCTAATAGAATCCAGCATCGTAAACTTTTCTTGCTGTGAGTTGAGGCCTATAATGCCCTCCTGTTGGTCCTGTGTGACAATGGTTTAAGATTTGACTAGCTTCATCCTCGAATACACATCGGCGTATTATTCCATCTGGATAACTTTTAAACAAATGTGGATCTTCCCATAAATAGTGTTTTATATCACTAAAGAATTTCTTTCGTTTTTGGTACGATAATCCTTTTTCAAGGAATCTACATACTAAGTAGTTTGCATAGTCTGCAAACCATGGAATTTTATTATAATCTATCTTCAATAGATATTCATCAGGAAAGTTATCTTGTATGGCCGATTCATTTAGAACTTCTAATTCACGATTTTCAAGACGAGAAAGATGATCAGCTGCAAGATTTTCTGCTCCCTTTTTGTCTCTGATTTCAATATCGAACTCTTGTAAGAGTAAGATCCAACGGAGTAATTGTGGTTTGGCATCTTGTTTTGAAAATAGATATCTAAGAGCAGAATGGTCGGTATAGACCACCGTTTTTGCTAGAACGAGATATGAACGAAATTTGTCAAAAGCAAAGACAATTGCAAGGAGTTTTTTTTCAGTAGTTGTGTAATTTGTTTGTGCTCCTTTTAATGTCTTACTAGCATAATAAATAGGTTGCAATCGTTTTTCAATCCTTTGTCCTAAAACGACTCCCATTGCCAAATCACTTGCATCGCACATTAGTTCAAATGGTAGATTCCAATTTGGTGTTATCATGATTGGCGCATTAGTGAGTTTTTCTTTAAGAATATTAAAAGATTTGATGCATTCATCTGAAAAGATGAATGGAGCATCCTTTTCTAGGAGTTTATTCATAGGAGTGGCAATTTTAGAAAAATCTTTTATGAAACGTCGGTAAAAACCGGCATGCCCTAGAAAACTCCTAACTCCTCTAACATTGGTGGGATGTGAAAGTTTAGCAATTACATCTACTTTAGCTCTATCCACTTCAATTCCTTCCTTTGAAATTTTATGACCAAGAACGATGCCTTCTTTAACCATGAAATGGCATTTCTCCCAATTAAGAACTAGATTTGATTGTTCGCATTTAATAAGCATTCGTTCAAGATTAACTAGACATGATTCAAATGTATCACCGAAGACTGAAAATTCATCCATGAAAACTTCCATGCATTCTTCTATCATGTAGTGAAAAATAGCCATCATGCACCTTTGAAAGGTTGCAGGAGCGTTGCAAAGTCCAAATGGCATGCATTTGTAAGCAAATGTACCATAAGGGCACGTGAACGTGGTTTTCTCTTGATCCTCGGGTGATATTGGAATTTGAAAGTATCCGGAAAAACCATCAAGAAAACAATAGTAACTATTTTCGGCTAATCTTTCCAACATTTAATCAATGAAAGGTAAAGGAAAGTGATCTTTTCTGGTGGCGTCATTTAATTTTCTATAATCAATACAAACACGCTATCCTGTTAAAGTCCTATTAGGAATAAGCTCATTTTTCTCATTTATGATGATAGTCATGCCACCCTTCTTAGGTACGCATTGAACTGGGCTTACCCATGGACTATCAGAGATTGGATAAATTAAACCTGCATCAAGCAGTTTAATAATTTCTTTCTTAACAACATCTTGCATATTAGGATTTAGTCTTCGTTGGTGTTGCACATACGTTTTATGACCTTCTTCCATAAGGATTTTATGTGTGCAATACGAAGGACTTATGCCTTTAATGTCATGAATCTTCCATGCAATAGCTGGTTTATGAGCTTTTAACACAGAAATGAGTTGAGATTTTTCATTTTCCGTAAGAGAAGACGATATTATTACAGGTAATTCAGATTCACCATGTAAATAAGCATATTCCAAATGGTTTGGAAGTGGCTTTAACTCTAATGTCGGTGGTTCTTCTATCGATGATTTGTATCGATATCTATCTTCCTCTTTTAGCATTTGAATTTCTTCTGTTGTTGGTTCATATCCATTAGCCATTAGTGTAGCTAACATTTCAGCTTCATCAATTGGTTCAGTTCCTTCTCCTAAAGAACATTCTCATGTTCCTTGTAATTCTGGAAATTCTTCTAACAATTCTGCATGTGAATCTATAGTTTGAATATAATAACATGTATCATCTGCAGATTGCGGTTGTTGCGTGGCTCTATCAACTGAAAAGGTAACACTCTCGTCCTCTATACTTAGGGTCAGTTTCTTAGCAAACACGTCTATTATTGCTTTGGCCGTGTTTAAGAATGGTCTTCCTAATATGAGAGGAACTCGAGAATATTCTTCCATGTCTAGAATAACAAAATCTACTAGAAATACTAAAGTACCAACTTTAACTAGCATGTTTTCAATTATCCCTCTAAGATATTTTACTGATCGATCGGCTAGTTGTATGCTTATTCGTGTTGGTTTCAATTCTCCAAGGTCTAGTTTAGCGTATAATGAATACGGCATTAAATTTATACTAGCACCTAAATCTGCCAATGCTTCTATTGAACTAAGACTACCCAGAAAACATGGAATCGTGAAACTTCCTGGATCAGATAATTTTCTGGTATCTTATTCAATAGTACTGCAGAGCAATTAGCATTCATAGTGACAGCCGAGAGTTCTTCCATTTTCTTTCTATTTGTGATTAGATCTTTCAAGAATTTAGCATATCTAGGCATTCCTGATATCACATCAATGAAAGGAAGATTAAGATTTATTTGTTTAAACATATCCAAGAATTTGGATTGCTCGGCTTCAAGTCTTTCTTTTCTCATTTTACTCGGGTAAGGAAGTGGTGGTTGGTATGGTTTAACATAAGGTTTAGCCTTCACTGTGTTATCTTCATTAACCTTTTCAACTACCGGTTCTGTTTCCTTATCTTGATTAGGTTGTGGTTGTTGTGGAGTAGGAATAGAGTCATCAGAAATTACAGGCATTTCATGTGGTTTAAGTGTAATACCACTTCTTGTGGTAATGGCTTTAGCTGTTTCATTCCGGGAGTTAGCATTTGTATCACTAGGTAGACTTCCCGATTTTTTTTCACCTATTAACCTTGCTAGGTTGCTTACTTCTTGTTCTAGATTTTGAATAGAAGCTTGTTGATTTCTAAATGCTTGAGCATTTTGTTCATTGGTTTGTTTCTGAGATGTGAAAAATTGCGTTTGAGATTCAAATAGCTTCGACATCATATCTTCTAAATTTGGCTTTTTATCATCGGTTTGTGGTGGTTTGTTTTGAAAAATAGATCTTTGTTGATTGTAAGTATTGTTAGATACTTGTTGATTACTAGGACCTTGTTAGTTGTTGTATGGAACATTTCGGTTATAATTCTGGTTTTGATTGTAAATTGGTCTTGGCGGTTGATAATTATTCTGATAATTATATCCAGGCTTTTGGTTCATGTATGAAACATTCTTTCTTTGTTCCATTGTTGGTTCAATACTGAGACAATCTTTTGTCAAATGTGGTCCTCCACACTGCTCACAACTAATTCATATTGAGTGGATATCTTTAGTCATCTTTTCCATTCGTCTCTCGACAGCATCTATCTTTGCAGAAATGGAATCGAAATCATGGCTAGAATCGGCTCTAGCTGCTTTAGATGATCTAACGATATCTTTTTCTTGGTGCCACTCATGTGAGTGGGAAGTAGTGTTATCAATAATTTTGTAAGCGTCAGTTGCGGTTTTCTTCATAATGGAACCACCAGCTGCTACATCTATGTCTTTTCGTGTAGTGATGTCACATCCTTGGTAGAATATTTGTAATATTTGACAAGTGTCTAAACCATGTTGCGGACATCCTCTAAATAACTTTCCAAATCTTGTCCATGCCTCATATAGAGTTTCGTTTGGCTTTTGTGTAAACGTAACAATTTCTCCTTGAAGTCTCACGGCTTTAGATGCCGGAAAGAATTGTTTAAGAAAATTTTCAACTAAAATGTCCCATGTATCAATCGCCCCTTCAGGTAACGATTCTAACCAATCTTTGGCTTCTCCCTTTAAAGTCCAGGGAAATAACATGAGATATATTTGTTCATCCTCTACTTCTCTTATTTTAAATAGAGTGCAGATCCTATTAAATGTACGAAGATGTTCGTTTGGATCTTCCTTCGGCGCACCACTAAATTGGCATTGATTAGTCACCATGTGTAGGATTTGTCCTTTGATTTCATAATCTGGCGCATTAATGTCAGGTTGAGTAATTGTGTGACCTTGTCCAGTGCGTTTAGCTCTCATTCGGTCTTCCATACTTAGAGGTTCCAGATTTTCCATGATTGAATTTGTTGAATCTGAAAAACTAGAGGATTCTGATTTAATGGGTTGTTCCTCGACAATCTCCGTTTGAATGATTGGTGGTTCCGGAGGAAAGATTAGTGGTTCACGATCTCTGAATTGTCCCTGAATATCCTCCGGATTCTCAATTGTGAGGTTTGGTTCAAAAAATGGATTATCGGAAATTTGAATTGGAGTACTTGGTCGACTGGATGAAGATTCTAAAGAAAAATCAACGGCGACAATATTGGCTAGATGTCTTGATCGAGTTACAGGTGGTGAACGTACGAAATGTGGTGAACGTTTTGCTCGGTGCATTCACTGAATATCCTATTAGTTATAAAATATAAAAGTTGTATAAGTTATCAAATAAATAGAATTTTCTGCTTTTGCCCACGTTTCGAATAGCCAAAAGATGTAGCAGGTAGCCAGGACCCTTTAAATCGAAAGCCCACAACTCACCACTAACAAATCCAACTATTACTACGAACCAGAAAACTTTGGATGTTTATCAATTTAACCGCTTAAAATAATTTTTCGTTGAAGTTTAAAGAAATTTTAGAGAAGAAATAGAAAATTCTATGTCCTAAAAACTAGAGCGGCGAAAAATAAGAAAGAAAAAGAGCGCTTCGAAAAAAGTCGAATAATAAAAGTCGAAAAATAATAAAAAGAAAGTAGCGCGTCGAAACTTAAAAGTCTAAAAACTAATAATTAAAAGTTGCGTCTAAAAATATTAAAGCTTAAAAGAAATACTATATCCAAAACGGCAATAACTTAAAAAGTACTAAAATCGTAAAACGGTGTCGCAAAATTCTAAAGCACCTAAATCTTAGTCTAAAGAAAAAGCACTTAAGGAATTTTACGGCAAAGCCTAAAAAGCTGGAAATAAAAATAACTATGGCAAAAACTATGACTTATAACTAATTACGAGCGAAAAATAACAAAAATATGCTTTAACGATTAAAAAGATACGAAATATAAAAAGATATAGAAAGTGATAAAATTATTTATTTTTATAAAAATATTATTTTTATATTTATTTATAAAAGTATTAATTTTTATATATTAATAAAACTAATTAAACTTAAAAATACAAATTAATTAAAACTAATAATAAATATTTAAATAAATAACCCTAATTAGGGTTTTAATTATAATAATTATAATTAAATTAAACCCTAAATTGTCGGCTGAGGTTACCAGGCCTGTCTTTTCAAGCCATGCGATCGCATGGCTTCGAAGTTATATTTCCATGCGATCGCATGGGCTAGGGTTTCGGGCCAGAATCTGGGCTGCTACATGAAATGTCCCGTTCTTATTGATTAAAAACGTTCCATATTAATTGATTTCGATGCGAGGTTTTGACCTCTATATGAGACGTTTTTTCAAAGACTGCATTCATTTTTAAAACAAACCATAACCTTTATTTCATAAATAAAGGTTTAAAAAGCTTTACGTAGATTATCAAATAATGATAATCTAAAATATCCTGTTTACACACGACCATTACATAATGGTTTACAATACAAATATGTTACATCGAAATCAGTTTCTTGAATGTAGTTTTTACACAATATCATACAAACATGGACTCCAAATCTTGTCCTTATTTTAGTATGCAACAGCGGAAGCTCTTAGTATTCACCTGAGAATAAACATGCTTTAAACGTCAACAAAAATGTTGGTGAGTTATAGGTTTAACCAATATATATCAAATCGTAACAATAGACCACAAGATTTCATATTTCAATACACATCCCATACATAGAGATAAAAATCATTCATATGGTGAACACCTGGTAACCGACATTAACAAGATGCATATATAAGAATATCCCCATCATTCCGGGACACCCTTCGGATATGATATAAATTTCGAAGTACTAAAGCATCCGGTACTTTGGATGGGGTTTGTTAGGCCCAATAGATCTATCTTTAGGATTCGCGTCAATTAGGGTGTCTGTTCCCTAATTCTTAGATTACCAGACTTAATAAAAAGGGGCATATTCGATTTCGATAATTCAACCATAGAATGTAGTTTCACGTACTTGTGTCTATTTTGTAAATCATTTATAAAACCTGCATGTATTCTCATCCCAAAAATATTAGATTTTAAAAGTGGGACTATAACTCACTTTCACAGATTTTTACTTCGTCGGGAAGTAAGACTTGGACACTGGTTGATTCACGAACCTATAACAATATATACATATATATCAAAGTATGTTCAAAATATATTTACAACACTTTTAATATATTTTGATGTTTTAAGTTTATTAAGTCAGCTGTCCTCGTTAGTAACGTACAACTAGTTGTCCACAGTTAGATGTACAGAAATAAATCGATAAATATTATCTTGAATCAATCCACGACCCAGTGTATACGTATCTCAGTATTGATCACAACTCAAACTATATATATTTTGGAATCAACCTCAACCCTGTATAGCTAACTCCAACATTCACATATAGAGTGTCTATGGTTGTTCCGAAATATATATAGATGTGTCGACATGATAGGTCGAAACATTGTATACGTGTCTATGGTATCTCAAGATTACATAATATACAATACAAGTTGATTAAGTTATGGTTGGAATAGATTTGTTACCAATTTTCACGTAGCTAAAATGAGAAAAATTATCCAATCTTGTTTTACCCATAACTTCTTCATTTTAAATCCGTTTTGAGTGAATCAAATTGCTATGGTTTCATATTGAACTCTATTTTATGAATATAAATAGAAAAAGTATAGGTTTGTAGTCAGAAAAATAAGTTACAAGTCGTTTTTGTAAAGGTAGTCATTTCAGTCGAAAGAACGACGTCTAGATGACCATTTTAGAAAACATACTTCCACTTTGAGTTTAACCATAATTTTTGGATATAGTTTCATGTTCATAATAAAAATCATTTTCCCAGAATAACAACTTTTAAATCAAAGTTTATCATAGTTTTTAATTAACTAACCCAAAACAGCCCGCGGTGTTACTACGACGGCGTAAATCCGGTTTTACGGTGTTTCTCGTGTTTCCAGGTTTTAAATCATTAAGTTAGCATATCATATAGATATAGAACATGTGTTTAGTTGATTTTAAAAGTCAAGTTATGTCATAACCCGTCCTTAACCATAAGAACGAGTTAGATAACGTATGATTTCATTGCGAGGTATTGACCTCTATATGCGACATTTTTAAAAGAACAACTGCATTTATTTTACATTACAAACCATAACTCTTATTTTAATACAAGCTTTAGATAATAAAAAGATGATTATCGTTTAGCGATAATCTTAGACTTACAAACTTTACATGTGATGATAACAATACGATTTCTAGCATATTTTACATTACAATACCTCGGATATGCAGTTTTATTTTTGACATAAATATGCATACTCAAGATCTTGCTTAAATTCAACATGTTGCAGCGGAAGCTTCTAATTATCACCTGAGAATAGACATGTTTAAAACGTCAACATAAAGTTGGTGAGATATAGGTTTAATGCCGGCAGCAATATATATATATAGACCACAAGATTTCATATATAAACGTTTTAACAAAAATATTCTAAGTGGTTGAGCACTTGGTAACCATACTTAACATTTAATCACGTCGCATATTCCCTTTATTATAAAATCTTACTACACCGTACCAAGTGTAGTCACGAAACGAAGTACTGTGCAACCGTTGAATACTGGTCGTCCAGTCCGGTTGGGGTTGTCAGGCCCGATAGATCTATCAACAGGATTCGCGTTTACAATACCGCTGTAAATAATAGTTACCAAGCTACAGGGAAGTATGCCAGTGGTACAACTCAACGTAGAATATATTTTTCAGTTACTTGTGTCCATAACGTAAAACATAAAATACATGTATTCTCATCCCGAAATACTTAGAGTTTAAAAGTGGGACTATATACTCACTTTCGTCTTGAAGATATGTAATTTTGACTTGGTCTTCGATTGATATCACGAACCTATCCATATATAATATATCAATACCTTTTCTTTTTAAACAATCGTCACATATATATACTTATAATACTTTTAATAATTCCTTAGTCCGTAGTTAGCAGTCCGATGTTAGTAATTCAATTTTAAATGGTTCATTTTTAGGTGTTTAATAAACCCCCAACGAAATAAATAAAACCCCCATCGTATATGTATTGGTCGAGATTAATCTTGACCCACGGTACCGGTGTTGTCAAATGACGTGTTGCGTACATAAAGTACCGGTGTTGTCAAATGACGTGTTGCGTACAATCATGGGAATCTTATGATTAATCTTCTCGTATTGTTTACGGGTAATCCTGAACCACATAAAATTAAATTATGAGTACATATATATGAAATATCATGTTATTTTAAAAATATGTGATTTATTTAATTTTCTCCAATTATTTTCGTAGCTAAACTAGTCTTAGATATCCGATCTCGTTTTGGTCATAGTTTCTTCGTTACAACTCCGTTTTTGTTGGTTCAACTTGCCACTTCCTTGGATCGAGTCCATCTTTAAGAATATGAACTGTAAATACCTTAGTTTGTATTCAAAATCACAGGCCATAGGTCAAACTTTAGTGAAACTTATGAAGTTAATCATTTTTGTTACAAAAATATCATTTAATGACCATTTTTCTAAAAATACTTATACTTTGAATTAAATCATGGAATTTTTATGTGTTAACATATTCATAAGAAATATCATTTTTCCAGAATATAAACCTCCAATTCAA
This sequence comes from Rutidosis leptorrhynchoides, assembly GCF_046630445.1. Taxonomy (NCBI): domain Eukaryota; kingdom Viridiplantae; phylum Streptophyta; class Magnoliopsida; order Asterales; family Asteraceae; genus Rutidosis; species Rutidosis leptorrhynchoides. Next base: position 295,018,258 of record NC_092337.1, read on the forward strand.
AGTTCAAGATGGTTTTTAATTATCCAACCCAAAACAGCCCCCGGTTACACTCCGACGTCGTAAATTCAGTTTTTAAGGTGTTCTTTGAAAAACCAAGTTATACCTTGTTAAATTAGCATATATTTATGTTATATTACAGGTCTTGAAGTATTTTAAAAGTTAAGTTAGAAGGATCTATTTAGTTTGCAAACAAGTTTGAAAACATTCAAACTATGTTCTTGTTGTAAAAATTTTATACCACAAAATAAGATAGCTATATATATATGAATCGAATAAGGTTATGAACAAAGTTACTACCTCAAGTTACTTGGACAAGATTGCTGTAAAAGAGGAGTAAAAACCTAGAACCAAAAGGGTGATGGAATTGGATGAAAGATTGGAAGTAAACTTGTGTTCTTGGAAGGATTCTTGAAGTGTTTTTGTAAGAGTTTTCTTATGGTGATTAAGTGATGTTTTTATGGCTAGATCTTCATGGATTTTAGCTGAATAGTTATGGAGTTTCTTAAGAGTGTGTTTTTGGTTAAAGAAATGAGGTAGTAAAATTTGATTATGGAAGATGTATTTAAGGCCATAAAAACATGATTAATGGAAAAACATGGACAAAATTTCATGTTGTATTTTTATGTAATTAGTCATACTAAACATCAAAAGTAGTTACCTTATACATAAGGCATGAACAAGGGCTGGTTGGTGGTGATTTGATGTGTATTTACCAATAGTAAATACGTATAGAAGCTAGGTATGATACGAGCACATATACTCTAGATATACGTATAGAAATCTTGTGAAAACGGAATGAGAATTCAAATATATCTATCTTTTGTGAATATACTTATATGGTTTTATGTATTTAAGTCCTTAAAAAGTGATTAAATACATTATATATACGATATATGTATAAACATTATAGGTCATAAGTATTTATGTCAAATAACGTTACGTATGGTTATCGTTTTGAAAACTTAAGTTAGTAGTTTCAAAATATACTTATAACTTATTGTTATTAATACAAAATGAGATATTAAAACATCCATAAATCATGTTAAATATGTATATATACATATATATACACAAACGTATAATTATCATATATTATATAGTTCGTGATATCATCGGTCAAACTAGACGGTCAAACGTTGTGTAAAACTCTTTTCGAAAACATAAGTTTCAATAATTTGGATTGCTTATCATGTTGGTAAGGTTTAATTTATGTAAATATTAATATTATAAGTATAAATTGATCGAAAAAGTCCGGGTCATTACAATACCTACCCGTTAAATAAATTTCGTCTCGAAATTTTAAAATTTTACCTATTTTGCGTCATCGGGAAACAAATGTGGATATTTTTGTTTCATCTGATCCTCCCATTCCCATGTAAACTCAGGACCCCTTCGAGCATTCCAACGAACCTTAATGATCGGTATATTGCTCTGCTTGAGCCGTTTAATTTCACGATCCATGATTTCGATTGGTTCTTCGATAAATTGTAGTTTCTCGTCGACATGGATTTCTTCAAGAGGAATGGTGAGATCTTCCTTTGCAAGACACTTCTTAAGGTTTGAGACGTGAAATGTATTATGTACTCCGGCGAGTTGTTGCGGTAATTCGAGTCGATAAGCTACCGGTCCAATGCGTTCGATGATCTTGAACGGGCCTACGTACCTTGGGTTCAGTTTACCTCTTTTGCCGAAACGTATTACACCTTTCCACGGTGACACCTTTAACATAACCATGTCCCCGATCTGAAACTCTAATGGTTTCCTTCGGACATCGGCGTAGCTCTTTTGGCGGCTACGGGCTGTTTTCAATCTCTCCTTGATTTGTACTATCTTCTCAGTCGTTTCGTGTATGATCTCGGGACCAGTTAATTGTCGATCTCCTACTTCATTCCAACAGATAGGAGATCTACACTTCCTTCCATACAGTGCTTTGAATGGTGCAGCTTTAATGCTCGCATGATAACTATTATTATATGAGAATTCTGCTAACGGTAGATATTTATCCCATCCGTTTCCAAAATCGATCACACATGCCCTGAGCATGTCTTCAAGAGTCTGAATTGTTCTTTCACTCTGCCCGTCGGTTTGCGGATGATATGCAGTACTCATATCCAAACGAGTTCCTAGTGCCTCCTTTAGTGATTGCCAGAACTTTGAGGTAAATCTACTATCACGATCAGATATAATGGAAATAGGTATTCCATGCCTTGAAACTATTTCCTTTATATATAATCGTAATAATTTCTCCATTCTATCCGTTTCCTTTATAGGCAAGAAATGTGCAGATTTGGTCAGACGATCAACAATTACCCAAATGGTGTTGTATCCCCAGACAGTCTTTGGTAACTTCGTGATGAAATCCATGGTAATACCATCCCATTTCCATTCTGGGATTTCTGGTTGTTGAAGTAACCCTGACGGCTTCTGGTGTTCTGCTTTGACTTTGGAACAAGTTAAACACTCCCCAACATATGTTGCAACGTCTGTCTTTAAATTTGGCCACCAATAATGTGTCTTAAGATCTTGGTACATCTTTCCCACTCCAGGATATATCGAGTATCTTGTCTTATGTGCCTCGTTCAATATCAACTTCCTTAATCCACCCAACTTCGGTACCCAAATACGATTTGCAAAATATCGAATTCCATCTTCCCGTATAACGAGTTGCTTCTCATACTTCTTCATTATTTCATTTCCTATATTTTCTTTAGTAAGTGCTTCTCGTTGAGCCTCTTTGATTTGTGAGTTGAGATTCATGCGAATTTTTATGTTCATCGCTCGAACTCGAATTGGTTCTCCTTCCTTTCTGCTTAAAGCATCGGCCACCACGTTCGCCTTCCCGGGATGATAACGAATTTCACAATCATAGTCGTTTATTAACTCGACCCACCTACGTTGTCTCATGTTCAGCTGTTTCTGATCAAAAATATGTTGAAGGCTTTTATGTTCAGTAAACACAGTGCATTTAACCCCATACAAGTAGTGTCTCCATATCTTCAATGCAAACACGACTGCTCCCAGTTCTAGATCATGCGTCGTATAATTCCGCTCGTGAATCTTCAATTGTCGGGATGCGTATGCAATAACTTTCTTCCGTTGCATAAGAACGCAACCAAAACCTTGTCGCGAAGTGTCACAATATATTTCAAAATCATCGTTCCCTTCTGGTAACGATAAAATAGGCGCCGTAGTTAACTTCTTCTTTAGTAATTGAAATGCACTCTCCTGCTCAGAGGTCCATTCATATTTCTTCCCTTTTTGCGTTAACGCTGTCAACGGCTTAGCTATTCGGGAAAAATCTTGAATAAACCTTCTATAATAACCGGCTAAACCCAAAAATTGGCGTATCTGCGTTGGTGTCTTAGGAGTCTCCCATTTTTCAATGGCTTCAATTTTTGCTGGATCAACCTGAATTCCTTTGCTACTAACAACGTGGCCAAGAAATTGCACTTCTTTCAACCAGAAAGCACATTTAGAAAATTTAGCATATAACTGTTCTTTTCTCAACAACTCTAATATCAACCTTAAATGCTGCTCATGCTCTTGCTCACTCTTGGAATAGATAAGAATATCATCAATGAAAACGATAACAAACTTATCTAAATATGGACTACAAACTCGATTCATGAGGTCCATGAATACAGCTGGCGCATTCGTCAATCCAAACGGCATGACCAAAAATTCGTAATGACCATAACGTGTCCGAAAAGCAGTTTTCGGAATGTCCTCTTCTTTGACACGTAATTGATGATAACCCGATCTTAGGTCGATTTTCGAATAAACACATGATCCTTGCAGTTGATCAAATAAGTCATCAATTCTCGGTAGTGGATACCGATTCTTGATAGTTAACTTATTTAATTCACGATAATCTATACACATCCTAAAAGATCCATCTTTCTTCTTAACAAATAAAATTGGAGCTCCCCACGGTGAAGTGCTTGGTCGTATGAATCCACGGCCCAGTAATTCTTTTAACTGACTTTGAAGTTCCTTTAACTCGGACGGGGCAAGTCTATATGGAGCACGGGCAACCGGTGCAGCTCCTGGTACAAGATCTATTTGAAATTCTACAGATCTAAATGGAGGTAATCCCGGCAATTCTTCCGGAAAAACTTCAGGAAAATCTCTTGCCACAGGCACGTCGTTGATGCACTTCTCTTTTTCTTTCTTTTCGACTTTATTAACATGTGCTAGAATAGCATAACATCCCTTTTCTAAACACTTCTTAGCTTTTAAACAGCTAATGAGTTTTAACTTTGAATTACCCTTCTCTCCATAAATCATCACCGGCATTTTATCCTTACAAGGAATGCGAATTGCCTTCTTGGCACACACAACTTCAACTCCTACTTTGGACATCCAGTCCATGCCGACTATTACATCAAAACTTCCTAATTCTACGGGTATTAAGTCAATTTTAAACGTTTCTCCGGCTAAATTTATTTCACAATCACGACAAATTTTATCGGCTTTAATTAGTTTACCATTAGCTAACTCAATCATGTACTTAGCATCTAGAGGTAATGATGAACAATTCAATTTAGCGTGAAAGTCTCTACACACGTAACTTCTATCAGCACCAGTATCAAATATAATAGATGCGGATAAGTTATTAATGGTAAACGTACCCGTAACAAGCTCCGGGTCTTCACACGCCTCTCTAGCATTAATAACAAATGCTCTCCCTCGTGCAGGTCCGATATTCTTCTCTGGATTCGGGCACTGGCTCTTATAATGACCCTGTTTCCCACACCCATAACAAGTAACAGTGGCCAAGGCAGTTCTATTTGCATTGGTGGCAGGAGTCTTGGTACCGTTTGTATTTGTAACGAGAGCCCTACAATCTTCAGCAAGATGATCCTTTCGATTACATTTGTTGCATACCACATTACAGTAGCCAGAGTGATGTTTGTGGCATCGGTTACATAAAGGATTTTGTCCTTTGTAACCAAAGCTTAAACCACTACCCGCACCTTGCGTGATTTCTTGTTTCTTAAAAGATTGTTGTTGGTTACCTCGATCATAATTTCCATTCCACTTTCTTTTGTTACCTGATACCTTCACATCAGTATTGGATACTTTCTTATCCATGATGACCTGATCCATTAGCTCGTTTGCCATGGTTATAGCTTCATGAATTGTCTTAGGTTTCGATGCTGTAACATTTGCCTTGACCTTTTTGGGCAAACCATCTTTGTACATTTCAATCTTCCGTTCTTCGGTTGGAACCAATTCAGGACATAGCAAAACTAATTCCATGAATCGCTGATTGTAGTTGGTGATTTCAGTACCAACAACCTTCAGGCTTCGTAATTCATCTTCCAACTTCCTAACCTCGTTCCTTGGACAATACTCGTTGATTAACATTGTTTTGAATTCTTCCCAAGGAGTATCATAAGCTACATCTCCTCCTACAGCCTTCACATAATTTTTCCACCACGTGAGTGCACTATCTTGTAAAGTGCACGATGCATACTTGGTCATGTCCTTTTCAACACAACCACTTATTTTAAACACAGTCTCCATCTTTTCTATCCACCGGGTTAAACCGATTGGTCCTTCTGTTCCACTGAATGATGAGGGCTTGCAAGCTTGAAAAGTTTTGTAAGTGCACCCCACACGAGGATTTGGGTTAACTGCAGCACCTCTTGCAGCCTCGACCCATAACATTCTGTCGTTCACTCGCTGATTGATGAGTTCCTGGATTTCTTGTTCCGTCATTCGGTTCAATCGTGCCATATTCTTCTATAAGAATGAAAAGAAAATAATTATTCACATGGAATATTATAGATGTAGTGTATATTTACAGTACATTATAGCTTATTAATAATATGAACCAGGTATTATTATAAAAGCCTTTTCTTCTTATTAGCGTTTTATAATTATATCTAGGGTAGTACCTACCCGTTAATGTCCATACTTAATAGCTTAGTACAGAATCAATTACTACCATCTAAATAATACTTAACCATGGAAAATTATTGCATTTCACACTTCACTATTTTACATATGCTTATCTTACATCGAACATTAAGCAAACCACACTAATAATATTATACAAAACATTATATGATCCCATGGTTTAATACGGCAGCGCATCGTTTGGTCTATTTTCTAAGGCGTTTAGGTTCAATGAATCGCCTAACGCTTATCCTAGCTGCCTGCCTATATTTTGGCTATGGGACTGAAGAACTGGATGCCGGGATAGAACGAATAGGAATAGCGGGAATAGGGGTGGTAGTGTCTAGTGGAGTTGGTGCCACATCATCCTTACTAAACTCGGGATTTGAATTTTCTAATTCATTAGCCTTTCGTTTCTTTCCTAGTTCGAACTTGTCTTTTGTAATTTCCTGTATTTCTTCCTCGGGTTCACTTTCATCCTCGGGTTTACTTTCCTCCTCGGGTTCACTTTCCGGGTTCCCTATAGTTGGTTCAACTAGAATTTGTGAGTCTTCCCCAAAGATATCATTTTCGTCATCGGATAGGTTAATGACTGAAACGCCATCTGAAGATTCTGATTCGGAGTCGCTGAATGTGATAATAAGTTTCGAGCCCGACATCTATCACATAACAACTAACCCATTAGTACTACATAATATTTACATATAAATTTTAACCAACAATGATAAGCAATGGTTTTTAAATCAGACCCGGTCAAAGTCCAGACTTACTAATGTATCCTAACGACTTCTCGGTTAGACACACTAATGCAAACCTGGTTCGCTAAGACCACCGCTCTGATACCACATGTCATAACCCGTCCTTAACCATAAGAACGAGTTAGATAACGTATGATTTCATTGCGAGGTATTGACCTCTATATGCGACATTTTTAAAAGAACAACTGCATTTATTTTACATTACAAACCATAACTCTTATTTTAATACAAGCTTTAGACAATAAAAAGATGATTATCGTTTAGCGATAATCTTAGACTTACAAACTTTACATGTGATGATAACAATACGATTTCTAGCATATTTTACATTACAATTCCTCGGATATGCAGTTTTATTTTTGACACAAATATGCATACTCAAGATCTTGCTTAAATTCAACATGTTGCAGCGGAAGCTTCTAATTATCACCTGAGAATAGACATGTTTAAAACGTCAACATAAAGTTGGTGAGATATAGGTTTAATGCCGGCAGCAATATATATATATAGACCACAAGATTTCATATATAAACGTTTTAACAAAAATTTTCTAAGTGGTTGAGCACTTGGTAACCATACTTAACATTTAATCACGTCGCATATTCCCTTTATTATGAAATCTTACTACACCGTACCAAGTGTAGTCACGAAACGAAGTACTGTGCAACCGTTGAATACTGGTCGTCCAGTCCGGTTGGGGTTGTCAGGCCCGATAGATCTATCAACAGGATTCGCGTTTACAATACCACTGTAAATAATAGTTACCAAGCTACAGGGAAGTATGCCAGTGGTACAACTCAACGTAGAATATATTTTTCAGTTACTTGTGTCCATAACGTAAAACATAAAATACATGTATTCTCATCCCGAAATACTTAGAGTTTAAAAGTGGGACTATATACTCACTTTCGTCTTGAAGATATGTAATTTTGACTTGGTCTCCGATTGATATCACGAACCTATCCATATATAATATATCAATACCTTTTCTTTTTAAACAATCGTCACATATATATACTTATAATACTTTTAATACTTTTAATAATTCCTTAGTCCGTAGTTAGCAGTCCGATGTTAGTAATTCAATTTTAAATGGTTCATTTTTAGGTGTTTAATAAACCCCCAACGAAATAAATAAAACCCCCATCGTATATGTATTGGTCGAGATTAATCTTGACCCACGGTACCGGTGTTGTCAAATGACGTGTTGCGTACATAAAGTACCGGTGTTGTCAAATGACGTGTTGCGTACAATCATGGGAATCTTATGATTAATCTTCTCGTATTGTTTACGGGTGATCCTGAACCATATAAAATTAAATTATGAGTACATATATATGAAATATCATGTTATTTTAAAAATATGTGATTTATTTAATTTTCTCCAATTATTTTCGTAGCTAAACTAGTCTTAGATATCCGATCTCGTTTTGGTCATAGTTTCTTCGTTACAACTCCGTTTTCGTTGGTTCAACTAGCCACTTCCTTGGATCGAGTCCCTATTTAAGAATATGAACTGTAAATACCTTAGTTTGTATTCAAAATCACAGGTCATAGGTCAAACTTTAGTGAAACTTATGAAGTTAATCATTTTTGTTACAAAAATATCATTTAATGACCATTTTTCTAAAAATACTTATACTTTGAATTAAATCATGAAATTTTTATGTGTTAACATATTCATAAGAAATATCATTTTTCCAGAATATAAACCTCCAATTTAAAGTTCAAGATGGTTTTTAATTATCCAACCCAAAACAGCCCCCGGTTACACTCCGACGTCGTAAATTCAGTTTTTAAGGTGTTCTTTGAAAAACCAAGTTATACCTTGTTAAATTAGCATATATTTATGTTATATTACAGGTCTTGAAGTATTTTAAAAGTTAAGTTAGAAGGATCTATTTAGTTTGCAAACAAGTTTGAAAACATTCAAACTATGTTCTTGTTGTAAAAATTTTATACCACAAAATAAGATAGCTATATATATATGAATCGAATAAGGTTATGAACAAAGTTACTACCTCAAGTTACTTGGACAAGATTGCTGTAAAAGAGGAGTAAAAACCTAGAACCAAAAGGGTGATGGAATTGGATGAAAGATTGGAAGTAAACTTGTGTTCTTGGAAGGATTCTTGAAGTGTTTTTGTAAGAGTTTTCTTATGGTGATTAAGTGATGTTTTTATGGCTAGATCTTCATGGATTTTAGCTGAATGGTTATGGAGTTTCTTAAGAGTGTGTTTTTGGTTAAAGAAATGAGGTAGTAAAATTTAAAAATGGAAGATGTATTTAAGGCCATAAAAACATGATTAATGGAAAAACATGGACAAAATTTCATGTTGTATTTTTATGTAATTAGTCATACTAAACATCAAAAGTAGTTACCTTATACATAAGGCATGAACAAGAGAGTTACCTTATACATAAGGCATGAACAAGGGCTGGTTGGTGGTGATTTGATGTGTATTTACCAATAGTAAATACGTATAGAAGCTAGGTATGATACGAGCACATATACTCTAGATATACGTATAGAAATCTTGTGAAAACGGAATGAGAATTCAAATATAGCTATCTTTTGTGAATATACTTATATGGTTTTATGTATTTAAGTCCTTAAAAAGTGATTAAATACATTATATATACGATATATGTATAAACATTATAGGTCATAAGTATTTATGTCAAATAACGTTACGTATGGTTATCGTTTTGAAAACTTAAGTTAGTAGTTTCAAAATATACTTATAACTTATTGTTATTAATACAAAATGAGATATTAAAACATCCATAAATCATGTTAAATATGTATATATACATATATATACACAAACGTATAATTATCATATATTATATAGTTCGTGATATCATCGGTCAAACTAGACGGTCAAACGTTGTGTAAAACTCTTTTCGAAAACATAAGTTTCAATAATTTGGATTGCTTATCATGTTGGTAAGGTTTAATTTATGTAAATATTAATCTTATAAGTATAAATTGATCGAAAAAGTCCGGGTCATTACAAGTTAGAAGGATTAACTTTTATTTGTGAACAAGTTTAGAATTAACTAAACTATGTTCTAGTGATTACAAGTTTAAACCTTCGAATAAGATAGCTTTATATGTATGAATCGAATGATGTTATGAACATCATTACTACCTCAAGTTCCTTGGATAAACCTACTGGAAATGAGAAAAATAGATCTAGCTTCAAAGGATCCTTGGATGGCTTGAAAGTTCTTGAAGCAGAATCATGACACGAAAACAATTTCAAGTAAGATTTCCACTCGAAATAAGATTGTTATAGTTATAGTAATTGAATTAAAGTTTGAATATTATTTTTACCTTGTATTAGAAAGATAACCTACTATAAGTAACAAAGGTTTCTTGATCTTGGATGATTACTTGGAATGGATTTAGAAAACTTGGAAGTAAACTTGCAATCTTGGAAGTATTCTTGATTTTATGAAACTAGAACTTTTGGAATTTATGAAGAACACTTAGAACTTGAAGATAGAACTTGAGAGAGATCAATTAGATGAAGAAAATTGAAGAATGAAAGTGTTTGTAGGTGTTTTTGGTCGTTGGTGTATGGATTAGATATAAAGGATATGTAATTTTGTTTTCATGTAAATAAGTCATGAATGATTACTCATATTTTTGTAATTTTATGAGATATTTCATGCTAGTTGCCAAATGATGGTTCCCACATGTGTTAGGTGACTCACATGGGCTGCTAAGAGCTGATCATTGGAGTATATATACCAATAGTACATACATCTAAAAGCTGTGTATTGTACGAGTACGAATACGGGTGCATACGAGTAGAATTGTTGATGAAACTGAACGAGGATATAATTGTAAGCATTTTTGTTAAGTAGAAGTATTTTGATAAGTGTCTTGAAGTCTTTCAAAAGTGTATGAATACATATTAAAACACTACATGTATATACATTTTAACTGAGTCGTTAAGTCATCGTTAGTCGTTACATGTAAGTGTTGTTTTGAAACCTTTAGGTTAACGATCTTGTTAAATGTTGTTAACCCAATGTTTATAATATCAAATGAGATTTTAAATTATTATATTATCATGATATTATCATGTATGAATATCTCTTAATATGATATATATACATTAAATGTCTTTACAACGATAATCGTTACATATATGTCTCGTTTAAAAATCATTAAGTTAGTAGTCTTATTTTTACATATGTAGTTCATTGTTAATATACTTAATGATATGTTTACTTATTATAGTATCATGTTAACTATATATATATCCATATATATGTCATCATATAGTTTTTACAAGTTTTAACGTTCGTGAATCACCGGTCAACTTGGGTGGTCAATTGTCTATATGAAACCTATTTCAATTAATCAAATCTTAACAAGTTTGATTGCTTAACATGTTGGAAACACTTAATCATGTAAATAACAATTTCATTTAATATATATATAAACATGGAAAAGTTCGGGTCACTACAGTACCTACCCGTTAAATAAATTTCGTCCCGAAATTTTAAGCAGTTGGAGGTGTTGACGTATCTTCTGGAAATAAATGCAGGTATTTCTTCTTCATCTGATCTTCACGCTCCCAGGTGAACTTGGGTCCTTGATAATGCTAAAAACGAACATATATTTCATAGCATTATTCCTCAAGAAAGACAACCTTTTAGTTGCAATTGTTCTATTTACAAGTGATATTCGTTTAAATAATAAAAGGTGAAGACAAAAGACAGATTCGACGAATTGAAGACGCAAACGACCAAAAAGCTCAAAAGTACAAAATACAATCAAAAAGGTTCCAATTATTGATGAGAAACGTCTCAAAATTACAAGAGTACAAGATTCAAAATGCAAAGTACAAGATATTAAATTGTACGCAAGGACGTTCGAAAATCCGGAACCGGGACTAGAGTCAACTCTCAATGCTCGACGCAACGGACTAAAAATTACAAGTTAACTATGTATATAAATATAATATAATATATAATTAATTATATAAATTATATATATATTATATTTATATAATAAACCGTCGGCAGACTAAGATCCAAATTGGAGTGAGCTGGAATTTCAAACTCCGCGACTCGCGGAGTTTGAAGAGCAAAAATGCCGCGAGTCGTGGAGCTCACCTGGACTCAAATCCCTATAAAAGCAAACGCAGTTTGATCGCAAAAATATCAAAAAAATCAATCTCTCTCTATATATGTATACGTAAATATTTATATTTATATTTTAATTTTAATTTTAATTTTAAATCCTAATAATAAGGGTATGTTAGCGAATGTTGTAAGGGTGTAAGTCGAAATTCTATCCGTGTAACGCTACGCTATTTTTAATCATTGTAAGTTATGTTTATATTATTTTCATTAATGTCTCGTAGCTAAGTTATTATTATGCTTATTTAATATCGAAGTAATCATGATGTTGGGCTAATTACTAAAATTGGGTAATTGGGCTTTGTACCATAATTGGGGTTTGGATAAAAGAACGACACTTGTGAAAATTAGACTATGGGCTATTAATGGGTTTTATATTAACTAAACAATACCTTGTTAATTCAATATACAAACTTATAATTCGACGTATTTATATATAACCACATACGCTTGACTGGGTACGGTGGGCGGGATATCTATAAATACCAATAATTATTCATTTTACCGGACACGGAACTGGATTAATAGTTAATAGACTTGTTGAAACAGGGGTGAATTACATTCATGGGTAATTGGTGTAATTGTTAACAAAGTAGTAAAACCTTGGTTTACACGCAGTCGATAACCTGGTGTATTCATTAAACAAAGTATTAAAACCTTGTTACAATTCGAATCCCCAATTAGTTGAAATATTTGACTTCGGGAATAAGAATAATTTAACGAAGGCTTTCGCTCTTTATATTTATGACTGATGGACTATTATGGACAAATCCGTATGGACATATTAAATAATCCAGGACAAAGAACAATTAACCCATGGTCAAACATCATGATTACGGAAGTTTAAATAAGCATAATTCTTTTATTTCATATTTAATTTCCTTTATTTTATATTTAATTGCACTTCTAATTATCTCAAGTTTATTTTATCGTACTTTTATTTATCGCAATTTCATTATCGTTATTTACTTTACGCTTTAGATTAAGTCTTTTATTTATTTAATATTTTACATTTTGTTTTAACTGCAACTAAAGTTTTTAAAATCGACAAACCGGTCATTAAACGGTAAAAACCCCCCTTAATAATAATAATATTACTTATATATATATTTGTATTTTTATAAAATAAAACTAATATAGCGTTAAGCTTTGTGAAAGAGATTCCCTGTGGAACGAACCGGACTTACTAAAAACTACACTACTGTACGATTAGGTACACTGCCTATAAGTGTTGTAGCAAGGTTTAAGTATATCCATTCAATAAATAAATAAATATCTTGTGTAAAATTGTATCGTATTTAATAGTATTTCCTAGTAAAATTTAATAGTATTTTATACCCCTTAGCTTTAACTGTCAAGTATTTTTGGCGCCGCTGCCGGGGAACTTAAACGCCGAAAGCGTAACGCTAAATATTAAAAAAAAAACAAAAAATTTTATTTTTAGTTTACTTTTATAAAAAGACGCCTTTTTAAAAATACGTTTTAAATATTCGAAAGCATAAAAAGAAAACAAAAATATAAATATTTTTAAGAGTTTGTTAAATATTTAAGTTTTATAAAGTTTCTTTATTTTTATTTTATAAAAAAATATAAGTTTTATTTAAATATTTTGTTTTTATTAAAACATAAAAAAAATCAAAAAAAATATATATATATATATAAATCTAGTTTTAAGATTTTTATTTATAAAATTATAAAGTATTTTATTTCTATTTTAGTTTTTTAAGATAAGTTTTATTTAAATTATATATATATATTAATTAAATTCAAAACAGAAAAAAAAATAATTACGTCGAAAACTGAAACGAAACAGCCTGTCATCTGAAATTTCGATCTCCGCGACTCGCGGAGTTGGTTGCCAGGTGGAGCCGCAACTCGCGGAGTTCTCCCTGACGCGCCTGACAGAACCCTAATCAGCATTTATTACGGAGTAATTATTATTATTAATTTTTAATTAAACCCTAATTAGTTTTGTTAATTTATTATTAAGTTTAGTTTATTTATTTAATTTGTATATTTAGTTTATTTAGTTTAATTAAATTGTAAAATTAATAGTTTTAATAAATAAATAATATAAAAATAATATTTTTATAAAAATTGTACTTTTTACAACTTTTAGTATATTTTTATATTTTGTCCCTTTTTAATTGTTTTAGCGTAATATTTATGTTTTTCGCTAGTTTTTAGTTTTAAACTTAATTTTTGCCATAGTTATTTTTATTTATAGATTTTTAGGCTTTGTTGTAAAATTCCTTAAGTGCTTTTTCTTTAGACTAAGATCTAGGTGCTTTAGAATTTTGCGACGCCTTTTTAAATTTTAGTGTTTTTTTTTTATTGCCATTTAGGATATAGTTTTACTTGTAAGCTTTAATATTTTTAGACACCTTTTACCTATGTATCAATTATCATTCCAATTAGTAATCTCAATTTGCGATTATAATTTTAAGTTAGTGATAGTAATAAGGTTGGGTTAGTCGAGTGTTTTTAAGTTCTATAAGTCATTTCTTTTTATTTCTTATTTTCCGACGCCTTTTATTTTTCAACCCTTTTCTTTTTCTTTTTCGACGCACTCTTTTTCTTTCTTATTTCTCGCTATTCTAGTTTTAGGACATAGATTTTTTTTTTTCTACTTCTTATTTAAATTTCTTAAAATTACGAAAAATTATTTTAAGTGGTTAAATTGATAGACATCAAAATTTTCTGGTTCATAGTAATAGTTGGATTTATACGTGGACCGGGTTATTGGAGCCAAACAGTCCCCAATTATATTGAGACCAAACGAATCCTGCCCCTCTGCTGCATCTATTGGCTATTCGAAACGTGGGCAAAATCAGAAAAGTCTATTAATTGGATAACTTATATAATTTTTCTTTCCTTTTAAAAACTAATAGGATATTCAGTGAATGCACCGAGCAAGACGTTCACCACCTTTTGTACGTTCACCACCTATAACTAGATCAAGACATTTAGCAAATATTACCGCCGTTGATTTTTCTTTAGAATCGTCATCCAATCGACCAAGTACTCCAATTCAAATTTCCGATAATCCATTTTTTGAACCCGACCTCACAATTGAGAATCCGGAGAATATTCAGGGACGATTCATAGATCCTGAACCATTAAATTTTCCTCCGGAACCACCAATCATTCAAACAGAGATTGTTGAGGAACGAACCATTAAATCAGAATCCTCTAGTGATTCCGATTCAACAAATTCAATTATGGAGAATCTAGAACCTTTAAGTATGGAAGACCGAATTAGAGCTAAAAGTACTGGCCAAGGTCACACAATTACTCATCCAGACATTAATGCGCCAGATTATGAAATCAAAGGACAAATTCTACACATGGTGACTAATCAATGCCAATTTAGTGGTGCGTCGAAGGAAGATCCAAATGAACATCTTCGTACCTTTAATAGGATCTGCACTCTATTTAAAATAAGAGAAGTTGAGGATGAACAGATATATCTCATGTTATTTCCCTGGACTTTAAAGGGAGAAGCCAAAGATTGGTTGGAATCGTTACCTGAAGGGGTGATTGATACATGGGACGTTTTAGTTGAAAAATTTCTTAAACAATTCTTTCCGGCATCTAAAGCCGTAAGACTTCAAGGAGAAATTGTTACGTTCGCACAGAAACCAAACGAAACTCTATATGAGGCGTGGACAAGATTTGAAAAGTTATTAAGAGGATGTCCACAACATGGTTTAGACACCTGTCAAATAGTACAAATATTCTACCAAGGATGCGACATCACTACAAGAAAAGACATCGATATAGCAGTTGGTGGTTCTATTATGAAGAAAACCGAAACTGATGCTTATAAAATTATTGATAACACTGCTTCTCACTCACATGAGTGGCACCAAGAAAAAGATATCGTTAGATCATCTAAAGCAGCTAGAGCCGATTCTAGCCATGACTTAGATTCCATTTCCGCAAAGATAGATGCTGTCGAGAGACGAATGGAAAAGATGACTAAAGATATCCACTCAATACGAATTAGTTGTGAGCAGTGTGGAGGACCACATTTGACAAAAGATTGTTTCGGTATTGAATTAACAATGGAACAAAGAGAGAATATTTCATACATAAACCAAAGGCCTGGAAATAATTATCAGAATAATTATCAACCGCCAAGACCGATTTACAATCAAAATCAGAATTATAACCAAAATATTCCATACAACAACCAACAAGGTCCTAGCAATCAACAAGTATCTAACAATACTTACAACCAGCAAAGACCTAATTTTGAAAACAAACCACCACAAATCAATGATAAAAAGCCGAATTTAGAAGATATGATGACGAAGCTAGTTGAAACTCAAACGCAGTTTTTCACATCTCAAAAACAAACTAATGAACAAAATGCTCAAGCATTTAGAAATCAACAAGCTTTTATTCAAAACTTGGAACAAGAAGTAAGTAACCTAGCAAGGTTAATAGGTGAAAGAAAACCGGGAAGTTTACCTAGTGATACAAATGCAAACCCCCGGAATGAAACAGCTAAAGCCATTACCACAAGAAGTGGTACAACACTTAAACCACCAGAAATACCTGTAACTTCTGATGAAGCAATTCCTACTCCACAAGAACCATAACCTGATCAAGATAAGGAAAAAGAACCGGTAGTTGAAAAGGTTAATGAAGATAACATAGTTAAGGCTAAACCTTATGTTAAACCATACCAACCACCACTTCCTTACCCGAGTAAAATGAAAAAGAGAAACATGAAGCCGAGCAATCCAAATTCTTGGATATGTTTAAACAAATAAATGTCAATCTTCCTTTCATTGATGTAATTTCAGGAATGCCTAGATATGCTAAATTCTTGAAAGATCTAATCTCAAATAGAAAGAAAATGGAAGAACTCTCGGCTGTTACTATGAATGCTAATTGTTCAGCAGTGCTGTTGAATAAGATACCAGAAAAACTATCTGATCCAGGAAGTTTCACAATTCCATGTTTTCTGGGTAGTCTTAGTTTAATAGAAGCATTGGCAGACTTAGGTGCTAGTATAAATTTAATGCCGTATTCACTATACGCTAAACTAGACCTTGGAGAATTGAAACCAACAAGAATAAGCATACAACTAGCCGATCGATCAATAAAATATCCTAGAGGGATAATGGAGAATATGCTAGTTAAAGTTGGTACTTTAGTATTTCCAGTAGATTTTGTTGTTCTGGACATGGAAGAAGATTCTCAAGTTCCTCTCATATTAGGAAGACCATTCTTAAACACGGCTAAAGCAATGATAGACGTGTTCGGTAAGAAATTGACCCTAAGTATAGAGGACGAGAGTGTTACCTTTTCAGTTGATAGAGCAATGCAACAACCGCAATCTGCAGATGATACATGTTATTATATTCAAACTATAGATTCACATGCAGAATTGTTAGAAGAATTTCCAGAATTACAAGGAACAGGAGAATGTTCTTTAGGAGAAGGAACTGAACAAATTGATGAAGCTGAAATGTTAGCTACACTAATAGCTAATGGATATGAACCAACAACAGAAGAAATTCAAATGCTAAAAGAAGAAGACAGATATCGATATAAATCATCGATAGAAGAACCACCGATATTAGAGTTAAAGCCACTTCCAAACCATTTGGAATACGCTCATTTACATGGTGAATCTAAATTACCTGTAATAATATCGTCTTCTCTTACTAAAAATGAGAAATCTCAACTCATTTCTGTGTTGAAAGCTCATAAACCAGCCATTGCATGGAAGATTCATGATATTAAAGGAATAAGTCCTTCGTATTGCACACATAAAATCCTTATGGAAGAAGGTCATAAAACGTATGTGCAACGCCAACGAAGACTAAATCCTAATATGCAAGATGTTGTTAAAAAAGAAATAATTAAACTGCTAGATGCAGGTTTAATTTATCCAATTTCTGATAGTCCATGGGTAAGCCCAGTTCAATGCGTGCCTAAGAAGGGTGGCATGACTGTTATCACAAATGAGAAAAATGAGCTTATTCCTACAAGGACTGTAACAGGATGGCGTGTGTGTATTGATTATAGAAAATTAAATGACGCCACCAGAAAAGATCACTTTCCCTTACCTTTCATTGATCAAATGTTGGAAAGATTAGCCGAAAATAGTTACTATTGTTTTCTTGATGGTTTTTCCGGATATTTTCAAATTCCAATAGCACCCGAAGATCAAGAGAAAACCACATTCACGTGCCCTTATGGTACTTTTGCTTACAAACGCATGCCATTTGGACTTTGCAACACCTCTGCAACCTTTCAAAGGTGCATGATGGCGATTTTTCACGACATGATAGAAGAATGCATGGAAGTTTTCATGGATGACTTTTCAGTCTTCGGTGATACATTTGAATCATGTCTAGTTAATCTGGAATGAATGCTTATTAGATGTGAACAATCAAATCTAGTACTTAATTGGGAGAAATGCCATTTCATGGTTAAAGAAGGCATCGTTCTTGGACATAAAATTTCAAAAGAAGGAATTGAAGTGGATAGAGCTAAAGTAGATGTAATTGCTAAACTTCCACATCCCACCAATGTTAGAGGAGTTAGGAGTTTTCTAGGGCATGCCGGTTTTTACCGACGTTTCATAAAAGACTTTTCGAAAATTGCCACTCCTATGAATAAACTCCTAGAAAAAGATGCTCCATTCATCTTTTCAGATGAATGCATCAAATCTTTTAATATTCTTAAAGAGAAACTCACTAATGCACCGATCATGATAACACCAAATTGGAATCTACCGTTTGAACTAATGTGTGATGCAAGTGATTTTGCAATGGGAGCCGTTTTAGGACAAAGGATTGAAAAACGATTTCAATCTATATATTATGCTAGTAAGACGTTACAAGGAGCACAAACAAATTATACAACAACTGAAAAAGAACTCCTTGCTATTGTCTTTGCTTTTGACAAATTTCGTTCATATCTCGTTCTAGCAAAAACGGTGGTCTATACCGACCATTCTGCTCTTAGATACCTATTTTCGAAACAAGATGCCAAACCAAGATTAATCCGTTAGATCTTACTCTTACAAGAATTCGATATTGAAATCCGAGATAAAAGAGGAGCAGAAAATCTCGCCGCTGATCATCTTTCTCGTTTTAAAAATCCCGAATTAGAAGTTCTAAATGAATCGGCCATACAAGACAACTTTCCTGATGAATATCTATTGAAGATAGATTATAATAAAATTCCATGGTTTGCAGACTATGCAAACTACTTAGTATGTGGATTCCTTGAAAAAGGATTATCGTACCAAAAACGAAAGAAATTCTTCAGTGATATAAAACACTTTTTTTGGGAAGATCCACATCTGTTTAAAAGCTGTCCCGATGGAATAATACACCGATGTGTATTCGGAGATGAAGCTAGTAAAATTTTAAACCATTGTCACACAGGAACAACAAGAGGGCACTATGGGCCTCAACTAACAGCAAGAAAAGTTTACGATGCTGGATTCTATTGGCCTACAATTTACAAAGACGCACACCTTCTTTGCAAGTCCTGTGATGCTTGTCAAAGGGCCGAAAAAATAAGTCAACGTGATGAAATGCCACAAAATGTCATTCAAGTATGTGAAGTATTTGACATTTGGGGTATTGACTTTATGGGTCCATTTCCAAAATCTCATAATAATCTATATATTCTCGTAGCCATTGATTATGTATCTAAATGGGCGGAAGCACAAGCTCTCCCAACTAACGATGCACGAGTTGTAGTCAACTTTTTAAAACGTCTTTTTGCAAGGTTTGGAACACCGAAAGCTTTAATAAGTGATCGGGGAACTCATTTCTGTAATAATCAACTTTAGAAAGTTCTTAAAAGATATAGAGTAACTCATAAAATCTCCACCGCATATCATCCACAAACAAGTGGACAAGTTGAAAATACCAACTTAGCTTTAAAACGTATTCTAGAAAAAACCGTAGGATCAAATCCGAAGGAATGGTCCATTAAATTGGAGGATGCACTCTGGGCTTTTAGAACAGCCTACAAAACTCCAATTGGAACCACACCTTTTAAACTCGTCTACGGAAAAGCATGTCATCTTCCAGTAGAAATTGAACACAAAGCATTTTGGGCTTTGAAAACATGTAATCTTGATTTACATGAAGCTGGACGTCTACGATTAAGTCAACTAAACGAATTAGAAGAATTAAGACATGAAGCATACGAAAATTCGCTAATCTATAAAGAAAGAATGAAGAAATGGCATGATAAAAGAATCAGAAGTTCAAAAGAATTTAAAGAAGGAGACAGAGTTTTTCTTTTCAATTCACAATTCAAGCTATTTCTTGGAAAATTGAAATCAAGATGGTCTGGACCATTCATAGTCAAAAGAGTTTTTCCATACGGAACGATAGAATTAATAAATTCAAATGGGATTGAATTTAAAGTTAATGGTCACAGAGTTAAACATTATATACATGGTCCGATGGAAGTTGGCAATGAAGTTAATCATAATTTCACCACCCAAGAAAACCTTCAAAATGAAAACATAAATATGTTATCAATAACATATGAAAAATCAAAATTAGAATATAAGGAGGATTCAAATTTGAGTGATGAAGAAGAATTCTTATACAAACCTCCCATTCCAAGAAACGAAGAAAAATGTGAACAAGAAATTCAAATAGAAGTGAAAGAACCAAGGAAAGAACACCCGAAAAAGGTTTACAAACCAACTCGACTTACTAAAGCAGGAGACCCGGGTGAATTTATCATTTCTTGCTTGCTTAATGATGGTGCTGTATATAATGGACTCGCAGATTTAGGAGCATGTGCAAATATTATGCCTCTTTCCTTGTACAAAAGATTAGACATGGGTAAATTAAAACCAATCAAAATAGGTGTTCAATCATTTGACCAAACCATTAAACACTCGGTTGGAATAGCAAATAATTTACTTGTTAACGTGGGAAGTTTGACCTTTGTTGCAAACTTCATAGTGATTAATATGGAGGAAAACCTTGATATTCCTCTAATTCTAGGTCGCCCATTTTTAGCAACCACTGAGGCATTCATTGATGTAAGAGAAGGTAGAATGACACTTAGGGATGGTGATACATCGATCACCTTTGTGAACCGAAAGTTTAGATCTCCACCAACCAAAACTGTTAGACCAATAAAAACGCATAATTGTGGGGAAGATGAAGAAACACTTAATGATGATCCAATCACAAAGAATGCCGTTGATGATACGAAATTAGATGAACCCATTTTTAACAGTTCAACGAAGAAACTTTATAAACGGATTCACGATGCTAAAATTAAAGGAAACTTTAAGTTATATAACCGATTAATATCCAATTTATCGTCAAAAGAAAAGGCGATGTTAGTTGAATTTGTGAAAGTTACGGAGGAAATCAACAAATGGATTGAAGTAAAAGTCAAAGATATACAAGTTGTTGATGATTCAATTGAAAATAATGTTAATCACAATTTCAACTAAGTATATGGAGGTTTATGTATTTCTGTTAGAGTTAGATTTTCTGTTTTCGTGTAGTTCTCGAAAATGGAACTCGAATGGTCTTTCCCTAGCAGACCCTAAAGAACTAGTCCTCTCCCCCATTCTGATTTTTTTTTTTTAGGTTTTTACGAAATGAAGACTGCCTGTGAACTAAACCATGGTCTAATGCTACACGCTTTGATCACTAAACGTAATAATGACACACTTCCGAGTGAAATAGTATCAGTAATCAGAGAAAGATTGGACAGAGTAAGAAAAGAATCTAGATGCGAAGATAATAAGTTACAATTTGGTAAAGGAAAATCAAAATCCGCAGCGAAAAGAAGAGCACGACACCTAGAAAGATGTCACAAATGCGGAAAATGGTCACATGGAGGTAAATGTTCAAATAATCAAACCTATTCAAACACCGAATTTGTTACTTTATGCAGAGACGGACCGTTCATATGTTTAGAAGAAAAAACACTGAATGCTCGAGGTTACGCCTATGTAGCTATGGAAAACCAATTAAACCGACTATCTTATGAGTGGGATAGATCGTATCACTAAGAATACTATCTCACAGGTAAGTCTGTACAGTTTTTATTTTTTTATTTTTATTTTTAACCTTTTGATAATAAACGCTAATTTATTCACTATAAAGTAATAAATTGGTATTGAATAAAATTAGGTTTGGCGACCGAAATTATTGATATCATACAAAAATTTATTACATCACTGCGAAATTTAACGTTTATTCTTAAGGTATAAATATCTTTAATCAATCAACCCAAAATATTTCAAAAATTCGTCATGAGTTAAATTAGGTCATAGAACCGAAATTACTTTACCGAAAAGAGGGGCGTATGTTTTTGATAATATTTGATTGATTAAAGTGGGATAAAAAGCCAAAAAGATTTTTAATTTTATTTTTACCATGTTTTAAAAATAATATATAAAAATTAAAATAATATTGTAAACTTTTTAAATAAATATATTTAAAATTATAAATATTTGAACAATTGCTATTTTTAAAGTTTGTATGTATAAAAACAAAAATATAATATAAGTTTGGTGTGAATTTTTAATATTATGCATTTTTAATTAAGTTTGGTGTAAATTTTTAATTTTATGCATTTTTAAATTTAAGTTGTGTGAATTTAAAAACAAAAATTTACTTTATGTCGCTAAGTTAAAAATATGATTTTTAAAATTCGTCGTAAGTTGAAGACTAGGTCTTTGAACCGAAATTGCTTTACCCGAGGGAGGGACGAGAACTTTTATTATCATTATTTTTAATCTTATTGAATTAAAGTATGCCAAAAATATAAAAAAAAACCCAAAAATCTAAGCTTTTAAAACAATCGCTTGAAAAAGACAAATTTTAAAATTTTATCGAAGGACGGACTAGGACATCGATCCGAAACGACCTCGTCCTAAAACAAAGGAAAAAAAAATTTTAAATTTATTTTATATTTGTTTTATAAGTTAAGGCTTATTTAAAAAAAAAAATCACCGCGACTCGCGGAGCATGCGAAATTCAGAAAAAAAAAATAAAAACGCTGGAAACAGATCAGTTGCACACTACCACTCACAAAATACTGCGAAAAACACCCAAAAACACACACGAAATTTGCAAATTTTCACCATTTTTCATCAAATCTTTCACAAAATCATGTTGAGAAGGATGCTATCAAGGAATTACTCAAGAAAAACGGTAAATTTCTACACCTAAACACCATTTAATCCAAAAATTAGTGTTCTTGAGCAATTTTATACCCAATTCGATTTTGATGCTTTTTAGTGTAATTATGCTTAAATTGTTTATGTATTATGCTTGTATAACCTAGATTGATGCTATTTAACATGATTAGAAGCTTTAAACTTCAAATTTTGAGTAATCTAGGATTTGTGTTCTTGAGCAATTTGGGGCTTTTTGATATAAATAGATTATGGCCAATTTTTGTCATGAATTGTTGCTAAATTGAGTAGTGTAACATGTTTAGGTAGTTAAATGATCCAAACTTTGAGCCTAAACATGATTTTGAGAATTAAAGTGGACTTTTTCAAGTCTAAAATTCATGAACTTGATTTTTGAGAGATAATGCCATTTGAAACTTGTTTAATTGCTAGTAATGATTATTTTGACATGTTATTTGAGTTGAATGCTTATGAACTTGGCGAACATTTTCGTATATGCTTATTTAAAAAAGTGTAGATTTGATAAAAATATGAAAATGAGCATAAGTTTGATATAAATTGGACATGTCATTGTAATTATTTTGATTGATGATTTTGCTAACACTAATGCATATTTGGATGCACAAAAATTGTGTTTGATGTGTTTTGCAGACTGAAAGGGGTGCATCTTCATACCAAGCTCGCAATGGTCCTCTTGAGAATGCGGAAATACAGGATGTTGATAGCTATTATAAACAAGATATACCTCATCCAATCATGACATTTTCAGATATGCACTTGGAAGATTTGCACCCGAACTTGAGATTTGACAGACGTTGGATAGATTATCCAAAATACCAAAGGGGTTTGCATACTCTTCATTCTAAAGCTGTTGAAGTACCTAGGGTAATAGAATGGGCACCGTTAGAAGCTGTAGAATTAGTCGGGCCAATTAGGGAATTACTTACACGGAGGTATGGTAATTCTACTTTTAACGATTGGGTACGTTTATTCAACATGCGTAGACCTGTATATAAAGTATGGTGTGAAGAATTATTGTGTAGTATAGAAATAAATGATCGGGTAGTTAGTTTAACCGATCGATCTTTTATTAGATTTTTGTTAGGAGGTTCGATGCGCCACATGTCTTTACTAGACATGGCTCAGGCTTTACGTATATATACGCCTGAGGAGTTAGCATCTGTCGATTGTAGAGGGTTGATACTAAATGGTAGAAAGATAGACGAAAATTTTGATACGCATGGTGTATGGAGTCAAATGACTAGCCATCACCGATTTAAAGGGGGAAATTACTCTTATTTGGATATAGATAGAGCAGAGTTAAGAGTAATTCATAGGTTTTTAGCCAATTCGATTACACAACGAGGTAAGAACAAGGAAAAGGTAAATGAACAGGATTTGTTTTACCACATGTGTATTCGAGACCCACAAAGCGCTGTAAGTATACCTTATTGTGTGGGTTATTATTTATCAGCTATGGTTAGGGGGATGGGACCGCATAGCATAATAGGAGGTGGTATATTTATTACTTTGATTGCTAAAAATCTCGGTGTGGATATAAGTCGGGGGGGATTATTAGTCGAAGAACCCGAACCCCGCGATACAATAGGTTTAAATGTATACCATGGTGCGAAGGTTTTGAAGAGGCGAAATAACGCCGCAGTACAATACCATGGTAGACATCCACAGGTTGAGAGAAACCAACAGCCAGGTAATGTGGGAGGAGGAAATGAAATGACAGAAATACAAGTTCATCAAAACCAAATCATAGCTCATTGCCAACATGTAGGTAGAAACTATATTCCTACTCCATCGCCCGTATTTCCTCCCTGGTCTATAGAGATCCAACCTGCGTATCCTACGTATAACCCAGCCGAAGCATTTTATAACACATATGGTTATGCATGGAACCCCTACTGGTATCAGTATCATCCCTAGTCTACTTAGTTTTATTTATTTTATAATTTGTAATGTTGATACATTTAATACTTATGTTGGAATTGTATTAGTTTTTATAATTTACAAATTTTTATTTTTAGATTTTAATAATGTTTGAATGTGGGGTAATATACCAAACTTCAAAAATATGTATATATGTTTGCATTTTATCTTATGTACACAACAGGGTAAAACAACGCATTTTCAAAGACTGGCATTAAGTTCAGCAAAAGCAACTAATTTTGACGACAAGATGCAAAATAAATGTGATATAACAACAAGACGGAATGAACAAATAATATGCACCATTTATCATTCAGCAAACAAACGCCAATATGTTTGGAAACTTTGGTAAAATTTAATCATTTTCACACAAATCACCCTCAATAATTTAAATTGTTATTGATTTCTTGCAAATGAGGGCATTGCAAGATCTTAAGTGTGAGAAGGGGTTAAATTCTTTCGGATTTTTAAAAAAATTTTATCTTAAACACTTGGTTACCATTAAAAATACTAGTAAAGCAGTAGTTGTATTAGAATCTAGTGCTCTCTGATAATAAAGAACAGCCCTAGTCCTATATACTGACTACCCAATTCTAGTAAAATTTTTCAAAATTTTCAATTAAATGAACTCAAAATCATGTTTATACATATTTATGAATGATAAAATTAGGTATTAACACCGAAATTATTGTTACCTCGGAAAGGACATAAATTGAGAAACAAACCAAAATGTTAAAATTCATTTAAAATGAAATAGAGGACAATAAAAAGGAAAATAAAAGCCAAGTGTGGGAAAATTTACCAAGATATTTTAAACATATGTCACATATTTCTGTAACAAATAACTGAAAATACTTTTGCTTTGGACTAAACTAAACTGTTTTACCCGATGAAAGAAAAGAAGAGATGGATCTACACGATGAATCAATTCCATCATTAAAAGAAAGTAAAGTCTTCCGAAAATGAAACGCGCTTCTTGATTTAGGTCAGGAAGTTGTCGTCCAGACCAGCTGTAGGTTGACGAAAAATCTAGAAAAGTCATCACTAAAATCAGCAGGAAATCCACGGACCTCAGCATAAAACAGGGTCGCCAAGTGGTCAGATTTATCCTAACCATGAGAAGGATTTATCTCGTAAAATGGGGGGCACCGTGCAAATTAGCTTGATAAGACTAATAAATCAGATCCCCAGAAAGGATAATCTCCTTAAAGATCAAAAATCAGCTTTTAAGACTGATATTACTCAATCCTTGAGATTGACCTTAAAGATTGAGAATTCAAACTCATGGAATTCAATGATATCTAAACTCGAGCTTGAACGAGAAAATATTTTGATCAAATTATAAACCAATTTATTTTCTGAAAACCCATTTTCAATGCGTTCATTACCTTTGAATGAAAAATCCTAGGAATTCACCTAGAATTCATTAGGTCATCTGAACCAAATCGGGTGTCAACCGTAAGAATGGTGGTTGCATAGCATGGTCAAAGACAGGACCTTGTGCCAGACCGAAAAATCATAAGGGTGAGCTTTACTATTGCTCCTACAAAGGATAGTAATTGAAATGTCCCGTTCTTATTGATTAAAAACGTTCCATATTAATTGATTTCGTTGCGAGGTTTTGACCTCTATATGAGACGTTTTTCAAAGACTGCATTCATTTTTAAAACAAACCATAACCTTTATTTCATAAATAAAGGTTTAAAAAGCTTTATGTAGATTATCAAATAATGATAATCTAAAATATCCTGTTTACACACGACCATTACATAATGGTTTACAATACAAATATGTTACATCGAAATTAGTTTCTTGAATGCAGTTTTTACACAAGATCATACAAACATGGACTCCAAATCTTGTCCTTATTTTAGTATGCAACAGCGGAAGCTCTTAGTATTCACCTGAGAATAAACATGCTTTAAACGTCAACAAAAATGTTGGTGAGTTATAGGTTTAACCTATATATATCAAATCGTAACAATAGACCACAAGATTTCATATTTCAATACACATCCCATACATAGAGATAAAAATCATTCATATGGTGAACACCTGGTAACCGACATTAACAAGATGCATATATATAAGAATATCCCCATCATTCCGGGACACCCTTCGGATATGATATAAATTTCGAAGTACTAAAGCATCCAGTACTTTGGATGGGGTTTGTTAGGCCCAATAGATCTATCTTTAGGATTCGCGTCAATTAGGGTGTCTGTTCCCTAATTCTTAGATTACCAGACTTAATAAAAAGGGGCATATTCGATTTCGATAATTCAACCATAGAATGTAGTTTCACGTACTTGTGTCTATTTTGTAAATCATTTATAAAACCTGCATGTATTCTCATCCCAAAAATATTAGATTTTAAAAGTGGGACTATAACTCACTTTCACAGATTTTTACTTCGTCGAGAAGTAAGACTTGGCCACTGTTGATTCACGAACCTATAACAATATATACATATATATTAAAGTATGTTCAAAATATATTTACAACACTTTTAATATATTTTGATGTTTTAAGTTTATTAAGTCAGCTGTCCTCGTTAGTAACCTACAACTAGTTGTCCACAGTTAGATGTACAGAAATAAATCGATAAATATTATCTTGAATCAATCCACGACCCAGTGTATACGTATCTCAGTATTGATCACAACTCAAACTATATATATTTTGGAATCAACCTCAACCCTGTATAGCTAACTCCAACATTCACATATAGAGTGTCTATGGTTGTTCCGAAATATATATAGATGTGTCGACATGATAGGTCGAAACATTGTATACGTGTCTATGGTATCTCAAGATTACATAATATACAATACAAGTTGATTAATTTATGGTTGGAATAGATTTGTTACCAATTTTCACGTAGCTAAAATGAGAAAAATTATCCAATCTTGTTTTACCCATAACTTCTTCATTTTAAATCCGTTTTGAGTGAATCAAATTGCTATGGTTTCATATTGAACTCTATTTTATGAATCTAAACAGAAAAGTATAGGTTTATAGTCGGAAAAATAAGTTACAAGTCATTTTTGTAAAGGTAGTCATTTCAGTCGAAAGAACGACGTCTAGATGACCATTTTAGAAAACATACTTCCACTTTGAGTTTAACCATAATTTTTGGATATAGTTTCATGTTCATAATAAAAATCATTTTCTCAGAATAACAACTTTTAAATCAAAGTTTATCATAGTTTTTAATTAACTAACCCAAAACAGCCCGCGGTGTTACTACGACGGCGTAAATCCGATTTTACGGTGTTTTTCGTGTTTTCAGGTTTTAAATCATTAAGTTAGCATATCATATAGATATAGAACATGTGTTTAGTTAATTTTAAAAGTCAAGTTAGAAGGATTAACTTTTGTTTGCGAACAAGTTTAGAATTAACTAAACTATGTTCTAGTGATTACGAGTTTAAACCTTCGAATAAGATAGTTTTATATATATGAATCGAATGATGTTATGAACATCATTACTACCTCAAGTTTAGTAGGTAAACCTACTGTAAGTGACAAGAAATGATCTAGCTTCAAAGGATCTTGGATGGCTTGAAAGTTCTTGAAGTAGGTTCATGACACAAAAACAAGTTCAAGTAAGATTTTTACTCGAATTAAGATAGTTTATAGTTATAGAAATTGAATCAAAGTTTGAATATGAATATTACCTTGAATAAGAAGGATAACCTACTGTATATAACAAAGGTTTCTTGATCTTATATGATTACTTGAAATGGATTAGAAAGCTTGGAAGTAAATTAGTAAACTTGAAGGGATTTTTGAAGTGTTCTTGAAATGTTCTTCCTATGATGATTATAGCTTGATTCTTGAAGTGATTTTTGATGAAGATGATGATTAACTACTGGAAAAATACGTTCATAATAGTGTGTGTGAGTGTGTTGAGAGAGAATTAGAAAGAGAATTGGAAGTGAAATGGAGTGAATGATGAGTGGTAATTGGTGAGTGGTGAGTGGGGTTAAAAGGAGTTCTAGTTAGTTGACTAGCTCATGGTAGAAGTTAGAATTGATTAGTCATACATGACATAATCAAGAGTGGAATCCCATGCTAGTTCCTATTGGTATATACTCATAGTAAGTACATTTTGAAGCTGTGTATAATACGGGTAAGAATACGACTAGAATTCTTGATGAAAGAAAAGAATGGAAAAGTAACTGTAACCATTTTCGTTAAGTATGAGTGTTTTGATATATGTCTTGAAGTCTTCCAAAAGTCTTTTAATACATCTAAATACACTACATGTATATACATTTTAACTGAGTCGTTAAGTCATCGTTAGTCGTTACATGTAAGTGTTGTTTTGAAACCTTTAAGTTAACGATCTCAATTAATGTTGTTAACCCATTGTTTATTATATCTAATGAGATGTTAAATTATTATATTATCATGATATTATGATATATTAATATATCTTAATATGATATATATACATTTAAATGTCGTTACAACGATAATCGTTACATATATGTCTCGTTTCGAAATCCTTAAGTTAGTAGTCTTGTTTATATGTATATAACTCATTGTTAATATACTTATGGAGATACTTACTTATCATAATCTCATGTTAACCATATGTATATCCATATATATATCGTCATGTCGTTTTTACAAGTTTTAACGTTCGTGAATCGCCGGTCAACTTGGGTGGTCAATTGTCTATATGGAACATATTTCAATTAATCAAGTCTTAACAAGTTTGATTGCTTAACATGTTGGAAATATTTAATCATGTAAATATCAATCTCAATTAATATATATAAACATGGAAAATTTCGGGTCACTACAGTACCTACCCGTTAAATAAATTTCGTCCCGAAATTTTAAGCTGTTGAAGGTGTTGACGAATCTTCTGGAAATAGATGCGGGTATTTCTTCTTCATCTGATCTTCACACTCCCAGGTGAACTCGGGTCCTCTACGAGCATTCCATCGAACCTTAACAATTGGTATCTTGTTTTGCTTAAGTCTTTTAACCTCACGATCCATTATTTCGACGGGTTCTTCGATGAATTGAAGTTTTTCGTTGATTTGGATTTCATATAACGGAATAGTGAGATCTTCTTTAGCAAAACATTTCTTCAAATTCGAGACGTGGAAAGTGTTATGTACAGCCGCGAGTTGTTGAGGTAACTCAAGTCGGTAAGCTACTGGTCCGACATGATCAATAATCTTGAATGGTCCAATATACCTTGGATTTAATTTCCCTCGTTTACCAAATTGAACAACGCCTTTCCAAGGTGCAACTTTAAGCATGACCATCTCTCCAATTTCAAATTCTATATCTTTTCTTTTAATGTCAGCGTAGCTCTTTTGTCGACTTTGGGCGGTTTTCAACCGTTGTTGAATTTGGATGATCTTCTCGGTAGTTTCTTGTATAATCTCCGGACCCGTAATCTGTCTATCCCCCACTTCACTCCAACAAATTGGAGACTTGCACTTTCTACCATAAAGTGCTTCAAACGCCGCCATCTCAATGCTTGAATGGTAGCTGTTGTTGTTGGAAAATTCTGCTAATGGTAGATGTCGATCCCAACTATTTCCGAAATCAATAACACATGCTCGTAGCATGTCTTCAAGCGTTTGTATCGTCCTTTCGCTCTGCCCATCAGTTTGTGGATGATAGGCAGTACTCATGTCTAGACGAGTTCCTAATGCTTGCTGTAATGTCTGCCAGAATCTTGAAATAAATCTGCCATCCCTATCAGAGATAATAGAGATTGGTATTCCATGTCTGGAGACGACTTCCTTCCAATACAGTCGTGCTAACTTCTCCATCTTGTCATCTTCTCTTATTGGCAGGAAATGTGCTGATTTGGTGAGACAATCAACTATTACCCAAATAGTATCAAAACCACTTGCAGTCCTTGGCAATTTAGTGATGAAATCCATGGTAATGTTTTCCCATTTCCATTCCGGGATTTCGGGTTGTTGAAGTAGACCTGATGGTTTCTGATGCTCAGCTTTGACCTTAGAACACGTCAAACATTCTCCTACGTATTTAGCAACATCGGCTTTCATACCGGCCACCAAAAATATTTCCTGAGATCCTTGTACATCTTCCCCGTTCCAGGATGTATTGAGTATCTGGTTTTATGAGCTTCTCTAAGTACCATTTCTCTCATATCTCCAAATTTTGGTACCCAAATCCTTTCAGCCCTATACCGGGTTCCGTCCTCCCGAATATTAAGATGTTTCTCCGATCCTTTGGGTATTTCATCCTTTAAATTTCCCTCTTTTAAAACTCCTTGTTGCGCCTCCTTTATTTGAGTTGTAAGGTTATTATGAATCATTATATTCATAGATTTTACTCGAATGGGTTCTCTGTCCTTCCTGCTCAAGGCATCGGCTACCACATTTGCCTTCCCCGGGTGGTAACGAATCTCAAAGTCGTAATCATTCAATAATTCAATCCACCTACGCTGCCTCATATTCAGTTGTTTCTGATTAAATATGTGTTGAAGACTTTTGTGGTCGGTATATATAATACTTTTAACCCCATATAAGTAGTGCCTCCAAGTCTTTAATGCAAAAACAACCGCGCCTAATTCCAAATCATGCGTCGTATAATTTTGTTCGTGAATCTTCAATTGTCTAGACGCATAAGCAATCACCTTCGTTCGTTGCATTAATACACAACCGAGACCTTGCTTTGATGCATCACAATAAATCACAAAATCATCATTCCCTTCAGGCAATGACAATATAGGTGCCGTAGTTAGCTTTTTCTTCAATAACTAAAACGCTTTCTCTTGTTCATCATTCCATTCAAATTTCTTCCCTTTATGCGTTAATGCAGTCAAGGGTTTTGCTATTCTGGAAAAGTCTTGGATGAACCTTCTGTAGTAACCAGCTAGTCCTAAAAACTGGCGTATGTGTTTCGGAGTTTTCGAGGTTTCCCACTTTTCAACAGTTTCTATCTTTGCCGGATCCACCTTAATACCTTCTTTGTTCACTATGTGACCGAGGAATTGAACTTCTTCCAACCAAAATGCACACTTTGAAAACTTAGCTTACAATTCTTCCTTCCTCAATACTTCTAACACCTTTCTCAAATGTTCACCGTGTTCTTGGTCATTCTTTGAGTAAATAAGTATGTCATCAATGAAAACAATGACAAAATTGTCAAGGTATGGTCCACACACTCGGTTCATAAGGTCCATGAACACAGCTGGTGCATTAGTTAAACCAAACGGCATGACCATAAACTCGTAATGACCGTAACGTGTTCTGAAAGCAGTCTTTGGAATATCATCTTCTTTCACCCGCATTTGATGATACCCGGAACGTAAGTCAATCTTTGAATAAACAGACGAGCCTTGTAGTTGATCAAATAAGTCGTCGATTCTCGGTAGTGGGTAGCGGTTCTTGATGGTAAGTTTGTTCAACTCTCGGTAGTCGATACACAACCTGAATGTACCATCTTTCTTCTTGACAAACAAAACAGGAGCTCCCCACGGTGATGTGCTTGGTCGAATGAAACCACGCTCTAAAAGTTCTTGTAATTGGCTTTGCAGTTCTTTCATCTCGCTGGGTGCGAGTCTGTAAGGAGCACGAGCTATTGGTGCAGCTCCTGGTACAAGATCTATTTGAAATTCAACGGATCGATGTGGGGGTAATCCCGGTAATTCTTTCGGAAATACATCGGGAAATTCTTTTGCAATGGGAACATCATTGATGCTCTTTTCTTCAGTTTGTACTTTCTCGACGTGTGCTAGAACAGCATATCAACCTTTTCTTATTAGTTTTTGTGCCTTCAAATTACTAATAAGATGTAGCTTCGTATTGCCCTTTTCTCCGTACACCATTAAGGGTTTTCCTTTTTCTCGTATAATGCGAATTGCATTTTTGTAACAAACAATCTCTGCTTTCACTTCTTTCAACCAGTCCATACCGATTATCACATCAAAACTCCCTAACTCTACTGGTATCAAATCAATCTTAAATGTTTCGCTAACCAGTTTAATTTCTCGATTCCGACATATATTATCTGCTGAAATTAATTTACCATTTGCTAATTCGAGTAAAAATTTACTATCTAAAGGCGTCAATGGACAACTTAATTTAGCACAAAAATCTCTACTCATATAGCTTCTATCCGCACCCGAATCAAATAAAAAGTAAGCAGATTTATTGTCAATAAGAAACGTACCCGTAACAAGCTCCGGGTCTTCCTGTGCCTCTGCCGCATTAATATTGAAAACTCTTCCGCGGCCTTGTCCATTCGTGTTCTCCTGGTTCGGGCAATTTCTAATAATGTGGCCCGGTTTTCCATATTTATAACAAACTACATTGGCATAACTTGCTCCGACACTACTTGCTCCGCCATTACTCGTTCCGACACCATTTGTTCCTTTCGTTCTGTTAACCCCTGGTCCGTAGACCTCACACTTCGCCGTGCTATGACCATTTCTTTTACACTTATTGCAAAATTTGGTGCAGAACCCCGAGTGATACTTTTCACACCTTTGGCATAGCTGCTTCTGATTGTTGTTGTTGTTGTTGATATTGTTATTGTTGTTGGGACGATTGTTGTAGTTGCCGTTGTTGTTGTTATTGTTGTTGTTGTTGGTGGGCCGTTTGTTGTAGTTGCGATTGATGTTGCGATTGTTGGGATAATTGTTGCGATTATTGTTGTAATTGCTGTTGTTGTTGTATTGGTGATTCTTATCACCGTTTTCCTCCCACTTTCTTTTGACTTGCTTCACATTGGCCTCTTCAGCAGTCTGTTCTTTAATTCTTTCTTCAATCTGGTTCACTAGTTTGTGAGCCATTCTACATGCCTGTTTTATGGAGGCGGGCTCGTGTGAACTTATATCTTCTTGGATTCTTTCCGGTAATCCTTTCACAAACGCGTCGATCTTCTCTTCCTCATCTTCGAATGCTCCCGGACACAATAGGCACAATTCTGTGAATCGTATTTCGTACGTGGTAATATCAAATCCTTCGGTTCGTAACCCTCTAAGTTCTGTCTTGAGCTTATTGACCTCGGTTCTGGGACGGTACTTCTCGTTCATCAAGTGCTTGAATGCTGACCACGGTAGTGCGTACGCATCATCTTGTCCCACTTGCTCTAGATAGGTATTCCACCATGTTAACGCAGAACCTGTGAAGGTATGCGTAGCGTACTTTACTTTGTCCTCTTCAGTACACTTACTTATGGCAAACACCGATTCGACCTTCTCGGTCCACCGTTTCAATCCGATCGGTCCTTCGGTTCTATCAAATTCCAAAGGTTTGCAGGCAGTGAATTCTTTGTAGGTACATCCTACACGATTTCCTGTACTGCCAGATCCAAGGTTATTGTTGGTATGTAGCGCAGCCTGTACTGCGGCTATGTTTGAAGCTAGAAAAGTACGGAATTCCTCTTCATTCATATTCACGGTGTGTCGAGTAGTCGGTGCCATTTCCTTCAAAATAGTCAAATGGAACAAGTTAATCATACAGAATATTAAAAGTAGTTAATAGTATTTCGTAGCATAATATGAACTCATTTATAAAAGCTTTTTCTTCATATTAGCGTTTTATAAGTTTAAATTCGGGTAGTACCTACCCGTTAAGTTCATATTTAGTAGCTAATATACAATTCAACTACTACAATTCTATATGAAAAACTGATTGTAATAATATTTCGCGTTCAAACTTTTATACAATATTTTACAAACTTACAATACCGCTTATTTTACATAAAGCATGAAATATAGCACACAATAACTTTGAGACAAGATAGTTGTGAAGATAATTCTAGCTAGTACACAAGTCGTTCAGCAAAGGCAATAAAGACACGTAATTCATACGTCCAGAAACAAGTCATGCATTCTGGTTTTACTAGGACTACTTCCCATACTTAGTCTTGTGGAACATAACCGTTATGGCCGTTGATAAGACAGCGTGTTGTAACGTCGTCAAAGGGACGAGGGTTACGTAATGACCAACAGTCTCGTAATAACCTAAAAACCTCATTTCTTACCCTAATTACCGACTCCGTCACTTGTGGGAACGTTTTGTTTAATAGTTGTAGCCCGATGTTCTTGTTCTCACTTTGGTGAGAAGCGAACATTACTAACCCATAAGCATAACATGCTTCTTTATGTTGCATGTTAGCCGCTTTTTCTAAATCACGAAGTCCTATATTCGGATATACTGAGTCAAAATAATTTCTTAACCCGTTGCGTAAACTAGCATTTGGGTTCCCCGCAATATATGCGTCAAAGTAAACACATCGTAACTTAAGGATTTCCTAATGTGATATCCCCCATCTTTCGAACGAAAGCCTTTTATAAACCAAGGCATTCTTGGAACATTCTTCGAATTTCTTACAAACTGATCTCGCCTTAAATAGTTGTGCCGAAGAATTCTGACCGACTCTAGACAAGATTTCATCAATCATGTCTCCGGGTAGGTCTCTTAAAATATTGGGTTGTCTATCCATTTTGTGTTTTTATACTGTAAAATAGACAAGAGTTAGATTCATAAAAAAATACTTATTAATACAAGCAATTTTTACATATATCATAAAGCATAAGCACACTATATTACATATATTACACCACACGAATACAACTATCTTATTCCGACTCGCTTGTTTTTTCTTCTTCGGTTTTGGTTCGTTTTGCCAAGTTTCTAGGGATATATGATGTTCCCCTAATACGAGCCGTCGTTTTCCACATTGGTTTAGAAAAACCTGGTGGTTTAGAGGTTCCCGGGTCATTGTTACAACTTAAGGACTTCGGGGGTTGACAATACATATAAAGTTCATCGGGGTTGGAATTAGATTTCTCTATTTTTATGCCCTTTCCCTTATCATTTTCTTTTGCCTTTTAAAATTCAGTTGGGGTAATTTCTATAACATCATCGGAATTCTCGTCGGAATCCGATTCATCGGAGAATTGGTAATCCTCCCAATATTTTGCTTCCTTGGTGGAAACACCATTGACCATAATTAACCTTGGTCGGTTGGTTGAGGATTCTCTTTTACTTAACCGTTTTATTATTTCCCCCACCGGTTCTGTTTCTTCTTCCGGTTCCGATTCTTCTTCCGGTTCCGATTCTTCTTCCGGTTCCGACTCTTCTTCCGGTTCTTCTTCAGGAACTTGTGAATCAGTCCACGAATCATTCCAATTTACATTTGACTCTTCATTATTATTAGGTGAGTCAATGGGACTTGTTCTATAGGTAGACATCTATCACATAATATCAAACGCGTTAAGAGATTAATATATCACATAATATTCACATGTTAAAAATATATAGTTTCCAACAAAATTTGTTAAGCAATCATTTTTCAAGTAAACACGGTCGAAGTCCAGACTCACTAATTCATCCTAACAAACTCGATAAGACACACTAATGCAAAATTCTGGTTCTCTATGACCAACGCTCGGATACCAACTGAAATGTCCCGTTCTTATTGATTAAAAACGTTCCATATTAATTGATTTCGTTGCGAGGTTTTGACCTCTATATGAGACGTTTTTCAAAGACTGCATTCATTTTTAAAACAAACCATAACCTTTATTTCATAAATAAAGGTTTAAAAAGATTTATGTAGATTATCAAATAATGATAATCTAAAATATCCTGTTTACACACGACCATTACATAATGGTTTACAATACAAATATGTTACATCGAAATCAGTTTCTTGAATGCAGTTTTTACACAATATCATACAAACATGGACTCCAAATCTTGTCCTTATTTTAGTATGCAACAGCAGAAGCTCTTAGTATTCACCTGAGAATAAACATGCTTTAAACGTCAACAAAAATGTTGGTGAGTTATAGGTTTAACCTATATATATCAAATCGTAACAATAGACCACAAGATTTCATATTTCAATACACATCCCATACATAGAGATAAAAATCATTCATATGGTGAACACCTGGTAACCGACATTAACAAGATGCATATATATAAGAATATCTCCATCATTCCGGGACACCCTTCGGATATGATATAAATTTTGAAGTACTAAAGCATCCGGTACTTTGGATGGGGTTTGTTAGGCCCAATAGATCTATCTTTAGGATTCGCGTCAATTAGGGTGTCTATTCCCTAATTCTTAGATTACCAGACTTAATAAAAAGGGGCATATTCGATTTCGTTAATTCAACCATAGAATGTAGTTTCACGTACTTGTGTCTATTTTGTAAATCATTTATAAAACCTGCATGTATTCTCATCCCAAAAATATTAGATTTTAAAAGTGGGACTATAACTCACTTTCACAGATTTTTACTTCGTCGAGAATTAAGACTTGGCCACTGTTGATTCACGAACCTATAACAATATATACATATATATTAAAGTATGTTCAAAATATATTTACAACACTTTTAATATATTTTGATGTTTTAAGTTTATTAAGTCAGCTGTCCTCGTTAGTAACCTACAACTAGTTGTCCACAGTTAGATGTACAGAAATAAATCGATAAATCTTATCTTGAATCAATCCACGACCCAGTGTATACGTATCTCAGTATTGATCACAACTCAAACTATATATATTTTGGAATCAACCTCAACCCTGTATAGCTAACTCCAACATTCACATATAGAGTGTCTATGGTTGTTCCGAAATATATATAGATGTGTCGACATGATAGGTCGAAACATTGTATACGTGT
Organism: Rutidosis leptorrhynchoides; assembly: GCF_046630445.1. Lineage (NCBI taxonomy): Eukaryota > Viridiplantae > Streptophyta > Magnoliopsida > Asterales > Asteraceae > Rutidosis > Rutidosis leptorrhynchoides. The sequence continues at coordinate 295,055,849 of NC_092337.1, forward strand.
CTATGGTATCTCAAGATTACATAATATACAATACAAGTTGATTAAGTTATGGTTGGAATAGATTTGTTACCAATTTTCACGTAGCTAAAATGAGAAAAATTATCCAATCTTGTTTTACCCATAACTTCTTCATTTTAAATCCGTTTTGAGTGAATCAAATTGCTATGGTTTCATATTGAACTCTATTTTATGAATCTAAACAGAAAAGTATAGGTTTATAGTCGAAAAAATAAGTTACAAGTCATTTTTGTAAAGGTAGTCATTTCAGTCGAAAGAACGACGTCTAGATGAGCATTTTAGAAAACATACTTCCACTTTGAGTTTAACCATAATTTTTGGATATAGTTTCATGTTCATAATAAAAATCATTTTCTCATAATAACAACTTTTAAATCAAAGTTTATCATAGTTTTTAATTAACTAACCCAAAACAGCCCGCGGTGTTACTACGACAGCGTAAATCCGGTTTTACGGTGTTTTTCGTGTTTCCAGGTTTTAAATCATTAAGTTAGCATATCATATAGATATAGAACATGTGTTTAGTTAATTTTAAAATTCAAGTTAGAAGGATTAACTTTTGTTTGCGAATAAGTTTAGAATTAACTAAACTATGTTCTAGTGATTACGAGTTTAAACCTTCGAATAAGATAGTTTTATATATATGAATCGAATGATGTTATGAACATCATTACTACCTCAAGTTTAGTAGGTAAACCTACTGGAAGTGACAAGAAATGATCTAGCTTCAAAGGATCTTGGATGGCTTGAAAGTTCTTGAAGTAGGTTCATGACACAAAAACAAGTTCAAGTAAGATTTTTACTTGAATTAAGATAGTTTATAGTTATAGAAATTGAATCAAAGTTTGAATATGAATATTACCTTGAATAAGAAGGATAACCTACTGTATATAACAAAGGTTTCTTGATCTTATATGATTACTTGGAATGGATTAGAAAGCTTGGAAGTAAATTAGTAAACTTGAAGGGATTTTTGAAGTGTTCTTGAAATGTTCTTCCTATGATGATTATAGCTTGATTCTTGAAGTGATTTTTGATGAAGATGATGATTAACTACTGGAAAAATACGTTCATAATAGTGTGTGTGTGTGTGTGTGTTGAGAGAGAATTAGAAAGAGAATTGGAAGTGAAATGGAGTGAATGATGAGTGGTAATTGGTGAGTGGTGAGTGGGGTTAAAAGGAGTTCTAGTTAGTTGACTAGCTCATGGTAGAAGTTAAAATTGATTAGTCATACATGACATAATCAAGAGTGGAATCCCATGCTAGTTCCTATTGGTATATACTCATAGTAAGTACGTTTTAAAGCTGTGTATAATACGGGTAAGAATACGACTAGAATTCTTGATGAAAGAAAAGAATGGAAAAGTAACTGTAACCATTTTCGTTAAGTATGAGTGTTTTGATATATGTCTTGAAGTCTTCCAAAAGTATTTTAATACATCTAAATACACTACATGTATATACATTTTAACTGAGTCGTTAAGTCATCGTTAGTCGTTACATGTAAGTGTTGTTTTGAAACCTTTAAGTTAACGATCTCAATTAATGTTGTTAACCAATTGTTTATTATATCTAATGAGATGTTAAATTATTATATTATCATGATATTATGATATATTAATATATCTTAATATGATATATATACATTTAAATGTCGTTACAACGATAATCGTTACATATATGTCTCGTTTCGAAATCCTTAAGTTAGTAGTCTTGTTTATATGTATATAACTCATTGTTAATATACTTATGGAGATACTTACTTATCATAATCTCATGTTAACCATATGTATATCCATATATATATCGTCATGTCGTTTTTACAAGTTTTAATGTTCGTGAATCGCCGGTCAACTTGGGTGGTCAATTGTCTATATGAAACATATTTCAATTAATCAAGTCTTAACAAGTTTGATTGCTTAACATGTTGGAAATATTTAATCATGTAAATATCAATCTCAATTAATATATATAAACATGGAAAAGTTCGGGTCACTACAGTACCTACCCGTTAAATAAATTTCGTCCCGAAATTTTAAGCTGTTGAAGGTGTTGACGAATCTTCTGGAAATAGATGCGGGTATTTCTTCTTCATCTGATCTTCACGCTCCCAGGTGAACTCGGGTCCTCTACGAGCATTCCATCGAACCTTAACAATTGGTATCTTGTTTTGCTTAAGTCTTTTAACCTCACGATCCATTATTTCGACGGGTTCTTCGATGAATTGAAGTTTTTCGTTGATTTGGATTTCAGATAACGAAATAGTGAGATCTTCTTTAGCAAAACATTTCTTCAAATTCGAGACGTGGAAAGTGTTATGTACAGCCGCGAGTTGTTGAGGTAACTCAAGTCGGTAAGCTACTGGTCCGACACGATCAATAATCTTGAATGGTCCAATATACCTTGGATTTAATTTCCCTCGTTTACCAAATCGAACAACGCCTTTCCAAGGTGCAACTTTAAGCATGACCATCTCTCCAATTTCAAATTCTATATCTTTTCTTTTAATGTCACGTAGCTCTTTTGTCGACTTTGGGCGGTTTTCAACCGTTGTTGAATTTGGATGATCTTCTCGGTAGTTTCTTGTATAATCTCCGGACCCGTAATCTGTCTATCCCCCACTTCACTCCAACAAATCGGAGACCTGCACTTTCTACCATAAAGTGTTTCAAACGGCGCCATCTCAATGCTTGAATGGTAGCTGTTGTTGTAGGAAAATTCTGCTAATGGTAGATGTCGATCCCAACTGTTTCCGAAATCAATAAAACATGCTCGTAGCATGTCTTCAAGCATTTGTATCGTCCTTTCGCTCTGCCCATCAGTTTGTGGATGATAGGCAGTACTCATGTCTAGACGAGTTCCTAATGCTTGCTGTAATGTCTGCCAGAATCTTGAAATAAATCTGCCATCCCTATCAGAGATAATAGAGATTGGTATTCCATGTCTGGAGACGACTTCCTTCCAATACAGTCGTGCTAACTTTTCCATCTTGTCATCTTCTCTTATTGGCAGGAAATGTGCTGATTTGGTGAGACGATCAACTATTACCCAAATAGTATCAAAACCACTTGCAGTCCTTGGCAATTTAGTGATGAAATCCATGGTAATGTTTTCCCATTTCCATTCCGGGATTTCGGGTTGTTGAAGTAGACCTGATGGTTTCTGATGCTCAGCTTTGACCTTAGGACACGTCAAACATTCTCCTACGTATTTAGCAACATCGGCTTTCATACCGGCCACCAAAAATATTTCCTAAGATCCTTGTACATCTTCCCCGTTCCAGGATGTATTGAGTATCTGGTTTTATGAGCTTCTCTAAGTACCATTTCTCTCATATCTCCAAATTTTGGTACCCAAATCCTTTCAGCCCTATACCGGGTTCCGTCTTCCCGAATATTAAGATGCTTCTCCGATCCTTTGGGTATTTCATCCTTTAAATTTTCCTCTTTTAAAACTCGTTGTTGCGCCTCCTTTATTTGAGTAGTAAGGTTATTTTGAATCATTATATTCATAGATTTTACTCGAATGGGTTCTCTGTCCTTCCTGCTCAAGGCGTCGGCTACCACATTTGCCTTCCCCGGGTGGTAACGAATCTCAAAGTCATAATCATTCAACAATTCAATCCACCTACGCTGCCTCATATTCAGTTGTTTCTGATTAAATATGTGTTGAAGACTTTTGTGGTCAGTATATATAATACTTTTGACCCCATATAAGTAGTGCCTCCAAGTCTTTAATGAAAAAACAACCGTGCCTAATTCCAAATCATGCGTCGTATAATTTTGCTCGTGATTCTTCAATTGTCTAGACGCATAAGCAATTACCTTCGTTCGTTGCATTAATACACAACCGAGACCTTGCTTTGAGGCGTCACAGTATATCACAAAATCATCATTCCCTTCAGGCAATGACAATATAGGTGCCGTAGTTAGCTTTTTCTTCAATAAGTGAAACGCCTTCTCTTGTTCATCCTTCCATTCAAATTTCTTCCCTTTATGCGTTAATGCAGTCAAGGGTTTTGCTATTTTGGAGAAATATTGGATGAATCTTCTGTAGTAACCCGCCAATCCTAAAAATTGAGGTATATGCTTCAGAGTTGTTGGGGTTTCCCACTTTTCAACGGTTTCGATCTTTGCCGGGTCCACCTGGATTCCTTCTTTGTTCACTATGTGACCGAGGAATTGAACTTCTTCCAACCAAAATGCACACTTTGAAAACTTAGCGTACAGTTTTTCTTTCCTCAATACCTCTAGCACTTTTCTCAAATGTTCACCGTGTTCTTGGTCATTCTTTGAGTAAATAAGTATGTCATCGATGAAAACAATGACAAACTTGTCAAGATATGGCCCACACACCCGGTTCATAAGGTCCATGAACACAGCTGGTGCATTAGTCAATCCAAACGGCATAACCATAAACTCGTAATGACCATAACGCGTCCTAAAAGCAGTTTTTGGAATATCATCCTCCTTTACTCGCATTTGATGATATCCAGAACGTAAATCGATCTTCGAATAAATCGACGAGCCTTGTAGTTGATCAAATAAGTCATCAATTCTCGGTAGTGGATAACGATTTTTGATGGTAAGTTTGTTCAACTCTCTGTAGTCAATACACAACCTAAATGTACCATCCTTCTTCTTGACAAACAAAACAGGAGCTCCCCATGGTGATGTGCTTGGCTGAATGAAACCACGTTCTAATAGTTCTCGCAGTTGGCTTTGCAGTTCTTTCATCTCACTGGGTTCGAGTCTATAAGGAGCACGAGCTATTGGTGCAGCTCCTGGTACAAGATCTATTTGAAATTCAACAGATCGATGTGGAGGTAGTCCCGGTAATTCTTTCGGAAATACATCGGGAAATTCTTTTGCGATGGGAACATCATTGATGCTCTTTTCTTTAGTTTGTACTTTCTCGACGTGTGCTAGAACAGCATAGCAACCTTTTCTTATTAGTTTTTGTGCCTTCAAACTACTAATAAGATGTAGCTTCATGTTGCCCTTTTCTCCGTACACCATTAAGAGTTCTCCTTCTTCTCGTACAATGCGAATTGCATTTTTATAACATACGATCTCTGCTTTCACCTTCTTCAGCCAGTCCATGCCAACTATTACATCAAAACTCCCTAACTCTACTGGTATCAAATCAATCTTAAATATTTCGCTACCCAGTTTAATTTCTCGATTCCGGCATATATTATCTGCTGAAATTAATTTACCATTTGCTAATTCGAGTAAAAATTTACTATCCAACGACGTCAATGGACAACTTAATTTAGCACAAAAATCTCTACTCATATAGCTTCTATCCGCATCCGAATCAAATAAAACGTAAGCAGATTTATTGTCAATAAGAAACGTACCTGTAACAAGCTCCGGGTCTTCCTGTGCCTCTGCCGCATTAATATTGAAAACTCTTCCGCGGCCTTGTCGATTCGTGTTCTCCTGGTTCGGGTAATATCTAATAATGTGGCCCGGTTTTCCACATTTATAACAAACTACATTGGCATAACTTGCTCCGACACTACTTGCTCTGCCATTACTCGTTCCGACAACATTTGTTCCTTTCGTTCTGTTAACCCCTGGTCCGTAGACCTCACACTTCGCCGCGCTATGACCATTTCTTTTACACTTGTTGTAAAATTTGGTGCAGAACCCCGAGTGATACTTTTCACACCTTTGGCATAGCTGCTTCTGATTGTTGTTGTTGCGGTTGTTATTGTTGTTGGGATGATTGTTGTAGTTGCTGTTGTTGTTGTTGTTGTTGTTGCGGTTGTTATTCTTTCCTCAATCTGGTTCACTAGTTTGTGAGCCATTCTACATGCCTGTTATATGGATGCGGGCTCGTGTGAACTTATATCTTCTTGGATTCTTTCCGTTAGTCCTTTCACAAACGCGTCGATCTTCTCTTCCTCATCTTCGAACGCTCCCGGACATAATAGGCACAATTCTGTGAATCGTCTTTCGTACATGGTAATATCAAATCCTTGGGTTCGTAACCCTCTAAGTTCTGTCTTGAGCTTATTGACCTCGGTTCTGGGACGGTACTTCTCGTTCATCAAGTGCTTGAATGCTGACCACGGTAGTGCGTACGCATCATCTTGTCCCACTTGCTCTAGATAGGTATTCCACCATGTTAACGCAGAACCTGTGAAGGTATGCGTAGCGTACTTCACTTTGTCCTCTTCAGTACACTTACTTATGGCAAACACCGATTCGACCTTCTCGGTCCACCGTTTCAATCCGATCAGTCCTTCGGTTCTATCAAATTCCAAAGGTTTGTAGGCAGTGAATTGTTTGTAGGTGCATCCTACGCGATTTCCTGTACTGCTAGATCCAAGGTTATTGTTGGTATGTAGCGCAGCCTGTACTGCGGCTATGTTTGAAGCTAGAAAAGTACGGAATTCCTCTTCATTCATATTCACGGTGTGTCGAGTAGTCGGTGCCATTTCCTTCAAAATAGTCAAATGGAACAAGTTAATCATACAGAATATTAAGAGTAGTTAATAGTATTTCGTAGCATAATATGAACTCATTTATAAAAGCTTTTTCTTCATATTAGCGTTTTATAAGTTTAAATTCGGGTAGTACCTACCCGTTAAGTTCATACTTAGTAGCTAATATACAATTCAACTACTACAATTCTATATGAAAAACTGATTATAATAATATTTCGCGTTCAAACTTTTATACAATATTTTACAAACTTACAATACCGCTTATTTTACATAAAGCATGAAATATAGCACACAATAACTTTGATACAAGATACTTGTGAAGATAATTCTAGCTAGTACACAAGTCGTTCAGCAAAGGCAATAAAGACACGTAATTCATACGTCCAGAAACAAGTCATGCATTCTGGTTTTACTAGGACTACTTCCCATCCTTGGTCTTGTGGAACATAACCGTTATGGCCGTTGATAAGACAGCGTGTTGTAACGTCGTCAAAGGGACGAGGGTTACGTAATGTCCAACAGTCCCGTAACAATCTAAAAACCTCATTTCTTACCCCAATTACCGACTCCGTCACTTGTGGAAACGTTTTGTTTAATAGTTGTAGCCCGATGTTCTTGTTCTCACTTTGGTGAGAAGCGAACATTACTAATCCGTAAGCATAACATGCTTCTTTATGTTGCATGTTAGCCGCTTTTTCTAAATCACGAAGTCCAATATTTGGATATATTGAGTCAAAATAATTGCTTAACCCATTGCGTAAAATAGCATTTGGGTTCCCCGCAATATATGCGTCAAAGTAAACACATCGTAACTTATGGATTTCCCAATGTGATATCCCGCATCTTTCGAACGAAAGCCTTTTATAAACCAAGGCATTCTTGGAACGTTCTTCGAATGTCTTACAAACTGATCTCGCCTTAAATAGTTGTGCCGAAGAATTCTGACCGACTCTAGACAAGATTTCATCAATCATGTCTCCGGGTAGGTCTCTTAAAATATTGGGTTGTCTATCCATTTTGTGTTTTTATACTGTAAAATAGACAAGAGTTAGATTCATAAAAAAATACTTATTAATACAAGCAATTTTTACATATATCATAAAGCATAAGCACACTATATTACATATATTACACCGCACAAATACAACTATCTTATTCCGACTCACTCGTTTCTTCTTTTTCGAACTTGGTTCTTTTTGCTAAGTTTTTAGGGATATATGATGTTCCCCTAATACGAGCCGTCGTTTTCCACATTGGTCTAGAAAAACCTGGTGGTTTAGAGGTTCCCGGGTTATTGTCACAACTTAAGAAATACGGGTGTTGATGATACATATAAAGTTCATCGAGTTTGGAATCAAATTTCTCTATTTTTATGCCCTTTCCTTTATTGTTCTCTTTTGCCTTATTAAATTATGTTGGGGTAATTTCTATAACATCATCGGAATCCTTGTCGGGATCCTATTCATCAGAGAATTGGTAATCCTCCCAATACTTTGCTTCCTTGGCGGAAACACCATTGACCATAATTAACTTTGGTCGGTTGGTTGAGGATTTTCTTTTACTTAACCGTTTTATTATTTCCCCCACTGGTTCTATTTCTTCTTCCGGTTCCGATTCTTCTTCCGGTTCCGATTCTTCTTCCAGTTCCGACTCTTCTTCCGGTTCCTCTTCGGGGACTTGTGAATCAGTCCACGAATCATTCCAATTTACATTTGACTCTTCATTATTATTAGGTGAGTCAATGGGACTTGTTCTAGAGGTAGACATCTATCACATAATATCAAACGCGTTAAGAGATTAATATATCACATAATATTCACATGTTAAAAATATATAGTTTCCAACAAAATTTGTTAAGCAATCATTTTTCAAGTAAACACGGTCGAAGTCCAGACTCACTAATGCATCCTAACAAACTCGATAAGACACACTAATGCAATATTCTGGTTCTCTAAGACCAACGCTCGGATACCAACTGAAATGTCCCGTTCTTATTGATTAAAAACGTTCCATATTAATTGATTTCGTTGCGAGGTTTTGACCTCTATATGAGACGTTTTTCAAAGACTGCATTCATTTTAAAACAAACCATAACCTTTATTTCATCAATAAAGGTTTAAAAAGCTTTACGTAGATTATCAAATAATGATAATCTAAAATATCCTGTTTACACACGACCATTACATAATGGTTTACAATACAAATATGTTACAACAAAATAAGTTTCTTGAATGCAGTTTTTACACAATATCATACAAGCATCGACTCCAAATCTCGTCCTTATTTAAGTATGCGACAGTGGAAGCTCTTAATAATCACCTGAGAATAAACATGCTTAAAACGTCAACAAAAATGTTGGTGAGTTATAGGTTTAACCTATATATATCAAATCATAATAATAGACCATAAGATTTCATATTTCAATACACATCCCATACATAGAGATAAAAATCATTCATATGGTGAACACCTAGTAACCGACATTAACAAGATGCATATATAAGAATATCCCCATCATTCCGGGACACCCTTCGGATATGATATAAATTTCGAAGTACTAAAGCATCCGGTACTTTGGATGGGGTTTGTTAGGCCCAATAGATCTATCTTTAGGATTCGCGTCAATTAGGGTGTCTGTTCCCTAATTCTTAGATTACCAGACTTAATAAAAAGGGGCATATTCGATTTCGATAATTCAACCATAGAATGTAGTTTCACGTACTTGTGTCTATTTTGTAAATCATTTATAAAACCTGCATATATTCTCATCCAAAAAATATTAGATTTTAAAAGTGGGACTATAACTCACTTTCACAGATTTTTACTTCGTCGGGAAGTAAGACTTGGCCACTGGTTGATTCACGAACCTATAACAATATATACATATATATCAAAGTATGTTTAAAATATATTTACAACACTTTTAATATATTTTGATGTTTTAAGTTTATTAAGTCAGCTGTCCTCGTTAGTAACGTACAACTAGTTGTCCACAGTTAGATGTACAGAAATAAATCGATAAATATTATCTTGAATCAATCCACAACCCAGTGTATACGTATCTCAGTATTGATCACAACTCAAAGTATATATATTTTGGAATCAACCTCAACCCTGTATAGCTAACTCCAACATTCACATATAGAGTGTCTATGGTTGTTCCGAAATATATATAGATGTGTCGACATGATAGGTCGAAACATTGTATACGTATCTATGGTATCTCAAGATTACATAATATACAATACAAGTTGATTAAGTTATGGTTGGAATAGATTTGTTACCAATTTTCACGTAGCTAAAATGAGAAAAATTATCCAATCTTGTTTTAACCATAACTTCTTCATTTTAAATCCGTTTTGAGTGAATCAAATTGCTATGGTTACATATTGAACTCTATTTTATGAATCTAAACAGAAAAAGTATAGGTTTATAGTCGGAAATAAGTTACAAGTCGTTTTTGTAAAGGCAGTCATTTCATTCGAAAGAACGACGTCTAGATGACCAGTTTAGAAAACATACTTCCACTTTGAGTTTAACCATAATTTTTGGATATAGTTTCATGTTCATAATAAACTAACCCAAAACAGCCCGCGGTGTTACTACGACGGCGTAAATCCAGTTTTACGTTGTTTTTCGTGTTTCCAGGTTTTAAATCATTAAGTTAGCATATCATATAGATATAGAACATGTGTTTAGTTGATTTTAAAAGTCAAGTTAGAAGAATTAACTTTTATTTGCGAACAAGTTTAGAATTAACTAAACTATGTTCTAGTGATTACAAGTTTAAATCTTCGAATAAGATAGCTTTATATGTATGAATCGAATGATGTTATGAACATCATTACTACCTCAAGTTCCTTGGATAAACCTACTGGAAATGAGAAAAATAGATCTAGCTTCAAAGGATCCTTGGATGGCTTGAAAGTTCTTGAAGCAGAATCATGACACGAAAACAATTTCAAGTAAGATTTCCACTCGAAATAAGATTGTTATAGTTATAGAAATTGAATTTAAGTTTGAATATGATTATTACCTTGTATTAGAAAGATAACCTACTGTAAGTAACAAAGGTTTCTTGATCTTGGATGATTACTTGGAATGGATTTAGAAAACTTGGAAGTAAACTTGCAATCTTGGAAGTATTCTTGATTTTATGAAACTAGAACTTTTGGAATTTATGAAGAACACTTAGAACTTGAAGATAGAACTTGAGAGAGATCAATTAGATGAAGAAAATTGAAGAATGAAAGTGTTTGTAGGTTTTGTCGTTGGTGTATGGATTAGATATAAAGGATATGTAATTTTGTTTTCATGTAAATAAGTCATGAATGATTACTCATATTTTTGTAATTTTATGAGATATTTCATGCTAGTTGTCAAATGATGGTTCCCACATGTGTTAACCCAATGTTTATATTATCAAATGAGATTTTAAATTATTATATTATCATGATATTATGATGTGCAAATATCTCTTAATATGATATATATACATTAAATGTCGTTACAACGATAATCGTTACATATATGTCTCGTTTCAAAATCATTAAGTTAGTAGTCTTGTTTTTACATATGTAGGTCATTATTAATATACTTAATGATATGTTTACTTATCATAATATCATGTTAACTATATATATAACCATATATATGTCATCATATAGTTTTTACAAGTTTTAACGTTCGTGAATCACTGGTCAACTTGGGTGGTCAATTGTCTATATAAAATCTATTTCAATTAATCAAGTCTTAACAAGTTTGATTGCTTAACATGTTGGAAACACTTAATCATGTAAATAACAATTTCATTTAATATATATATAAACATGGAAAAGTTCGGGTCACTACACTACAGTACCAGGCCGAGTGTTTTATTATTTTTTTTTTCTATTTTTAGATTATATAAAATATAAATATAACTTAGATAAAAATTTAATTTTAAAAAATAAAATAAAAATACTTTTTAACTTTATATATATTTAACAACTCTTAAAAACAAATATATAGATTTTTTTTATATTTTCTTTTTATATTTTTGTATTTTTAATAATTAAAACGTATTTTTACAAAAGCGTATATTTTTACAAAAGTAAACTAAGAATTTTTTTTTTATATATAGCGTTGCGCTTTTGGCGTTTTAGTGTCCCCGGCAGCAGCGCCAAAAATACTTGATGTTATGCGAGGCGTATACGAAATAGTTATATATTTGCTACAAAATACTATTAAATACGATACAATTTTACACAAGTTATTTATTTATTTATAGAGTGGATATACCTAAACCTTGCTACAACACTTATAGGCAGTGTACCTAATCGTACAGTAGTGTAGTTTTTAGTAAGTCCGGTTCGTCCATATGGAACTTGCCAAGTTTGATGCTATATTTTTAACTTATAATTGTAAAAATACAAAAATATATATAAGTAGTATTATTATTATAAAAGGGGTTTTTACCGTTTAATGACCGGTTTGTCGATTTTAAAACTTTAGTCGCAGTTAAAACCTAATGTAAAATATTAAATATATAAAAGACTTAATTTAAAGCGTAAAGTAAATAACAATAATGAAATTGCGATAAATAAAATGACGATAAATAAAATTGCGATAATTAAAAAGTACGATAATTAAAAGTGCAATTAAATACAATGACAGTAAATAAAAGTGCGATAATTAAAAGTGCAATTAAATAAGAAATAAAGAAATTATGCTTATTTAAACTTCCGTAATCATGATGTTTGACGTGTTGATTTTAGTTTATTTCCATGGGTTAATTGTCCTTTGTCCTGGATTATTCAATATGTTCGTCTGGTTTTTGTCCATAACAGTCCATCAGTCATAAATATAAAGTGCGAGTGTCCTCGTCAAATTATCCTTATATCCGAAGTCAAATATTCCAACTAATTGGGGACTTAAACTGTAACAAGGTCTTAATACTTTGTTTAATAATTACACCAGGATATCGACTGCGTGTAACCCAAGGTTTTAATACTTTGTTAACAGTTACGCCAAGTGTCCTTGTACATAATTCACCCCTGTTTTAATAAGTCCATTAACTATTAATCAATTCCCGTGTTCGGTTAAATGAACGATTATTAGTACTTATAAATATCACGCCCATCGTGTCTGATCGAGTGTATATGGTTATTTATATGTATGTCCAATTGTAAATCTTTATATTAAATTAACAAACTATCATTTAATTAAACAAATATAAAGCCCATTAATAGCCCATAGTCTAATTTTCACAAGTGTCGTTCTTTTGTCCAAACCCCAATTATGGTACAAAGCCCAATTACCCCGTCTTAATATTTTAGCCCAACATCACGATTACTTCGGCTTAAATAAGCATAATAATAACTTAACTACGAGACATTAATTTAAAAAGGTTGAACATAACTTACAATGATTAAAAATAGCGTAGCGTTACACGGACAGAATTTCGATTACACCCTTACAACATTCGCTAACATACCCTTATTATTTAAATTAAAATTAAAATTAAAATTAAAATTAAAATTAAAATTAAAATTAAAATTAAAATTAAAATTAAAATTAAAATTAAAATTAAAATTAAAATTAAAATTAAAATTAAAATATATATACGTTTGAGATTGAGAAGAGAAAAAGATGTGTTTTTGTTCAACCAAAACTGCGAATTTATAGGACCTGACCCTCAAATTGGGGCCATGCGATCGCATGGATTTTCTTCTTCCTGGCCATGCGATCGCATGGCCAGCTGGGAGAGTTCACATGTTGTTGTTTGCTTCTTGCCGACGGTTTTAAATAATAATATAATATATAAATAATTTTAAGAATTAATTATATATTATATTATATTCATGTGCATAGTTGACTTGTAATTTTTAGTCCTTTGCGTTGAGCGTTGAGAGTTGACTCTAGTCCCGGTTCCGGATTTTTGAACGTCCTTGCGTACAATTTAATATCTTGTATTTTGCGTTTTGCGTCTTGTACTCTTGTAATTTTGAGACGTTTCTCATCAATAATTTGAACCACTTTGATTGTACTTTGTACTTTTGAGCTTTTTGGTCCTTTGCATCTTCAATTCGTCGAATCTGTCTTTTGTCTTCACCTTTTATTATTTAAACGAATATCACTTGTAAATAGAACAATTGCAACTAAAAGCTTGTCTTTCTTAAGGGATAATGCTATGAAATATATGTTCGTTTTTAGCATTATCAGTGACTTATAAGATTGCGTTATACATAGGTAGCGCATCCCGCGACTTGTACCTATCTTATTGGTTGATCATTCAATACCACTATCGGATGCGCTTGGAAATATCGACGCAACCTACGAGCTGTGTGCACAAGCGTGTATACCAGCTTTTCTATTGGAGTGTAATTGACCTCACTGCCACAAGTATACAGGCATCTGTACCTGCGTTTTATAGGATGGGTTGCACATACACATAAACATATAACTCTTTATGCGTATGTATAAAAAATAAACAAAGCATGATACATACCTGCCCCCTATCTGCGACAAGAACAGAGCTTATGGCTTCCTTCGAAGTCGCAAGATACATCATCAATGTCTCTCCTGTCACAGGTGCGGTTAAAGCAAGCAGTTCTTTCAAAAGCGCCTTCATCTTTAGAAAAGCTTTCTCGGCTTCCTCTGTCCACTTGAAGTCTGACTTTTTCAATGAGTTCTTTAAAGTCTGGAAGAATGTCAAAGACCTCTCTGCTGCTTTTGACAGGAAGCGTGTTAGCACCACTAATTTTCCTGTCAGACTTTGAACTTCTTTTCAGGATTTCGGTGACTGCATCTGTTCCACCGCTTCAATTTTCTTGGGATTTGCATGGATTCCTCTTAGGGTTACTATGTGCCCCAAGAATTTTCCCTCGTCTTCCCCGAAGCTGCACTTTGCGGGGTTAAGTTTCATGTTGATTTTGCGCAGAGAGTTGAACGTTTCAAGGATGTCATCCAACAGTTGCACTTCCGTATGATAACCCGAAAAAATTTCGACTAAATTCAAACCTAACTTTGACTAATTTCGATGATTCACGAACAAATAATTTTAAATAAATATATAAACTTGAAATATAATACGACTTAATTGTTATAACTAAAAATGTAAAACTATATACAAGATAATATTGTTGTTATATTATTACTTCTATTATTATATCTAATATTTAACAATATTATCATTATCATTATCAGTATTGTCAAAAACAATATTATTATTAATATTGTTATTATTATTATCAAAATTATTATTATTATTATTATTATTATTATTATTATTATTATTATTATTATTATTATTATTATTATTATTATTATTATTATTATTATTATTATTATTATTATTATTATTATTATTATTATTATTATTTATCATCTATTATGATGGTTAGTAATATCATTAACATAATATATGTCAATAACATTATTAACATTATTACTATTAAGAATATTACCATTACTAATATTATTATCATTATTATTAGTATTAGTAATATCATTTGTTATTATTAATATTTTTGTTATTAAACTTATTTATCATTATTTTTAAGTTTATTATTACTAGTATCTTATCAATATTATTATTATCAAAATTATTATTAATATAATTACTAATTATTGATATTAATTACATATAAAATAAAACTAAATACAGATATATAACAGAAATTGCATTATAGCATATCTGCTTTATTTATTTTTACTTTCGACTCTGGATCAGCTGATTCATGGTGGACAACCACATATCAAAATACCTAATTTAGGTACAGCATAATCGAATTTTTTATTTTCCATCTGATCAGGCTTTATTTTTTTATTTAATTGTTTTGGAACCGTGACTAGATTTAGATTACATTGCCAACATTAAACAATTAGATTAATTATTGATACAGAACTAATCAACAACTGGTTTACTATATAATTGGTTGTAATTGGTGAAGAAAAGAAAATTAAAACAGAAAAATAAAAAGCCTTTCTCTGTTCTACATTCATTTTCTCAAAAACTTCGATTCCGAATGCCATTTTAAAATCCTTAAATGTAAAGATGTTGGAAATCAAATACTTAAACTATATGGAAGATACCAAGATTCAATTTTTCTTAACGAGTTTGAATTCACGAGTCAAAGTTAATTTTTAAAAAAGTCAACTAATTTGTTCATCACAAAATTCGTAATTGTGTTGATGTTTCTGTTTAAATTGAGGGTTCACAAAGTTTATAGGACTGTTTTTCAACATATTTCGTTTTAAAAATTTTGTCTAAAACTGTCCAAAAGTTAAAATCAAAGATTGAGTTTATATTGTTCTTCGTCGACTGTTGCTGCTGCTTATATTTTTTTTCTGTTCTGATAAATCAATTTAATATCAAGTGATCAGTTTTCGTTCCATTTTCACATTTTAAATCAAACCAATAATTAGCTGTTATAATTACTCTGATCGTATAATTATTGGGAAGAAGAAGTAAGGGGAATCAGTTTAGTTTGGGTTATAATAAATTCAAAGGATTTTAAATCAGAAAAATTGAAATGGATGGATGGTAAGAGGTGGTATTTATTGTTATTATTATTATTGTTATTATTAAGTAGTAATATTATTATTAGTATTAGTATCATTTAGTATTATTATTGTTATTATTATTATTATTATTATTATTAACATATAACATTTTATTATTATTAAAACTGTATTATTATTACGATTATTATTATCATATGTACTACTAGCATTATTATTACTATTATCATTTTATTAAAAGTATCATTTTAATTAAAGTTATAATCCTTATTAAAATTTCATTTAAGTTATTATTATCAATATCATAAAAAGATACAATTTTTATTTATAACTATTAATATTATTTTACCTAATAAATACTAGTTTAAAACTTATATTATAACTATGTTTATATTTTTATAATAAACATTGCTTATTTATTTAAAATATATCTTATAAATATATTTAATTCACTATTTTAAGATAACATACAATACAACAAGCATATTATTAATAATAATACATATAAACGTGTTCAATTACGATTATACGTGTTAATATATAAATTTGATATAGGTTCGTGAATCCGAGGACAACTCTGTACTTGTTCAGTGCTATCATACGCATATCATACAAACTATCGTATTGTGAGTTTTCATAGCTCCCTTTTTATCTATATTTTTGGGCTGAGAATACATGCGCAACTTTTATAACAGTTTTATACGTTAGACACAAGTACCAACTATTAAACTGTGATATGTTGGGCTATGACCAGCAAGTCCCCAACCGATAAGTATAAACGATAACTTGTTACAGGGCAAACTTGAAAGTCTAGTCTAAATATCAGTACCAACTATTAAACTATGCTATACATGGCTATGTCCGACTAAGTCCCTACAGTGATATTTTTAATTGCTGGGGCATTCTTAATTATTGAGGATAGGCCTATCGGGAGTAACGTCCCCGATACATTTGACTAAGTCTTTGTATTACTTAATAATGAAATTAAAACGACAAGGACAGAACAACTTGTCACGGGGCATACAATGTTTAGTCTAAATATCACGCACTGGCATAACTTTTGATCCTGCGGGAGATCAACTTTACAAACTAAATCGTGTGGTCTAACACTATTACTGAAATCATTATTTATGACAAACCTATGAACTCACTCAACCTCGTGTTGACCTTTTTAAGCATGTTTATTCTCAGGTACTTAAGTATTGATTCCGCTGTATATCTGCTGCTTTGATGATGATTGCTTGCTATGCTTGGAGTCTTCATTACATATCATATCAATTAAAGACATTTAATGTTCTAAATACAATGTAATCTATTTATCTTCCGCAGCGAAACTCAATAAAACGTCTCATATAGAGTCGTTCTCGTTTATACAACTGTGATTTGATATAATTAGTGACGTTATTCTTCTAGGCCCTATCTGGAGGACATCACATTCCGTATTGCTTTTGATAACCAAATCATCAATATAAGCTTTAAGGTTCCTACTGATTTAATCTTTGAACGCAGCATCGACCACCCGCTGATAGGTCGCGCCCGCATTTTTCAGTCCAAAGGGCATCTTTGTGTAACAATAGATCCCTTGATCTGTATGGAACGCAGTCTTATCTTCATCAGCCTTTGCCATCTTAATCTGATGATACCCCTTATACGTATCCAAGAAAAATTTAAATCTGAACCCAGATAATGATTCGACTTTCCAATCTATCTCCGGAAGAGGATAGTTGTCTTTGGGGCATGCTTTGTTAATATCCTTGAAATCAACACACATGCGCCATGAACCATTAGGATTTTCTTGACTTACAGGTGTCATGATCTGCCTAGTATTAACTGTTGACTTTGGCGTTGAATATATCGGGATGGACCCCATCATTGTAATTGGGGTTTCCTTCTTATATCTAGCTTCTTCGTCTTCTTCATCGTCCTCATCACTCGGCATCCAATACGTAGGTTTCTTAGGCGGAACCTCTTTGAATACCGGTGGGACGGTGACTAACGACATTTTTTCTTTCTCAGAGAACTTGTCTGCCCCCACATCAGGTTTCTTTTGTGAAGTAGGTGTTTTCTCCTGGTTTTTTGTCCGGTCAGGACGAATGCTTGATGACGGGATAGATCTTTACCAGACTTGTTTCCACCTCCCATAACTTAGTACCTGTTACAGGAACAAACCAGAAAAAGATCATAAGCTTGAAAGTTAATCGTTCGTAATAAACAAACTTATTATGCAGCTCTATTTATGGTCCTGCGATGGCGCCATTTGATCGAACATAAATCTGTCGCATATGACTGATCATATGTTGAGTGCCATGTGGGAGTGATTAAGAACATTATAGTGTTAATCTCCGGTCAATGGTTACCGTGGATAACCCTTATTGAGATGAAGATCGATGAAAGGGTGATTAACGACTTAGTTCACAATTAATGGCTTAGCCGCAATAATGGCCACTTGGGTGGTTTCTTAGGGTTACAGTTCATAGTGAACATACCTGTTACTGTAAAGTGTTTTCTGGATGCAATCGTTAATCGAGTAATACAGAAAACGTTGATTATTATTCGATGATCAATGAGGTAGATTTAGGGTTATATTTATAGCTAAACCCCAACCCTAGATGTATCCTTAAACGATTCTAGATCCTTCCGTATCAATCTCGTAAATATAGGCATTATATTTAGGAATAAGACTTCAGTTATCTAAGGATAAGATATCCTTTGTTAGCCATCTTACTTATTCGCTAATTAAGAGTTTACCGAATGCGCGTAATAGACATAATGCGGGACATTTCATACGTGCAACCAGCACGTGATACGCACGATACACTAGGCACAGAGGTACGCGTATCATTAGTTCTAAACTAGCTGCAAATAACCTAGAGCTTCAAACACGACTAGGTCAATTTGAAGAAAAACTGTATAGAACCGAACAGTCTAAGGTTGTATTAGCTGGTCACATCTCCAATCAAACCCTATTCAAGAATCGACCAAAGGACTTCTTCTGTGAGAACAAAGGATTAGGTTTTGAAAATCCTCTCACCCTGACCAATATGGCCAAAGCTGAGCCCTGTATGTATGATAGTAGATACTTAAAGATTGGCCTACCAGCATGACTCACATTTGCATCTAATAGTGAGATTGAGGAGGTATTGGCTAAAAGATCAACCAAAATGAAACGATAAATCGCTTTAATCTATGATAAAATCAATGTTCTTTGTTTGAAAAAGAAAAATTCATTTTCACATGAGAGTGATTAAGCATATTTTCATGAGATCAAGGTGAACCTTCGTTTGAGTGCATAATGGGGTTTAAGGACTAACAACATTCGGACCTCCGACGCGTAGTCGTGGATAACCCATATCGGTATCGTTTCGATTCCGACAGGGTGGCCGGTCGAGAGTCTGCCAACAACCTAGCATACGAGGTTGAGTGGCCCAAAGACATGAAGGTTTTATAGTTCGAGACATACCTGAAAGTCTTTAAGATCGTAAGAAGCTTTGTTCGTACGATGAAGATTTGTATGACATGGTTTACGTATGAATAAACGAATGAATGTATATGTATTAGGGTTTATGAGCTATGTATTTATAGGCTCACGAATTAGGGTTATAGTAGATCTCTTCCCTATTTAAATGTGATCTTATCCTAACTAACTTTCGCTATTTAAGGAAATGAATCCGAATTGATTATACCGTACATTCTTCTAGAATGTACTGGATCCTTATGCAAGTATATGAAACTCGCATCAGATGGTATAGGCGCGCAGGGTGCGACTATACCCGTGACATATGCCTTTGTGTGCGGTTTTAGGGCTTTGGATGCGCATCCGCACAATCTTGCGGTTATGCGTATCATTAAGTCCCCCAAGTTCGATGTTATATACAATGAAATATAGTTTATGACGTCGAACTAGTAAGAAAAAATGTATACACAATGAACCTTAACGACACCTTTAAATCAGATTAGAATGCTTAATAGTGCAAATATAAATCCTAGTTGGATTTCAAATGTAACCGGACATATTGTGAGGTTATTTAAATATATGCATAACCAGATACTGTATTAGCATTAAATGCAATGTATGCGTGCAGTCACCAAACTATCTTTTCGGGTGCATTTCCTGCACTCGAGGTGACAACTGTTACTGTTTACCGAAAAGGTAATGATTATAATTATACAACCGCCTATTGATGCTAACGTGCACCGGACCTTTTAACAAGGTATTTAGCTTGAGATTGATACACGTGTACGACTATTATTATACCCGCGTTACTTTTTGACTCTCGTATTTTCTTTATAAATAGCCTTTTGGCTTTTTCATATCTCCCAATCTTTTTTCTTTTTAAATCACTCTACCCTTTTTATCTTCTCTGAAAAAAGCCTAAAAAAGGTATATCTCATACTCTTATACTTTTCCCTTACACGATGTAACCCTAGTTACAAGTTTTATGTATCACACATTTGTTGTTTTATCATTGCAGATGAAGTTGGAATCTTACGCACCCAATCCGATCGCCGATTCCGGTAACCATTCGAGTTCGCCGGCTAGTCATTCAGATACGTTACCTTCATTATACCAAACTCCCGGTACTAGAGGGCTAGATAACCACAAAAGGTTACATGACGAAGGTATTAATTGAAATGTCCCGTTCTTATTGATTAAAAACGTTCCATATTAATTGATTTCGTTGCGAGGTTTTGACCTCTATATGAGACGTTTTTCAAAGACTGCATTCATTTTAAAACAAACCATAACCTTTATTTCATCAATAAAGGTTTAAAAAGCTTTACGTAGATTATCAAATAATGATAATCTAAAATATCTTGTTTACACACGACCATTACATAATGGTTTACAATACAAATATGTTACAACAAAATAAGTTTCTTGAATGCAGTTTTTACACAATATCATACAAGCATGGACTCCAAATCTCGTCCTTATTTAAGTATGCGACAGCGGAAGCTCTTAATAATCACCTGAGAATAAACATGCTTAAAACGTCAACAAAAATGTTGGTGAGTTATAGGTTTAACCTATATATATCAAATCATAATAATAGACCACAAGATTTCATATTTCAATACACATCCCATACATAGAGATAAAAATCATTCATATGGTGAACACCTGGTAACCGACATTAACAAGATGCATATATAAGAATATCCCCATCATTCCGGGACACCCTTCGGATATGATATAAATTTCGAAGTACTAAAGCATCCGGTACTTTGGATGGGGTTTGTTAGGCCCAATAGATCTATCTTTAGGATTCGCGTCAATTAGGGTGTCTGTTCCCTAATTCTTAGATTACCAGACTTAATAAAAAGGGGCATATTCGATTTCAATAATTCAACCATAGAATGTAGTTTCACGTACTTGTGTCTATTTTGTAAATCATTTATAAAACCTGCATGTATTCTCATCCCAAAAATATTAGATTTTAAAAGTGGGACTATAACTCACTTTCACAGATTTTTACTTCGTCAGGAAGTAAGACTTGGCCACTGGTTGATTCACGAACCTATAACAATATATACATATATATCAAAGTATGTTCAAAATATATTTACAACACTTTTAATATATTTTGATGTTTTAAGTTTATTAAGTCAGCTGTCCTCGTTAGTAACCTACAACTAGTTGTCCACAGTTAGATGTACAGAAATAAATCGATAAATATTATCTTGAATCAATCCACGAACCAGTGTATACGTATCTTAGTATTGATCACAACTCAAATAATATATATTTTGAAATCAACCTCAACCCTGTATAGCTAACTCCAACATTCACATATAGAGTGTCTATGGTTGTTCCGAAATATATATAGATGTGTCGACATGATAGGTCGAAACATTGTATACGTGTCTATGGTATCTCAAGATTACATAATATACAATACAAGTTGATTAAGTTATGGTTGGAATAGATTTGTTACCAATTTTCACGTAGCTAAAATGAGAAAAATTATCCAATCTTGTTTTACCCATAACTTCTTCATTTTAAATCCGTTTTGAGTGAATCAAATTGCTATGGTTTCATATTGAACTCTATTTTATGAATCTAAACAGAAAAATTATAGGTTTATAGTCGGAAAAATAAGTTACAAGTCATTTTTGTAAAGGTAGTCATTTTAGTCGAAAGAACGACGTCTAGATGACCATTTTAGAAAACATACTTCCACTTTGAGTTTAACCATAATTTTTGGATATAGTTTCATGTTCATAATAAAAATCATTTTCTCAGAATAAAAACTTTTAAATCAAAGTTTATCATAGTTTTTAATTAACTAACCCAAAACAGCCCGCGGTGTTACTACGACGGCGTAAATCCGGTTTTACGGTGTTTTTCTTGTTTCCAGGTTTTATATCATTAAGTTAGCATATCATATAGATATAGAACATGTGTTTAGTTGATTTTAAAAGTCAAGTTAGAAGGATTAACTTTTGTTTGCGAACAACTTTAGAATTAACTAAATTATGTTCTAGTGATTACAAGTTTAAACCTTCGAATAAGATAGCTTTATATGTATGAATCGAATGATGTTATGAACATCATTACTACCTTAAGTTCCTTGGATAAACCTACTGGAAAAGAGAAAAATGGATCTAGCTTCAACGGATCCTTGGATGGCTCGAAGTTCTTGAAGCAGAATCATGACACGAAAACAAGTTCAAGTAAGATCATCACTTGAAATAAGATTGTTATAGTTATAGAAATTGAACCAAAGTTTGAATATGATTATTACCTTGTATTAGAATGATAACCTACTGTAAGAAACAAAGATTTCTTGAGGTTGGATGATCACCTTACAAGATTGGAAGTGAGCTAGCAAACTTGAAAGTATTCTTGATTTTATGTAACTAGAACTTGTAGAATTTATGAAGAACACTTAGAACTTGAAGATAGAACTTGAGAGAGATCAATTAAATGAAGAAAATTGAAGAATGAAAGTGTTTGTAGGTGTTTTTGGTCGTTGGTGTATGGATTAGATATAAAGGATATGTAATTTTGTTTTCATGTAAATAAGTCATGAATGATTACTCATATTTTCGTAATTTTATGAGATATTTCATGCTAGTTGCCAAATGATGGTTCCCACATGTGTTAGGTGACTCACATGGGCTGCTAAGAGCTGATCATTGGAGTGTATATACCAATAGTACATACATCTAAAAGCTGTGTATTGTACGAGTACGAATACGGATGCATACGAGTAGAATTGTTGATGAAACTGAACGAGGATGTAATTGTAAGCATTTTTGTTAAGTAGAAGTATTTTGATAAGTGTATTGAAGTCTTTCAAAAGTGTATAAATACATATTAAAACACTACATGTATATACATTTTAACTGAGTCGTTAAGTCATCGTTAGTCGTTACATGTAAGTGTTGTTTTGAAACCTTTAGGTTAATGATCTTGTTAAATGTTGTTAACCCAATGTTTATAATATCAAATGAGATTTTAAATTATTATATTATCATGATATTATCATGTATGAATATCTCTTAATATGATATATATACATTAAATGTCTTTACAACGATAATCGTTACATATATGTCTCGTTTAAAAATCATTAAGTTAGTAGTCTTGTTTTTACATATGTAGTTCATTATTAATATAATTAATGATATGTTTACTTATCATAGTATCATGTTAACTATATATATATCCATATATATGTCATCATATAGTTTTTACAAGTTTTAACGTTCGTGAATCACCGGTCAACTTGGGTGGTCAATTGTCTATATGAAACATATTTTAATTAATCAAGTCTTGACAAGTTTGATTGCTTAACATGTTGAAAACATTTAATCATGTAAATATCAATCTCAATTAATATATATAAACATGGAAAAGTTCGGGTCACTACAGTACCTACCCGTTAAATAAATTTCGTCCCGAAATTTTAACCTGTTGAAGGTGTTGACGAATCTTCTGGAAATAGATGCGGGTATTTCTTCTTCATCTGATCTTCATGCTCCCAGGTTAACTCGGGTCCTCTACAAGCATTCCATCGAACCTTAACAATTGGTATCTTGTTTTGCTTAAGTCTTTTAACCTCACGATCCATTATTTCGACGGGTTCTTCAATGAATTGAAGTTTTTCATTGATTTGGATTTCGTCCAATGGAATAGTGAGATATTCTTTAGCAAAACATTTCTTCAAATTTGAGACGTGGAAAGTGTTATGTACAGCCGCGAGTTGTTGAGGTAGCTCCAGTTGGTAAGCTACTGGTCCGACACGATCTATAATCTTGAATGGTCCAATGTACCTTGGATTTAGTTTCCCACGTTTACCAAATCGAACAACGCCTTTCCAAGGTGAAACCTTAAGCATGACCATTTCTCTAATTTCAAACTCTATATCTTTTCTTTTACTGTCCGCGTAGCTCTTTTGTCGACTCTGGGCAGTTTTCAATCTTTGTTGAATTTGGATGATTTTCTCGGTAGTTTCTTGTATTATCTCCGGACCCGTAATCTGTCTATCCCCCACTTCACTCCAAAAAATCAGAGACCTGCACTTTCTACCATAAAGTACTTCAAACGGCGCCATCTCAATGCTTGAATGGTAGCTGTTATTGTAGGAAAATTCTGCTAACGGTAGATGTCGATCCTAACTGTTTCCGAAATTAATAACACAAGCTCGTAGCATGTCTTCAAGCGTTTGTATCATCCTTTCGCTTTGCCCATCAGTTTGTGGATGATAGGCAGTACTCATGTCTAGACGAGTTCCTAATGCTTGCTGTAATGTCTGCCAGAATCTTGAAATAAATCTTCCATCCCTATCAGAGATAATAGAGATTGGTATTCCATGTCTGGAGATGACTTCCTTCAAATACAGTCGTGCTAACTTCTCCATCTTGTCATCTTCTCTTATTGGCAGGAAGTGTGCTGATTTGGTGAGACGATCAACTATTACCCAAATAGTATCAAAACCACTTGCAGTCCTTTGCAATTTAGTGATGAAATCCATGGTAATGTTTTCCCATTTCCATTCCGGGATTTTGGGTTGTTGAAGTAGACCTGATGGTTTCTGATGCTCAGCTTTGACCTTAGAACACGTCAAACATTCTCCTACGTATTTAGCAACATCGGCTTTCATACCCGGCCACCAAAAATGTTTCTTGAGATCCTTGTACATCTTCCCCGTTCCAGGATGTATTGAGTATCTAGTTTTATGAGCTTCTCTAAGTACCATTTCTCTTATATCTCCAAATTTTGGTACCCAAATCCTTTCAGCCCTATACCGGGTTCCGTCTTCCCGAATATTAAGATGCTTCTCCGATCCTTTGGGTATTTCATCCTTTAAATTTCCCTCTTTTAAAACTCCTTGTTGCGCCTCCTTTATTTGAGTAGTAAGGTTATTATGAATCATTATATTCATAGATTTTACTCGAATGGGTTCTCTTTCCTTCCTGCTCAAGGCGTCGGCTACCACATTTGCCTTCCCCGGGTGGTAACGAATCTCAAAGTCGTAATCATTCAACAATTCAATCCACCTACGCTGCCTCATATTCAGTTGTTTCTGATTAAATATGTGTTGAAGACTTTTGTGGTCGGTATATATAATACTTTTGACCCCATATAAGTAGTGCCTCCAAGTCTTTAATACAAAAACAACCGCGCCTAATTCCAAATCATGCGTCGTATAATTTTGTTCGTGAATCTTCAATTGTCTAGACGCATAAGCAATCACCTTCGTTCGTTGCATTAATACACAACCGAGACCTTGCTTTGATGCATCACAATAAATCACAAAATCATCATTCCCTTCAGGCAATGACAATATAGGTGCCGTAGTTAGCTTTTTCTTCAATAACTGAAACGCTTTCTCTTGTTCATCATTCCATTCAAATTTCTTCCCTTTATGCGTTAATGCAGTCAAGGGTTTTGCTATTCTGGAAAAGTCTTGGATGAACCTTCTGTAGTAACCAGCTAGTCCTATAAACTGGCGTATGTGTTTCGGAGTTTTCAGGGTTTCCCACTTTTCAACAGTTTCTATCTTTGCCGGATCCACCTTAATACCTTCTTTGTTCACTATGTGACCGAGGAATTGAACTTCTTCGAACCAAAATGCACACTTTGAAAACTTAGCGTACAATTCTTCCTTCCTCAATACTTCTAACACCTTTCTCAAATGTTCACCGTGTTCTTGGTCATTCTTTGAGTAAATAAGTATGTCATCAATGAAAATAATGACAAACTTGTCAAGGTGTGGTACACACACTCGGTTCATAAGGTCCATGAATACAGTTGGTGCATTAGTTAAACCAAACGGCATGACCATAAACTCATAATGACCATAACGTGTTCTGAAAGCAGTCTTTGGAATATCATCTTCTTTCACCCACATTTTATGATACCCGGAACGTAAGTCAATCTTTGAATAAACAGACGAGCCTTGTAGTTGATCAAATAAGTCATCGATTCTCAGTAGTGGGTAGCGGTTCTTGATGGTAAGTTTGTTCAACTCTCGGTAGTCGATACACAACCTGAATGTACCATCTTTCTTCTTGACAAACAAAACAGGAGCTCCCCACGGTGATGTGCTTGGTCGAATGAAACCACGCTCTAAAAGTTCTTGTAATTGACTTTGCAGTTCTTTCATCTCGCTGGGTGCGAGTCTGTAAGGAGCACGAGCTATTGGTGCAGCTCCTGGTACAAGATCTATTTGAAATTCAACAGATCGATGTGGGGGTAATCCCGGTAATTCTTTCGGAAATACATCGGGAAATTCTTTTGCAATGGGAACATCATTGATGCTCTTTTCTTCAGTTTGTACTTTCTCGACGTGTTCTAGAATAGCATAGCAACCTTTTCTTATTAGTTTTTGTGCCTTCAAATTACTAATAAGATGTAGCTTCGTGTTGCCTTTTCTCCGTACACCATTAAGGGTTTTCCTTTTTCTCGTATAATGCGAATTGCATTTTTGTAACAAACGATCTCTGCTTTCACTTCTTTCAACCAGTCCATACCGATTATCACATCAAAACTCCCTAACTCTACTGGTATCAAATCAATCTTAAATGTTTCGCTAACCAGTTTAATTTCTCGATTCTGACATATATTATCTGCTGAAATTAATTTACCATTTGCTAATTCGAGTAAAAATTTACTATCCAAAGGCGTCAATTGACAACTTAATTTAGCACAAAAATCTCTACTCATATAGCTTCTATCCGCACCCGAATCAAATAAAACATAAGCAGATTTATTGTCAATAAGAAACTTACCCGTAACAAGCTCCGGGTCTTCCTGTGCCTCTGCCGCATTAATATTGAAAACCCTTCCGCGGCCTTGTCCATTCGTGTTCTCCTGGTTCGGGCAATTTCTAAAAATGTGGCCCGGTTTTCCACATTTATAACAAACTACATTGGCATAACTTTCTCCGACACTACTTGCTCCGCCATTACTCGTTCTGACACCATTTGTTCCTTTCGTTCTATTAATCCCTGGTCCGTAGACTTCACACTTCACCGCGCTATGACCATTTCTTTTACACTTGTTGCAAAATTTGGTGCAGAACCCCGAGTGATACTTTTCACACCTTTGGCATAGCTGCTTCTGATTGTTGTTGTTGTTGCGGTTATTATTGTTGTTGGGATGATTGTTATAGTTGTTGTTGTTGTTGTTGTTGTTGTTGTTGTTGTTGTTGTTGGGCCGTTTGTTGTAGTTGCGATTGATGTTGCGATTGTTGGGATAATTGTTGCGATTATTGTTGTAATTGCTGTTGTTGTTGTATTGGTGATTCTTATCACCGTTTTCCTCCCACTTTCTTTTGACTTGCTTCACATTGGCCTCTTCAGCAGTCTGTTCTTTAATTCTTTCTTAAATCTGGTTCACTAGTTTGTGAGCCATTCTACATGCCTGTCGTATGGAGGCGGGCTCGTGTGAACTTATATCTTCTTGGATTCTTTCCGGTAATCCTTTCACAAACGCGTCGATCTTCTCTTCCTCATCTTCGAATGCTCCCGGACACAATAGGCACAATTCTGGGAATCGTCTTTCGTACGTGGTAATATCAAATCCTTGGGTTCGTAACCCTCTAAGTTCTGTCTTGAGCTTATTGACCTCGGTTCTGGGACGGTACTTCTCGTTCATCAAGTGCTTGAATGCTGACCACGGTAGTGGGTACGCATCGTCTTGTCCCACTTGCTCTAGATAGGTATTACACCATGTTAACGCAGAACCTGTGAAGGTATGCGTAGCGTACTTCACTTTGTCTTCTTCAGTACACTTACTTATGGCAAACACCGATTCGACCTTCTCGGTCCACCGTTTCAATCCGATCGGTCCTTCGGTTCCATCAAATTGCAAAGGTTTGCAGGCAGTGAATTCTTTGTAGGTGCATCCTACACAATTTCCTGTACTGCTAGATCCAAGGTTATTGTTGGTATGTAGCGCAGCCAGTACTGCGGCTATGTTTGAAGCTAGAAAAGTACGGAATTCCTCTTCATTCATATTCACGGTGTGTCGAGTAGTCGGCGCCATTTCCTTCAAAATAGTCAAATGGAACAAGTTAATCATACAGAATATTAAGAGTAGTTAATAGTATTTCGTAGCATAATATGAACTCATTTATAAAAGCATTTTCTTCATATTAGCGTTTTATAAGTTTAAATTCGGGTAGTACCTACCCGTTAAGTTCATAATTAGTAGCTAATATACAATTCGACTACTACAATTCTATATGAAAAACTGATTATAATAATATTTCGCGTTCAAACTTTTACACAATATTTTACAAACTTACAATACCGCTTATTTTACATATAGCATGAAATATAGCACACAATAAATTTGATACAAGATGGTTGTGAAGATAATTCTAGCTAGTACACAAGTCGTTCAGCAAAGGCAATAAAGACAGTTAATTCATACGTCCAGAAACAAGTCATGCATTCTGGTTTTACTAGGATTACTTCCCATCCTTGGTCTTGTGGAACATAACCGTTATGGCCGTTGATAAGACAGCGTGTTGTAACGTCGTCAAAGGGAAGAGGGTTATGTAATGTCCAACAGTCCCGTAACAATCTAAAAACCTCATTTCTTACCCCAATTACCGACTCCGTCACTTGTGGAAACGTTTTGTTTAAGAGTTGTAGCCCGATGTTCTTGTTCTCACTTTGGTGAGAAGCAAACATTACTAATCCGTAAGCATAACATGCTTCTTTATGTTGCATGTTAGCCGCTTTTTCTAAATCACGAAGTCCAATATTTGGATATATTGAGTCAAAATAATTTCTTAACCCATTGCGTAAAATAGCATTTGGCTTCCCCGCAATATATGCGTCAAAGTAAACACATCGTAACTTATGGATTTCCCAATGTGATATCCCCCATCTTTCGAACAAAAGCCTTTTATAAACCAAGGCATTCTTGGAACGTTCTTCGAATGTCTTACAAACTGATCTCGCCTTAAATAGTTGTGCCGAAGAATTCTGACCGACTCTAGACAAGATTTCATCAATCATGTCTCCGGGTAGGTCTCTTAAAATATTGGGTTGTCTATCCATTTTGTGTTTTTAAACTGTAAAATAGACAAGAGTTAGATTCATAAAAAAAATACTTATTAATACAAGCAATTTTTACATATATCATAAAGCATAAGCACACTATATTACATATATTACACCACACGAATACAACTATCTTATTCCGACTCGCTCGTTTCTTCTTCTTCGGTTTTGGTTCGTTTTGCCAAGTTTCTAGGGATATATGATGTTCCCTTAATACTAGCTGTCGTTTTCCACAACGGTTTAGAAAAACCTGGTGGTTTAGAGGTTCCCGGGTCATTGTTACAACTTAAGGACTTCGGGGGTTGACGATACATATAAAGTTCATCGGGGTTGGAATTAGATTTCTCTATTTTTATGCCCTTTCCCTTATTATTTTCTTTTGCCTTTTTAAATTCATTTGGGGTAATTTCTATAACATCATCGGAATTCTCGTCGGAATCCGATTCATCGGAGAATTGGTAATCCTCCCAATATTTTGCTTCCTTGGTGGAAACACCATTGACCATAATTAACCTTGGTCGGTTGGTTGAGGATTTTCTTTCACTTAACCGTTTTATTATTTCCCCCACCGGTTCTATTTCTTCATCCGGTTCCGATTCTTCTTCCGGTTCCGACTCTTCTTCCGGTTCCTCTTCGGGAACTTGTGAATCAGTCCACGAATCATTCCAATTTATATTTGACTCTTCATTATTATTAGGTGAGTCAATGGGACTTGTTCTAGAGGTAGACATCTATCACATAATATCAAACGCGTTAAGAGATTAATATATCACATAATATTCACATGTTAAAAATATATAGTTTCCAACAAAATTTGTTAAGCAATCATTTTTCAAGTAAACATGGTCGAAGTCCAGACTCACTAATGCATCCTAACAAACTCAATAAGACACACTAATGCAAAATTCTGGTTCTCTAAGACCAATGCTCGGATACCAACTGAAATGTCCGGTTCTTATTGATTAAAAACGTTCCATATTAATTGATTTCGTTGCGAGGTTTTGACCTCTATATGAGACGTTTTTCAAAGACTGCATTCATTTTAAAACAAACCATAACCTTTATTTCATCAATAAAGGTTTAAAAAGCTTTACGTAGATTATCAAATAATGATAATCTAAAATATCCTGTTTACACACGACCATTACAAAATGGTTTACAATACAAATATGTTACAACAAAATAAGTTTCTTGAATGCAGTTTTTACACAATATCATACAAGCATGGACTCTAAATCTCGTCCTTATTTAAGTATGCGACAGCAGAAGCTCTTAATAATCACCAGAGAATAAACATGCTTAAAACGTCAACAAAAATGTTGGTGAGTTATAGGTTTAACCTATATATATCAAATCATAATAATAGACCACAAGATTTCATATTTCAATACACATCCCATACATAGAGATAAAAATCATTCATATGGTGAACACCTGGTAACCGACATTAACAAGATGCATATATAAGAATATCCCATCATTCTGGGACACCCTTCGGATATGATATAAATTTCGAAGTACTAAAGCATCCGGTACTTTGGATGGGGTTTGTTAGACCCAATAGATCTATATTTAGGATTCGCGTCAATTAGGGTGTCTGTTCCCTAATTCTTAGATTACCAGACTTAATAAAAAGGGGCATATTCGATTTCGATAATTCAACCATAGAATGTAGTTTCACGTACTTGTGTCTATTTTGTAAATCATTTATAAAACATGCATGTATTCTCATCTAAAAAATATTAGATTTTAAAAGTGGGACTATAACTCACTTTCACAGATTTTTACTTCGTCGGGAAGTAAGACTTGGCCACTGCTTGATTCACGAACCTATAACAATATATACATATATATCAAAGTATGTTCAAAATATATTTACAATACTTTTAATATATTTTGATGTTTTAAGTTTATTAAGTCAGCTGTCCTCGTTAGTAACCTACAACTAGTTGTCCACAGTTAGATGTACAGAAATAAATCGATAAATATTATCTTGAATCAATCCACGACCCAGTGTATACGTATCTCAGTATTGATCACAACTCAAACTATATATATTTTGGAATCAACCTCAACCCTGTATAGCTAACTCCAACATTCACATATAGAGTGTCTATGGTTGTTCCGAAATATATATAGATGTGTCGACATGATAGGTCGAAACATTGTATACGTGTCTATGGTATCTCAAGATTACATAATATACAATACAAGTTGATTAAGTTATGGTTGGAATAGATTTGTTACCAATTTTCACGTAGCTAAAATGAGAAAAATTATCCAATCTTGTTTTACCCATAAATTCTTCATTTTAAATCCGTTTTGAGTGAATCAAATTGCTATGGTTTCATATTGAACTCTATTTTATGAATCTAAACAGAAAAATTATAGGTTTATTGTCGGAAAAATAAGTTACAAGTCATTTTTATAAAGGTAGTCATTTCAGTCGAAAGAACGACGTCTAGATGACCATTTTAGAAAACATACTTCCACTTTGAGTTTAACCATAATTTTTGGATATAGTTTCATGTTCATAATAAAAATCATTTTCTCAGAATAACAACTTTTAAATCAAAGTTTATCATAGTTTTTAATTAGCTAACCCAAAACAGCCCGCGGTGTTACTACGACGGCGTAAATCCGGTTTTACGGTGTTTTTTGTGTTTCCAGGTTTTATATCATTAAGTTAGCATATCATATAGATATAGAATATGTGTTTAGTTGATTTTAAAAGTCAAGTTAGAAGGATTAACTTTTGTTTGCGAACAAGTTTAGAATTAACTAAACTATGTTCTAGTGATTACAAGTTTAAACCTTCGAATAAGATAGCTTTATATGTATGAATCGAATGATGTTATGAACATCATTACTACCTTAAGTTCCTTGGATAAACCTACTGGAAAAGAGAAAAATGGATCTAGCTTCAACGGATCCTTGGATGGCTCGAAGTTCTTGAAGCAGAATCATGACACGAAAACAAGTTCAAGTAAGATCATCACTTGAAATAAGATTGTTATAGTTATAGAAATTGAACCAAAGTTTGAATATGGTTATTACCTTGTATTAGAATGATAACCTACTGTAATAAACAAAGATTTCTTGAGGTTGGATGATCACCTTACAAGATTGGAAGTGAGCTAGCAAACTTGAAAGTATTCTTGATTTTATGTAACTAGAACTTGTAGAATTTATGAAGAACACTTAGAACTTGAAGATAGAACTTGAGAGAGATCAATTAAATGAAGAAAATTGAAGAATGAAAGTATTTGTAGGTATTTTTGGTCGTTGGTGTATGGATTAGATATAAAGGATATGTAATTTTGTTTTCATGTAAATAAGTCATGAATGATTACTCATATTTTTGTAATTTTATGAGATATTTCATGCTAGTTGCCAAATGATGGTTCCCACATGTGTTAGGTGACTCACATGGGCTGCTAAGAGCTAATCATTGGAGTGTATATACCAATAGTACATACATCTAAAAGCTGTGTATTGTACGAGTACGAATACGGATGCATACGAGTAGAATTGTTGATGAAACTGAACGAGGATGTAATTGTAAGCATTTTTGTTAAGTAGAAGTATTTTGATAAGTGTATTGAAGTCTTTCAAAAGTGTATAAATACATATTAAAACACTACATGTATATACATTTTAACTGAGTCGTTAAGTCATCGTTAGTCGTTACATGTAAGTGTTGTTTTGAAACCTTTAGGTTAACGATCTTGTTAAATGTTGTTAACCCAATGTTTATAATATCAAATGAGATTTTAAATTATTATATTATCATGATATTATCATGTATGAATATCTCTTAATATGATATATATACATTAAATGTCTTTACAACGATAATCGTTACATATATGTCTCGTTTAAAAATCATTAAGTTAGTAGTCTTGTTTTTACATATGTAGTTCATTATTAATATACTTAATGATATGTTTACTTATCATAGTATCATGTTAACTATATATATATCCATATATATGTCATCATATAGTTTTTACAAGTTTTAACGTTCGTGAATCACCGGTCAACTTGGGTGGTCAATTGTCTATATGAAACATATTTTAATTAATCAAGTCTTAACAAGTTTGATTGCTTAACATATTGGAAACATTTAATCATGTAAATATCAATCTCAATTAATATATATAAACATGGAAAAGTTCGGGTCACTACATTAATTTCATCTGTCGACCTTTTAATTGAATTTCGATGTTAAGATTTTTATACGCCATACTTATTGTTTTTGCAGGTCCAAGTAGTGTAGTTCATCACTCCAAACGTGCATGTCCAAATCCAGAAGATTTCTCTCTACTTATTCCAAATGCCAATGAATTCATGAAGATTCCTGTTTCAGTATTCGCCCAACAATTTTCTTTTCTACAATCCTGCACCCCTCAGCAATTGATTTAAAAGTTTTCCACACTCTCACCTACTGAGGAACTATACATGGACATGCAAGCAACGCTGTTCAACTTTGCCAAGAACTTCAATCGTTTGCAACTCAAATCTGCTGCGCTCGCTCATCCACCTCTGCCGTCATCCACAGAGACTTCCTTGCAGCAAGAAAATGTAAAACTAACTGCTCAGCTTGCGATTGTGGTAACTGCTCACAAGCAGGTAGAAGAGCAAATCAATGTTATGATGTATAAAAGGCAATAGGAGGAGGATCGGCATATTGCTGAGAAATGGTTTATGGAGTCGGAGATTACATCGCTGGCTGCAAAGCTCAAAGAGTCAGAGAACCAGGTCATCTTTTTAAACGAAAGCTTTAGTGACTGGATTGCATCACAGGAGTCTTGGGTCGCGAAACATGACACTTTAAAGGCGGAGTATGACATTTTCCGCAAGGGTTTACCTAACCTTGTCCAGCATGCTCTCGACTGCAAAGCCGTCGAGCAACAATTTAGTACAGCCATGGTTGCTGCATGAGCGTATGAGCGAACCCTGTTCTGGAATGTTATTTGCCAGGAACTGTATGTGCCCCCATGATTCCCCCCAATATTGCTGAGTTGCTCATTGATGGAGCCAAGGAAAAATGTGAGGAAGCTTGTTCCCAACTTCAACAAATCTCGATCCCCCGTCTTCAATTTCTCATTAATGATCCTACCATCTCCGCGCAGAAGATAATTACTGACAAACTCAATTGAGTTTGTTAAGCCATCCATGGGTGGCTTATTTTTGCCAATGAGGGATGGGCCTTGCAGTCTTGGAGGTTTCGCATCCCTATATTATATTTTTTTTTTATGTTGACAGCGGAGTATAAGTCTGATCGCTGCGTGCGAGGATGGCTTACTCTCCTTAGTGTAGGGCAAACGTTCCAGCAAATGCCACCCCCTTTTTCATTTTTATATTAGCTTGTATTAGGTCAAATTTTGGTACGTGTCCCACTTTTATGCTAAGCGGTTGATGTTATATTTTATGACTGTAATTTATTATCTTTTGACTGGATATAATTTTGACAACGTTTTTAGTTAAGGTGGATTTATTGTGTTTTTACGAAATCACTATGGCGGTTATAATGATTTGTTACAATATTATGCATTCAATAACTCTTATGTAGAATAAATGCCATGACTTCATGACGGGAGCGACCCCTCAATCGTTTCATGATCTTTATATTCTTGCGCCAACAATCCAATGTTATACGCAACAGTAAGCAAACCAATGCTTATAAGTTTATACTCAAGACTTTTATAAAAAATTTTATAAGTACGTACGCGTATATAATCCAATGTAAATTACCAGTACTATAGACAAACCAATGTCTATACTCAAGAGTCTTCCGGCCACGCCAATGTCCGGGTTATTTAAACAAGTAACCAAACTTGTATTTTATAGTCTAGACTATGCACATCTCCGTCTTGCGCGGTGTACAAGCGTTTGAAACAAACCAATGTTTTACTACTGTCACCATTAAAAATAGTATTAGTAACCAAACTAAACTATGCCACTTGAGACTCGGAGTGTGTCCTTGTGCAGTTTAAGGGGCATGCAATCAACAAATGTAAAATAAATGCACAAGTTATTGGCTTAAATTGCATAATTCAATTTATTTCAAACATATCTTTTGACCAGCACTTAGCTTTCATGTTTACAATAGAAAATAAAAATTCATATGATAAAAACTTTAAACAGTTGTTTGGGGTGATCAGTCCCGCTGCAGTTTTTCATATGTAGCACCGTTTCAGTGTCTGCGCATGCCAGGTGCGCTTTATTGCTCTTCCATCCAAACTTGCTAGACGATACACCCCTGTATCACTTACGCCAATAACCTTGTAACGTCTTTCCCATTTAGGTCCAATCTTACCCGTATCCTCTGCCCTGCTTGCTTCGTTTTTTTGCCACACCAAGTCATCCAATTGGAAAGATAATGGTTGTACGCGCTTATTATAGTAGCTTGCGATTCTTTGTTTGTTGATTGCTTCTTTTATGGCTGCCATTTCTCTGCGTTCTTCAACTAAGTTTAGATTTTCACGCAGTTCTTCGCTGTTGCTACTTTCATCGAAGGAAGCTATGCGCATAGTTGGCACATTTATTTCAGCGGGTATTACAGCCTCGGACCCGTACACCAAACTAAAAGGTGTTTCATTAGTTGCGCCCTTTGGAGTTGTACGGTGTGCCCACAAAAAGTTAGGTAGTTCCTCTATCCAACCCCTTCGACACAATTCCAGCCTTGTTTTGATTCCTAAAACGATATCCCGATTCGTAACCTCACACTGACCATTCGCCTGAGGGTGTGTGACCGATGTGAATGTTTGTTTTATATTTAATTCTTGGGACCAGTCACTAAATGGATTACCTTCGAACTATGTACCATTGTCGCTTACTATTTCATTTGGTATTCCAAACCGACAGACGATGTTTTCCCACACAAAATTTCGAATTTGCTTGCCCGAAATTGTTTTTAGTGGTTTGTCCTCTACCCTTTTCGTGAAATAATCAATGGCCACTTCTAGAAATTTTACACCCCCTGGTCCTACGGGGAATGGCCCCACTATGTCAATTGCCCATTTGCAGAACGACCATGGAGACGCGACCGGTATCATAGGATGTCGTGGAGCCTTGCTTACCGGTGCATGAAGTTGACACGATTGACACTTGCGTATTACCTCTGCGGCATCTCTGTACATTGACGGCCAGTAATATCCGAGCCGCATTATTTTGGACGCAACTGTTTTGTGTCGCGAATGCAGAGCGCACATTCCCTCGTGTACTTCCCGTATGATTGACTCCACTTGAGTTGGATTAAGGTACCGCAAATGAGGTCCCAGAAAAGACTTTCTATATAGAAGTCTCTTGTCTAACAAATACATTGGTGCTTTCATCTTAATCTTTCTTGCTTCACTTGAATCTATCAACAATGTACGTTTGGTTAGAAATTCTATTATTGGTGTCATCCAACTCTGCTCCTCTTCTTCAACTGCAGCCGAAACACTGTCTTCTTTAATAGATTTTACTTTAACTTCCTCAACCCAAATTTCTTTCTTAAAAAGACTGAATGTTAATGCGGCTAACTTACTTAGCGCATCCGCCTTTTTATTCAGCGTCCTTGAAACCCGAGTTATCTAGAATAAATCAAAGTCAACTGCTAGCTCTTGCACGAGCTTTAAGTATTTTTGCATTGATTCATCGTGTGCTTCGAATATTCCATTAAATTGGTTTGCAACTAACTGCGAATCAACATATACTAATAGTTCTTTAATCTCCAAATATTTTGCTACCCGCATCCCAGATAACAATGCTTCATATTCAGCTTCATTATTTGTAACAGGGAAGCTGAATCGCAGTACGAAGGTATATTCCTCTCCTTCTAGACTTTTTAGGACTATTCCTGCCCCTGCGCCTTCTGGGCCACAAGCCCCGTCTGTGTGCATTTCCCACAGCTGTTCGGGCAGAGGTGGTATTTCTTTTGATTCATGCGAGACTTCGATATCTCCGGCTGTTTCAGCCAGATAATCTGCTAGGACTTGCCCTTTTACCGAACTTCGTGGTGAGAAGCTTATTTCATACTCTCCCAATTCAATAGCCCATTTAGCCATGCGACCAGAATTTTCTGGTTTATATAGCACCTGCTCAACAAGTATTAGCGAATGTAAATTTGCTAGGATTTATCAAGCAATTTTATATTTGTTTGACGACAAATTGTTGTTTGTCGTACCTGCTTTATCGGCTGATCTGTTAGGACCCTTATTGGGTGCGCTTGGAAATATCTTCGTAAGCGTCTAGCCGTATGCAAGAGTACATAAACCAATTTTTTGATTGCAGGATAGTTTAATTCGCTTCCTGTCAAAGCTTTGCTACAAAATATACAGGCATTTGTACCTGTTCGCACAACATAATTATATAACTTCAAATGCCTATTGATTGAAAATCAGCTATTTTTAATTTTATAGTGCGTACCTGTCCTCTGTCTACTATTAATACTGAACTTATTGCTTCCTTCGATGCTGCTAAGTATAGTATCAATGTTTCTCCCACAATCGGCGCAGTCATTGTTGGCAGCTCTTTCAGCAACTTTTTCATTTCTTGAAACGCCACTTCTGCTTCCTCCGTCCACTTGAAGTCCATTTTCTTTAAGAAATTCTTCAATGTCCCGAAAAATGGGAGTGATCGCTCTGCGGATTTTGATAAGAACCTCGTTAATGCAGCCAACTTACCCGTTAAACTTTGTACTTCTTTTTTATTTCTTGGTGACGGCATATTCTCGATTGCCTCTATTTTCATTGGGTTTGCACTTATCTCGCGCTCAGTTATTATATGACCAAGAAGGTTTCCTTCTTCCTCTCCAAAACTGCACTTCGACGGGTTGAGCTTCATATTAATCTTTCTTAATGACGTGAACGTTTCTAATATGTCTTCCAACAGACCTTGTTCTGTTGTGCTTTTTATAACTAGGTCATCAACGTATGCTTCCAAATTTTTCCCAATCTGACCTTTGAAAGCTTCGTCTATTACCGTTGGTATGTTGCTCCAGCATTTTTTAAACCAAATGGCATCTTGGTATAGCAGTATATGCCCTGGCTTGTGTGGAAAGCAGTCTTATCCTCGTCGTCCGCTGCCATCTTTATTTGATGGTATCCTTTGTACGCATCCAAAAAACATTTGTATCAGAAGCCAGCTAACGATTCAACTTTCCAATCTATTTCTGGTAGAGGATAATTGTCCTTAGGGCAAGCTTTATTGATATCCGTGAAGTCAACACACATGCGCCAAGACCCATCGGGGTTTTTTACCAGCACTGGGTTTGCTACCCATGTTTGGTACCTTACTTCTCGCAAGATGTTTGCTTTGACCAACTTATTGACTTCCGCCTTCAACCATTCGCTTCTTTCAGGAGCCATGCTGCGTTTCTTTTGTCGCACTAGCGTCAAGCTAGGATTTTCGTTAAGCTTGTGCTCAACAATTTCCCTTGGTACGCCCGTCATGTCCGCTTCTTTCCATGCGAAGACGTCCGTATTAGAAGCTAATATATTACGAAGCTTAAACTTTGTCTCATCAGACAATCCTCCGCCAATTTTAATTTTCTATTCTGGATGGGTTGCGATGATCATGTAGCTTCGAATTTGCTCTGCCTTACTCGGCTGTTGTTCTACTTGTTCTATGGCCGCAATGCTTGCATCTTGCTTTTCTGACCTTATCGTTGCAATTCCTAACGGTGTTGGGAACTTGATAAGGCCATGTACCGTGGAAGGGATGGCTGCCAATTTTTGCAAAGTCGTGCGCCCTAAAAGCGCATTGTATTTTTAGTAAGACCTTACGACAGAAAATTCTACTGTGGTGCTTCTCACTAACTCCTTATTATCATCGTCCACCAGCTCCAGCTCTAATTCGATGATCCCGATTGGCCATGCTGACTCCCCAGAAAATTCTGATAACGCAGTGTTAGGAGCCACTAGCTTGGCTCGCACAGCTCCTTGCAGCAAGCGGAAACAATGCTCGTACATTATATCAACACTGCAACCAGTGTCTATGTGCAGTCGCTTGATGATGTACCCGCAGCTCTTAACACGTCCCATAATTGTGATGGGCGCATCCGAGGGTTCCTGCGCTATGGCCGGGAACATTATGGGAGTGTTTTCAGATTCTTCAGATACTTCCAACTTGCGCCTCTGATTTGCTCGTCCGCTGGTTACCATATTTATGGTTTTTTCCATTTCCTTTCCCTCATTCTTCTTTTGCCACGAATATTCTTTTTCTCCTTTTGACTTATCGGTTGGTGCTCTTGCATTTTTCTTCATGTGTTGCAATCTTCCTCTTTTGAGTTCAGCAACTACCTTTTCAATTAAATGCCGACATTCGTTGGTTTCATGACTGTAATCATCATGAAAATCAAAAAAATTGCTTTTGTCTCTATTCCCATACTTTGACAAAGGCACTGGGGGGTCGAAGCTTTTGCACACTGCCTCTGTAGCCAAAATTTCTTTTGGTGTTTTTGTGAGGTCTTTTATTAACGCAACATTCTCGGTGTGGCTGCTTTTAAACCTCTGACTTCCTCCCCCTTTGTTATTGTTGAATTTTCGATATTTATCATTATGATAGTTACCACCCCTGGGTTACCCATTACTACCATAACGCTTGCCAGACTCTGACCCTCTTCCCTGCACTCAATAATAATCATCGTCGATGTCCATATTTGAAGAGGTACTTCCGCAATTCTGTTTTATATCTTCTTGTGCCCGCATGTAATCATGTGTTTCTTTTACGGCCTCTGCGAAGGTTTCTGGCACTCTTCTACGTAACCGTTGCCATAAAGATAGGTGTTTATTGGTATCTATACAATGTATAAAGCCGGATACCTTCTGACTTTCTGGAAAGTCATGTATTTTAGCCACCTCCTTGGTATACTTGTCTATTATTTCTCCCAAGCTCTCTTTCGATTTCTGCTTTATGTCGTGACATTCGACATGTGTTCTTTTGCGTGCGCGCAAATTGTGAAAGATTAATAAAAATCTTGAGCGCAAATCTGCAAAGCCTGTAATGCTTTGGGCTGGGAAATTATTGAACCATTCCCTTGCTACTCCTTGCAGCACTATTGGTAGTATATGGCATGCTACTGCATCACCCCAGCTGTGTGTTCTTGCAGTTCCTTCAAATTTTTGTAAAAAGTCATCCGGATC
Source organism: Rutidosis leptorrhynchoides (assembly GCF_046630445.1). Taxonomy (NCBI): domain Eukaryota; kingdom Viridiplantae; phylum Streptophyta; class Magnoliopsida; order Asterales; family Asteraceae; genus Rutidosis; species Rutidosis leptorrhynchoides. Next base: position 295,096,488 of record NC_092337.1, read on the forward strand.
TGATAACCCATCATAACTTCTGAGTGTTAGAGGCAACACCGGTGTGACTGTGAAGAGATGATTGGCAATGTGTGGCACTAACTTTTCTGTTTTGGGAGCTAACTCAAGGCTTTGCTTAGCTTTTTGCCCTTGCATCACCGCGAACCAATTGCTCATAAATTCTTATACCCGCGCTGGCTCATTGAAAGCGGGTGTAAAGTGTGGTGGCGCGACTTGCTGTAATTGAGATATGAAGCTATTTGACTGGGTTGCGGCATAGTGCGCCCCACTATATTGATTGCTTGAAACAGTATGGACTGGTTGCGAAGATGCACACACCGTTGACCCTTATTGTGGTGTCAGCATGATGTATGAACCATCTGGATTTCTCAGACCCAACTGCCTGATTCTTTCCTGAGCTTTCTCAGTAGTGACCCTTTCAATCGGTGTTTCGGGTTCAACCGAGGCGATAATTGGTATTGTACCCACACAGGTAGTTTTAACTTTAAAGCCTGGTGGAACCGTTTCACTTGGAGAACCGAAGCTCAGAATCTTTGGTGACAGATCCTCGAATGGTTTAAAGCTAGTTCATGTTTCCAGTAAACTTCCATCAGGAGTGTGCCACCATCCCTTAGATGATTCATTCATGACAGTTTCTGATGTAACCGGTCCTGTTCCAACACTTGGTGTCGATGGAGGCTATGATGCGCCCTTGGTTAGTGTTAGTGGTGTCGACGGTGTATTCGTAGCAGTCGCCGTAGGTGTTTGAAATCCTGGACTTACTGGAGAGTCCGATCACCATTGGTTTTTTTCACTCTTACTTCCTACACCCATTTTTGCTGACAATTAAAAACCTGAAAGTAACCGATTAGTTAAACAAAAAAGTTTTATGGAAAAAAGATACGTACAATAAAACATATACAACATAAATTCCAATCTTCTTTGTTTCATATAACCGGTCCCACGGATGGCGCCAAATGATCAAGCATATTTTCACGAGGTCAAGGTGAACCTACGCTTGAGTGCATAATGAGGTTTAAGGACTAACAACATTCGGACCTCCGACGCGTAGTCGTGGATAACCCATATCGGTATCGTTTTGATTCTGACAGGGTGGCCGGTCGAGAGTCCGCCAACAACCTAGCATACGAGGTTGAGTGGCCCAAAGACATGAAGGTTTTATAGTTTAAGACATACCTGAAAGTCTTTAAGATCGTAAGAAGCTTTGTTCGTACAATGAAGATTTGTATGATATGGTTTACGTATGAGTAAACGAATGAATGTATATGTATTAGGGTTTATGAGCTATGTATTTATAGGCTCACAAATTAGGGTTTCGGTAGAATCTCTTCCCTAATTAAATGTGATCTTATCCCAACTAACTTTCGCTATTTAAGGAAAAGAATCCGAATTGATTATACCGTACATTCTTCTAGAATGTATTGGATCCTTATGCAAGTATATGAAACTCGCATCAGATGGTATAGGCGCACAGGGTGCGACTATACCCGTGACATATGCCTTTGTGTACGGTTTTAGGGCTTCGGATGCGCATCCGCACAATCTTGTGGATATGCGTATCATTAGAGAGCATACTTGATATGTTCAATGAGAGTGAAAGTTCAGAAGGTTAAAAGCGTATTGTCTATTTACCAACATTGGTTGTAGAAAAATACATCATTAGTTTGGAAAAGGAACTTGATGAAAACAAAATGAAATCTTTTGACAATAAACTTAAATTTCAATTGATCATAAAAGCCTTGCAACACCAAATCTCACTCAATGAGTCCACCAATGACCGTCATGTATGCAATGTGCATCAACTTGAAAAACAGATTGCTAGCCAAGCTACTGCTTTCTGTGAAATGATATCAAAGGCCACAATCACACGAGAACCACAACCCTGTAAACCGAATGACTCCCCCACTGAAAGGTCATCAAATGCCCTCATTGATTCACTAAAGGATGTTGAATTACAACTTGAACTAAAAGGCTCTTGAAAACATGTTGAACTTATTGAAAAGGATAACATTGATTTACAAGTGAAGTTTTAATGAAACGTGACAATTAAATTACTGAGAAAGTTTTTGGTCCTTCTGTCACATTGAGCTCTAAACAAACCTCTTTACTCCAAAAGGAACAGAACCAATGAAAGAGAAATTTGTACCATGGGTATTGACTTATTCTCAACGAATTCTTCCCCCACATCGCTAAGGTGTTCCTTATACTACTGTAGTGAACTCAAGGAAACCTATCATTCCGGCTGTCACCATACTAAAAAAACCCTAATGCTGGCTCTCGTATAGAGATGATTGTTACAAAAAGGGGTGCTGATTGAAAGGACCCGTTCGTACCGATTATAAACAATTCACGATAGTTGATTTCATTGCGAGGTATTTGACCTCTATATGATAAGTTTTACAAGCATTGTATTCGTTTTTAAAAGACAAACTTTCATTTCATCGAAAGTTGACCGACATGCATACCATTTCATAATATATCCAAACTATAAATGACTTAATAATAATGTTGTTGAACTCAACGACTAGAATGCAACGTCTTTTGAAATATGTCATGAATGACTCCAAGTAATATCTCTAAAATGAGCAAATGCACAGTGGAGGATTTCTTTCGTACCTGAGAATAAACATGTTTAAAAGTGTAAACCAAAAGGTTGGTGAGTTCATTAGTTTATCATAAACAACCATTTCCATTATTTTAATAGACCACAAGATTTTCATTTCCATTTTTCATAAATATACATCCCATACATATAGATAAAAATCATTCATATGGATTGAACACCTAGTAACTTACATTAACTAGATGCATATAGAATATCCCCATCATTCCGGGACTCCCTTCGGACATGATAATTTCGAAGTACTAAAGCATCCGATACTTTGGATGGGGCTTGTTGGGCCCAATAGATCTATCTTTAGGATTCACGTCAATTAGGGGCCAGTTCCCTAATTCTTAGGCTACCAAGCTAAAAGGGGCATATTCAATTTCGATCATTCAACCATAGAATGTAGTTTCAATTACTTGTGTCTGTTTCGTAAAACATTTATAAAAGCGCATGTATTCTCAGTCCCAAAAATATATATTGTAAAAGCATTTAAAAAGGGAGTAATGAAACTTACTATAAAATATTTTGTAGTAAAAATATTCATACGACGATACTGAACAATGCAGGGTTGGCCTCGGATTCACGAACCTAAATCAGTTATATATATATATATATATATATATATATATATATATATATATATATATATATATATATATATATATATATATATATATATATATATATATATATATATATATATATATATATATTAAAACATATACTTGTAATCAAACAATATATATGTTTATTAGTGATGTAATTAATAATTTATATATTTCGTTATTAAGTATATTCATTTTTATATATAAGAATATTAATATAGTTAAATTATGTATTTTAAATATATTTTTATATGAAGATCATGTGATTGTGAAATTAATAATTATAATAATACTAATATTAGTAATAATAATGATACTATATAATAATATTAATGATAAAAGTAATAATAATAATGTTAATACTAATAATAATGATAATACTAATAACATTAATATTATTTCTAATAATGATAATGATAGTAATGATAATAATAATAGTAGTAATAATAATAATAATAATAATAATAATAATAATAATAATAATAATAATAATAATAATAATAATAATAATAACAATGAGTAATAAGTAAACTACCTCAAAGAAGTAGCTCTTAAAAAAATGCCCAAGTCCAGGTTTGAACACGCGACGTCCCGCTAACCCGATAACATTCTTAAGAGTAATAAGTAAACTACCTCAAAGAAGTAGCTCTTAAAAAAATGCCCAAGTCCGGGTTTGAACACGCGACGTCCCGCTAACCCGATAACATTCTTAACCATTACACTATTTTAGCTTTGCTCATTTAAATCGACCGCTAATGATATATAACCCGTAATCGTTACTATTTCCTCTTCCCCCTATACAATTTCATCCCAACAATAATTTCGGCCCAACGATAATCATAAAATGGGAATCTCGGCCCAAGCTTTCAATACAATTTTCTATTGTAAAAAAAATGTGTAGTCGCCTAGATTCGAACCCACGACCTCTTGTTTACACACAAACACCCAAACCATTCCTCTAATTCTCCTTTTTTGTTCTATTACTTAAACTAATTCTTTTAACCCAACTATCTGTTTTCTTTTCATTCTTTTCTTCATCTTCTTAAATTTAATTGCGCAGGTGTATAATCATAATTCGTAATCATTAATCATTACTTATATTCATGAATCATTAATCCATAATTATAAATCATAATCACTACAACTATCACCATTCGTAACCATAATTACCATCATCAACATGATTCACGTTATTATATATCATTGTTATCGTATTATGATCATCATCATCATCAAGATAACTTCTCATCGTGGTATTGTCCTTTTCTGTCATTGACACCGTCATCATAAATCATCGACTACAATCTAACAACTTAGGTTTTGTCTCAACTAGAAAAATCGCTTACCTAAAGCCCAATGATACCGGTCCGATAATGAATAGTCCAACTATATTCAGGCCAAAACACACAAGATCACTACCGGCCCTTTAACAAGCCCAAATAGAAATTCCAAAAATAAAAAGGCCTGCATAGGAAACTAAAGTTGTTTGTTTTACGGCTGTATCAATCTTATTTTGTAATTTATAATTGTTGGCCACCTTTTCCTTTTTAATCACGTAAATTTCGCCTAAATTTATCTCCTAGTGCTCGGTCAAAACAACTAGAATGTGTGACCCAATCAATCAATTACATATGTTTCTAATCCTTTAATAATCAAGTGATTATCTACATTAGAACTTGTCGGCCATTAGAAAAAAAATAAAGCAACAATACTCGAGTGAGATAGTGGTTTGTAAAAAGAGAAATTGATGTGAAACCGTATACCAGATTGTAGCATCTATCGTGGGATGTTCAGGCTGTGAAAAAGGGATGAGTAGCAGCAATTGTAGGTCGGACAGCAAGGCAACAATGTAGGCTACAGCTGCAGTTATTTTAGCATTCTCTTAGGTTGATCGTGGGTTATAAAACAGCAGGAATATATAACTATTTGGTGGTGGCTTTGAGGTGGTGAGGTGGCGGTTTAATGGAGGTGTGACAACCCAGAAATTTCCAACCAAATTTAAACTTTAATCTTTATATGTTTCCGACACGATAAGCAATATTTGTTAAGTAAAATTTCAAAAATTTTAAACTATGTTCATACATTCATTCAACCTCGAACAAGTTCTAACGATTCACGAACTATTAAACGAATATGATTATATATGTATATGTGTATATATATTATAACTTGAAACGTAAACAAAATATTAGATTAAATACTTTATATGATTGTATCTGTTTCAAAATGTTTATCAATGGAATTAGAAGATCAGATCAAATGATTGAATTATCAGATATATTGAATTATGATTACAAGTCTCTGTTGAAAGGCCCACGTTGATTTGAGAAATCTTTCCATTTTAAAAATATTCAGAAAATGGTAAAGTGATTTATAAATAAGAACAAATTATCAATCATTGAGAACTAGACAAAGGATAGTGGAAGATTGGATCTCATAAAGACTCGATTGATCTATTTAGTTTCAAACGTACAAAAACATTTTCAGTTTAAAAAGAACTTTATTATTAAAATGTATATAACTTTAATAAATATCTAGAACCACTTTTGACAACTCATTACTTAACTAGTATGATAAAGATAACGATATTTATATTTTTTTATTAAATATATATAACGATTTAAATTAATATTATATATATTTATATGCGTATTATACGTACATAGTTTTATACTTTTACTATACTTAAACTTTACCTTTAATTTATTTTTACTTTACTTTAACTTTAATAATTCATACTTTAATAATTCACTTTAATAATTCATACTTTAATAATTCACTTTAATAATTCATACTTTAATAATTCACTTTAATAATTCATACTTTAATAATTCACTTTAATAATTCATACTTTAATAATTCACTTTAATAATTCAAAAATCTATTATAAATAGAATTCAGTAGGTTTCATTATTTCATAGAAACTTGAAAATATTTTTCTCTAAACTCTCTCAATCGATTTACATATATATATTTACTCCGTATTATTTCAAGATATTATTAGTATATATAAAATATTACGACGGAGTGCTGTCCGAGTGATTTCGAAATTGTTTTTCGAGTGGGATAGGATTAAGGAAATTATGGGTTATAGCTATGGAGGTGATTGAGTATGGTTCAAGGGTATGCTCGTGAGGTCAATATAGTGTTTATCATTTCCGTTGCATCTACGTACCTTTCCTGCAATATTGAATCTCAATATTGATACGTGAGTACTCATAATTTAACTTTTACATACTAATAGTGTATCCCTGACTAGTGCTCGAGTATTTAGGATTATGCATGCTTGTACTTTTGATATTGCCCTTAGACAGGTTAGGTTGAATATTGAATTAGTTACACTTGCGGTTGAGATAAGGTATAAGATATATATGTCCTTGAAAAGCTAGCGAAAAATTAAGAACTTTTCCTTTAGATATCGAATGGTTTCGATGAACGGATTAGAAGTTATAATCAATTGAATTTTCGATATTTTTATTAAAAATGATTATTATTATTATTTTAGTTTTTATCGTCGTTCTAGTTTTATCTTATTATTATCATTATTAATATCTTTATCAATAAAAGGGATTTATCATTAAAAATTGTTATTTTTTTTTTATTATTACTATCATTATTATCGTTAAAGTTATAATTAGTATTATTATTATTATCCAATTATTATTATTATTATTATTATTATTATTATTATTATTATTATTATTATTATTATCATTATTAATATATATATCATTATTTAAAAATGGTTATTGTTATTGTTATTATTATTATTACTATATTATCATTAAGATAATTATTAGTATTATCGTTAATAATGTTATAGTAACTATCATTATTAATATTAGTGTAATTAAAACAAATATTTGTAACACCTAATTATTTTGATTACTATTATTATCATTATTATGAACACGATATAAAAGACAATTAAAAGCTATTAAACGAAACGATTAGGAAATAATGAGTAAGAGTATCATGATGAAATTAAAATATTATAAGATATTGATTTAGATAAAATTATCGTTCTTATTATTTTTATCATTACTATTATTATTAAAAGTATCGTTAGTATTAAAACTATCATTTTAACAAAAATTATCATTTTAATAGAAATGTCATTGTTACTATAAAATATCATTATTATTATTATTTTAAATAGAATTATTATTTTAAAGATAATATTAAAAATTATCGTAAATATTAAAGTAATCATAATTAGAATTATCGTTTTATCATAATGTCATCCTTGTAATTATAAATATTGATATTTTTATAATAATAATTATTATTACAAAATAATATAACTTTTACTTACTATCATTACAGATATTATTTTATCAAATAAATATGTGATACAAACATATTTTACTACGTCTAATAACTTACTTTAATAATACCTATCATATTATCTTTATGATATTAAATGAACCCTATAAATTTTATTACTTAATATATATAAAAGTATATTTTATTATATAAATTTAATATAAAATTTTATTTATTAATAAATAAATTATATTATTTACTCTAATAAATCTTTTAAAAATATTTAAAAATATAAAACGACGATATTTAAACTATATATTAATCATGTATAGATTTTTGGAAATTATTTTGAGTCAAATTTACTTTTGTTGACTTTTGCATATTAGTCTCGAGCATTAGGATTGTGGTACACTATGACTTGACCTAATTTGTTAGACAAATATTGACCAACACATAAATATATATAATTAATTTAGGTTCGTGAATCCGAGCCCAACCTTGCCCTTGTTCAATGACGTTATATGTATTTTTACTACGAAATACAGTATGGTGAGTTTCATTTGCCTTTTTACCCTTTATATTTTTAGGACTGAGAATACATGCGTTTTTATAAATGTTTGACGAAATAGACACAAGTAATTGAAACTACATTCTATGGTTGAATTATCAAAATCGAATATGCCCCTTTTTATTAAGTCTGGTAATCTAAGAATTAGGGAACAGGCACCCTAATTGACGCGAATCCTAAAGATAGATCTATTGGGCCTAACAAACCCCATCCAAAGTACCGGATGCTTTAGTACTTCAAAATTTATATCATGTCCGAAGGAGGATCCCGGAATGATAGGGGATATTCTTATATGTATCTAGTTAATGTCGGTTACCAGGTGTTCACCATATGAATGATTATTTTTGTCTCTATGCATGGGACGTATATTTATGAGAACTGAAAATGAAATTCTTGTGGTCTATTAAAATGATGCAAATAAATGATTGTGATAAACTAATGAACTCACCAACCTTTTGGTTGACACTTTAAAGCATGTTTATTCTCAGGTGTTAAAGAAATCTTCCGCTGTGCATTTCCTCATTTTAAAGATATTACTTGGATTCTTTCATAGCATATTTCAAAGAACGTTGCATTCGAGTCATTGAGTTCATCAAAGATTATTATTAAATCAATTTATAGTTGGATAGTGGATATTATGAAATGGTATGCATGCCTGTCAATTTTCGATGTAAAGAAAGTTTGTCTTTTAAAAATGAATGCAATGTTTGTAAAATGTATCATATAGAGGTCAAATACCTCGCAATGTAATCAACTATTGTGAATCGTTTATAATGTATATGAACGGGTTCTTTCAGTTGGTATCAGAGCGGTGGTCTTAGCGAACCAGATCTGCATTAGTGTGTCTAACTGATAAGTCGATAGGATGCGTTAGTGAGTCTGGACTTCGACCGTGTCTGCATGTCAAAAGTTTTGCTTATCATTTTGTGTCAAAAATTAACTACTTATCATCCTCAGGAAATTACCTGCTTATCATTTTTAGTCTAAGACACGTCTTGCTGCATTGATTGCATGAATAGTGTATAGACAAAAATTCATATCTTAGCATATCTGCTAAATCATATCTTATCGTATCTGTTACTTTAAACTTTGCCTGACATATCCAGCAAAGTCCTCCGTAATCTACAAAATATTTTAATCTATATATATATATATATATATATATATATATATATATATATATATATTCCATGTAATTAGAATACCATCAGTTAGCCAAAATCATTTCATATCGGAAAAAAAAATCCTTTATCCAATCGTACGAAATGGAATTCGTCATCAGTTCAAGTCACTCAGATTCTGAAATGGAATCCCATTCAAGCTCCGAAAGCAGTGTGACCGGAAAAGATCAACCAATCAGTCATCACCTATTCTGGATGAATTGGGGATGGGTTCGTAGCCTCCTCAATCATTGGAGACAAGAAGAAGGTGATCCCTTCCATCCACCACATTACCCTCTTGACGAAGAACCTAAAGCACTTACCGGTGAACCTGTCTAAAATACCATGTTCTTGCTCATTTCCAGAGTATCTCGTCACGATTATATATTAAATCAAATTTTAGATTTTATTTATTCGCTCGTCCGAACCGACAATCACCCCGGTGTAATAGAAAAAGTCAACGAGCTTCGCGCTCGGTTAGTGGCTTTGGAGAATATGGTGCAGAGATTACAAACGCCAGCAGCAGCATTAGCAGCATAACCAGTACCACCATCATCAACGCCAACAGTACCATTACCACCTCCAAACACAATCGCGTCGTAAACCTCAACTTCACAATCTGTCCCACGATCATCAACGTCATACGCACCATAGATACCAAGGAGTACCAACAACAATAACTGACGAAGTATTAATTCATAACTTCATTGGAGAAACATTCCGAGGCGATTATGTAATCTCTAAAGTCTTAGAGATTATCTAATCTAACCCTAACCATAAATCAGTTAAGCGAACCAAAATGATAGAAGGAAGAGTAGAAACCCTGACAAAAATGGTGTGTGATTAACAAGCTAAACTTGCTTTACCAACAGCATCAACAGTACCGTCAGTACATTCAACATCCGAATCAACAACACCGATAACATCACAAACTCCGTCAGTTCAAGAATCATTGTGGACATCAATACGAATCAATAACGTGTATATTGTATCAACGAGTTATGAAGAATTAACTCATTCCCTCTGAAGAAATTATATGTATATTATATATATATATATATATATATATATATATATATATATATATATATATATATATATATATATATATATATATATATATATTTTGAACTAAATCTTTCCGTGCTAAGCTATTGTGTGTGAATCTTAACTACTCGATTAATTCATATTACAAATATGCAATAATATACGTCCTTCGGCCGCAACTTAACCAGCTTTAACTACAATCTCTGTCGCAATTCAACAAATTCCAATTCATAATAAATCAAGTATATATTTGATTTTACACTTTCATCATCGATGTACCCGAAACTTTTCAGATAACATCATTCGTACTTTTGCAAAATCCACAAGAATTCCACGAACCGAACATCATACATCAACAAATAACGAAGTATTGATTCATAATTTCAATGTCATTAAAGAAATACTGCGTAAAAGTTATGTACTTTTTAAAGCCTTTAGGGATTATTCAATTCTAGTTTCAACCGTAAATCAAATGAGTTTAATTTAACATTAACTCATTAAATCTATGTTACATCTGAAAAAAATATACATATATATATTTTCATAAAGACTGTAATAAAATTCTTTTGTACAAAATATTAATTGTGAAATTTTTTTAACTGGTAGGTAATACCCGAGAGATATATAAATTCACAAATAATATGTTACATTCTTCGAATCTGATTCAGCAAATCATCCATTATACTCCCTACTTTCACAACAATATACATTCTTTTATAGAAATCAAAACAATCATACTCGTTCAAAATTTAATTACATATTCTGATTTTGAAATCTCAAAATTCAACTCGAGATATGACCAAAATCATCACTCTTAGATCCTTACATCTTTCACAAGCTATATTTTGACTTCAAAACTGTGTTAGAACATCAAATGTATGTTAACGATTACAATCTGTGTTCAAACCCTTCGAAAATTTCTGAAGACACTTCGAATGATGAGCAATCGAGATGATGATCCAACCACATGTTACCCACAGTTATGTACCCGAAAAACTCTTGAAACCAAAGTAAAAGTTTAAACAACGTATCCGCGTCAAATTCTTTGGCATTTATTAGCAAAAATAACTTTGCGACTCCTATTCAAAGTAGCCAGTTTTGTCACAGCTCCAGCAAGTCAACTTTGACTTTTCAGTCAGACTAACCTTATTATAACCTTGAGATATACACCATCATTACCAGGGAACCTTTTACATTCCACCACATTATTAGCAGATGTACCAACAACTTCATTACCCTTTGACTTTAGCCTCTCCAAAAAGTCATTATAATTATTTATTGAAACCCCATCATTTACTCATTCGCATCTTGTAATGAGAATTGCCATACGAATCATTAGAAATTAGCAATCAGTAATTTGAAATCTCGCAGCATGTCTACGCCAATAGTTATATGTGTATATATAACGTCTATCTTCTGGACTTAATTTGAATGTGAAGTTTCTGAAAAACACTCCGAACTACGAATTGGTTCTCCGAAAATGGAAAAAATACTGATGAAGCAGCAAAAACTATAAATGACTTTAAAAAGTAAAAGCTGGATGATAATGATGAAGTGTGCTGGCAAAGAGCAGAAAAAGAGAAGTTTTGGAACTGGAAAACGGATTGAGCAAAGTAGGAAGGAGGCTGTGGACAAATTACAAAGACTGAACCTGACTTCAAAGGATCCAAATGATTCAGTACCTGCTGAAGTCATTAAAGAATACCTTGCTCCTGACTCTAAACCCCTGCGGACAATATTCTTCATCATCCTCTGATATTAGTAATTCTAAAATATCATCATATCTTTCACTATAAATATCCTCCATATTTCTAAAGATATTTTCTTAATTTTTCTTATTTGAAATCATTTACCTCTTCGCGCTATCTGTATTACATCATAAAAGAAACTATTTTAGTTACTAAATTCTGAAACATTCAAGTTTAAAATAGGAATATTTTGAAGTAGTGTTGGGAACTGAAGTATGAATTAGTATAATATAATGACACTTGATCAATGTGAATATATTACAGTAAGTCATGCTGAGTTTCTAAATGGAACGTGATGATTCACAGATCATAACATCATCATGTGCCATGTTATACAACTCTTGTATTCTATTTAACCTCTAAAATATCAAGAAAATATTTCTTGATGATTCGGCCTTTTCCAAGGTATTCTATTAATTTGACAAGTCAAGATCGTGCCATCACAATTTCCTTCCTAGAACATTAACAATGTTCATTCCGAAATTCATATCTGTGAATTCTGGACCATTACAAGCGGTGCTTAATCGCAAGAAGAAGAAACGAAAGGACAAAACTCCAAAATAGAAATTGGGGTATAAATTGCAGCAAATAAAAGAGAGCATTAACTGTGAATGATAATGATTATAGAAGACAGAAGCAGAGACTTAGAAATATAAGGGAACATATAAAGTCCAACGATAAACCAGAAATTATAAACCATATATATCGATGCATATATCAATATAAAGACACGGGAGAACTAGAAACACTATAAACTCAAGAGTATAGTAGAAGTAAATAGATTCTTCCGGCAGTAGATGAAAAAGAAGAATGACCGATATGAAAGTTAGAAGTATATCGAGAATCAGAACTGGATGGAGCATATTGATGAATACATTAAAATATGAGTTGAGGGGGAAAGAATAGAAGGTGATGAAACATGACTAGGAACTTAGAAATCAACAGATTTAACGCACACAAAGGCGGAATAAGTGAATCAAACCCTCTAGTGAATAGGTTAAGTTTTTTTTTTTGATTAATTTCGTCAAACCACAACTAAATCAAGTGTGATTAGATCAACACCTAGAGCTATTATTCACCACCTGGGTGATTTGGACTGAGAGAGAATCGGAGGAGCTCACTAGATCTGAGTGTGTGTAACAAATGAGAGGCTTAACCTAAAATGAAGAACATAAGATTTTATTTACCCCTGCTGTTGAATCACCCATACGATTCATTCATTACACGTACGAGTTGGCTTCATCAGCCGTACGGGTGATCACTCACTCATGTCTTCTCATTTAGGTTGTATTTGTGACTTAGCTCAGCATCAACCGTGCGTATGAGCCTGTCAGCCGTACTAGTGAGGCTTCACTCGTACGTCTGACTAAGTCTAACATAGTCAAACATCTAAATCTCGTTCCTGCAGTTCCTGTAACCACATACAAACACGGATAGGATAATAACGAGCAATCATGGTGGCCTGTAAACTGTTGTAACTGCAATGGACGTGGGTAGATGTCTAGGGACTTGCATAAAATGCATCAACAGAAGGTGTAAGTTGTAAGGAAACGAAGGAGGTGAATTTATAAGAAAATCTCCGACAGAACAATTAAAATGGACGATTGCATTTAAAGCGGATCCTAATTCCCTTGATTACCGGAGAGTCAAATCTTATTAAGAAGATTTTCTTTAAATCCCTTAAAATATGGGAATCAATCATATCTACGTCAAATGATAAGATGAATCTACACTTACTCATTTCACTCTTCTATGTTAGCTTCATTCGTACTCTTCATATAAATGGATTGTTTATCCAAATTATTCGCTGATGATAAAACTCTAATTTTCAGCCCGTATGCATCATGAAAACATACTTATTATCATTCACGACCTTTCCACTCAAATTTCGGGACGAAATTTCTTTAACGGGTAGGTACTGTGACAACCCGGAAATTTCCAACCAAATTTAAACTTTAATCTTTATATGTTTCCGACACGATAAGCAATATTTGTTAAGTAAAATTTCAAGAATTTTAAACTATGTTCATACATTCATTCAACCTCGACCAAGTTCCAACGATTCACGAACTATTAAACGAATATGATTATATATGTATATGTGTATATATATTATAACTTGAAACGTAAACAAAATATTAGATTAAATACTTTATATGATTGTATCTGTTTCAAAATGTTTATCAATGGAATTAGAAGATAAGATCAAATGATTGAATTATCAGATATATTGAATTATGATTACAAGTCTCTGTTGAAAGGCCCACGCTGATTTGAGAAATCTTTCCATTTTAACAATATTCGGAAAATGGTAAAGTGATTTATAAATAAGAACAAATTGTCAATCATTGAGAACTAGACAAAGGATAGTGGAAGATTGAATCTCATAAAGACTCGATTGATCTATTTAGTTTCAAACGTACAAAAACGTTTTCAGTTTAAAAAGAACTTTATTATTAAAATGTATATAACTTTAATAAATATCTAGAACCACTTTTGACAACTCATTACTTAACTAGTATGATAAAGATAACGATATTTATATTTTTTTATTAAATATATATAACGATTTAAATTAATATTATATATATTTATACGCGTATTATACGTACATAGTTTTATACTTTTACTATACTTAAAGTTTACCTTTAATTTATTTTTACTTTACTTTAACTTTAATAATTCACTTTAATAATTCATACTTTAATAATTCACTTTAATAATTCATACTTTAATAATTCACTTTAATAATTCATACTTTAATAATTCACTTTAATAATTCATACTTTAATAATTCACTTTAATAATTCATACTTTAATAATTCACTTTAATAATTCAAAAATCTATTATAAATAGAATTCAATAGGTTTCATTATTTCATAGAAACTTGAAAATATTTTTCTCTAAACTCTCTCAATCGATTTACATATATATATTTACTCCGTATTATTTCAAGATATTATTAGTATACATAAAATATTACGACGGAGTGCTGTCCGAGTGATTTCGAAATTGTTTTTCGAGTGGGATAGGATTAAGGAAATTATGGGTTATAGCTATGGAGGTGATTGAGTATGGTTCATGGGTATGCTCGTGAGGTCAATATAGTGTTTATCATTTCCATTGCGTCTACGTACCTTTCCTGCAATATTGAATCTCAATATTGATACGTGAGTACTCATAATTTAACTTTTACATACTAATAGTGTATCCCTGACTAGTGCTCGAGTATTTAGGATTATGAATGCTTGTACTTTTGATATTGCCCTTAGACAGATTAGGTTGAATCTTGAATTAGTTACACTTGCGGTTGAGATAAGGTATAAGATATACATGTCCTTGGAAAGCTAGCGAAAAATTAAGAACTTTTCCTTTAGATATCGAATAGTTTCGATGAATGGATTAGAAGTTATAATCAATTGAATTTTTGATATTTTTATTAAAAATGATTATTATTATTATTGTCGTTTTTATCGTCGTTCTAGTTTTATCTTATTATTATCATTATTATTATCTTTATCAATAAAAGGGATTTATCATTAAAAATTGTTATTTTTTTATTATTACTATCATTATTATCGTTAAAGTTATAATTAGTATTATTATTATTATCCAATTATTATTATTATTATTATTATTATTATTATTATTATTATTATTATTATTAGTATTATTATTATTATTATTATTATTATTATCATTATTAATATATATATCATTATTTAAAAATGGTTATTGTTATTGTTATTATTATTATTACTATATTATCATTAAGATAATTATTAGTATTATCGTTAATAATGTTATAGTAACTATCATTATTAATATTAGTGTAATTAAAACAAATATTTGTAACACCTAATTATTTTGATTACTATTATTATCATTATTATGAACACGATATAAAAGATAATTAAAAGCTATTAAACGAAATGATTAGGAAATAATGAGTAAGAGTATCATGATGAAATTAAAATATTATAAGATATTGATTTAGATAAAATTATCGTTCTTATTATTTTTATCATTACTATTATTATTATTAAAAGTATCGTTAGTATTAAAACTATCATTTTAACAAAAATTATCATTTTAATAGAAATGTCATTGTTACTATAAAATATCATTATTATTATTATTTTAAATAGAATTATTATTTTAAAGATAATATTAAAAATTATCGTAAATATTAAAGTAATCATAATTAGAATTATCGTTTTATCATAATGTCATCCTTGTAATTATAAATATTGATATTTTTATAATAATAATTATTATTACAAAATAATATAACTTTTACTTACTATCATTATAGATATTATTTTATCAAATAAATATGTGATACAAACATATTTTACTACGTCTAATAACTTACTTTAATAATACCTATCATATTATCTTTATGATATTAAATGAACCCTATAAATTTTATTACTTAATATATATAAAAGTATATTTTATTATATAAATTTAATATAAAATTTTATTTATTAATAAATAAATTATATTATTTACTCTAATAAATCTTTTAAAAATATTTAAAAATATAAAACGACGATATTTAAACTATATATTAATCATGTATAGATTTTTGGAAATTATTTTGAGTCAAATTTACTTTTGTTGACTTTTGCATATTAGTCTCGAGCATTAGGATTGTGGTACACTATGACTTGACCTAATTTGTTAGACAAATATTGACCAACACATAAATATATATAATTAATTTAGGTTCGTGAATCCGAGGCCAACCTTGCACTTGTTCAATGACGTTATATGTATTTTTACTACGAAATACAGTATGGTGAGTTTCATTTGCCTTTTTACCCTTTATATTTTTGGGACTGAGAATACATGCGCTTTTATAAATATTTGACGAAATAGACACAAGTAATTGAAACTACATTCTATGGTTGAATTATCGAAATCGAATATGCCCCTTTTTATTAAGTCTGGTAATCTAAGAATTAGGGAACAGACACCCTAATTGACGCGAATCCTAAAGATAGATCTATTGGGCCTAACAAACCCCATCCAAAGTACCGGATGCTTTAGTACTTCGAAATTTATATCATGTCCGAAGGAGGATCCTGGAATGATAGGGGATATTTTTATATGCATCTAGTTAATGTCGGTTACCAGGTGTTCACCATATGAATGATTATTTTTGTCTCTATGCAAGGGACGTATATTTATGAGAACTGAAAATGAAATTCTTGTGGTCTATTAAAATGATGGAAATAAATGATTGTGATAAACTAATGAACTCACCAACCTTTTGGTTGACACTTTAAAGCATGTTTATTCTCAGGTGTTAAAGAAATCTTCCGCTGTGCATTTGCTCATTTTAAAGATATTACTTGGAGTCTTTCATAGCATATTTCGAAGAACGTTGCATTCGAGTCATTGAGTTCATCAAAGATTATTATTAAATCAATTTATAGTTGGATAGTGGATATTATGAAATGGTATGCATGCCTGTCAATTTTTGATGTAAAGAAAGTTTGTCTTTTAAAAACGAATGCAATGTTTGTAAAATGTATCATATAGAGGTCAAATACCTCGCAATATAATCAACTATTGTGAATTGTTTATAATGTATATGAACGGGTCCTTTCAGGAGGTAACTTTGTGAAGGTGTTTAATGATGGCAGGTGGTGGGTTTTGTTGGTGTTCGAAGACGGTTTTGTGGTGTGGGGTTTGATGATGGTTCATGGTTATGATAAGTTTCGTTGAAGGGTTTAAATCGGGTTGATCCATAAAACATGAAACAAGTACTTCGGTTACCGGTTGATCAAGTGTGGGTGATAGTTTTGTCGAGCCATGAAAATAAAATGGTGGTAGGTTTGTAATAAGAAAGTTAAACAAGTGGGTTTTGTGATGGTGATCATCTTCATTAATTATCAAGCTAGTCACCATTATCATCATCATTAAAGTGTTACTGTAGCAGCAACATAATTGTTTTAGAAGGTGACAGTGGTGGTTTCATCGTGATAGAAACAAAAGAATAGAAAGTATAATAGTGGTGTTGTTGAGTTTTCAATGGCTTTATGATGGTTCGTGGTATACGATGGTGGTGTTCGTTTGGGTTGGTATTTTGGAGTAATGGTGATCATATAAAACCAAAACAGGAGGGAGATATTGAGATGGTAGCCAAGGTTTATAGGGTGGTATATTGTGGTTCTCGTTTATAAGGGTGAAGGTGAAGAGGGTGTTTGATGGTCGAACAAATAACAGAAAGAAAGAGTTATTATGTGTGTTGTGTTGGGTTGATTTTTGTGATGTTCCATTCTCAATTATAAAAGAGTAATATATAGAGATGAAATAACGGATCATGTTAGATGATGTATATATTGATGCATGTATATGTATCATAATATTAGTGTAAGAGAATAAAGTCGTGTGCATGGAGAAAGAAAAAAAACAATAGAAAGAAAACAAGTTGTCTTCCTCCTTTTCTATTTAATATTGCACTCGTGAATGTTAATTGTTTATATTCTACCGACAGTTTTCACGGACTATTATTTTGTACTCCGTTGTTAAATCAGTGGCGAAAAAAAGTCTTTCAGAAAAATTCCAAAATTTTAAATTAAGTATCTTTATTTATTTGGGTCATTATGGTATAAAATTTGGTCATTAACTATTAAATAAAATTTACATTAATTATTCACTCCCAACCCCAAGTAAAATTCAACAAATAGTTCCAAAATACATTTTTAATAAGTCTATAATTTGTAAAACTCATTTTCGGATCATCGTTTATTTTAAAATCACATAAATTCGAATTTAACTTGTTTAATATCAATCGAAACATCAAACGAGTATTATAATCATTTAATATTTATTTATTTTATATACTTTATTTATATATAGATATGTTTTAAATAATAATTATTGTAATATCCTTTTTTTATTTTATTTCACATAATTATTTATAACAACAACTTATACTGTTTCAAATTACATTTCCAATTATTATTTATATATATATATATATATATATATATATATATATATATATATATATATATATATATATATATATATATATATATATATATATACATATCTAATTACAATTAATTGTTCGTAAATCATTGAAACTGGTCGAAGGTCAATTGAATATATGAAATAGTTCAAATTTTTTTGATACTCAACCTTACAGACTTTGCTTATCGTGTCGAATTCATATAAAGATTAAGTTTAAATTTGGTCGGAAATTTTCGGGTCGTCACAGTACCTACCCGTTAAAGAAATTTCGTCCCGAAATTTGATTGAGATGGTCATGGCTGACAATAAATATGTTTTCATGACACATACGAGCTAAAAATTAGAGTTTTATCATCATCGAGTAATATGGATAAAACAATTTGTTTATGCGAAGTGTACGAGTGAAATTATCATAAAAGAATGAAATAAGAAAGGTAAAGTTTCGTCATATCTCTTGACATAGATAGGGTTGATTTCCGGAGTTTAAGGGATATAAAGAAAATGTTCTAAGCAAAAAGTAAATGTAATAGCACACTTAATTAGGAAACTGTTGGAATTACAGAAAGAACAGAAATATTAAGGAAATATTCCCGTTATATGCTTAGAGATTAAGTAGAATGAAAGAGTCGTGCAACATGGCACATGATGACGTTATGGTCTGTGAATCATCACGTTTCATTTAGAAACTTATCATGACTTACTGTAATATAATCACGTTGATCAAGTGTCATTATATTATACTAACTCAAGCTTCAGTTCCCAACATTACTTCAAAAACATTCATAATTTAAACTCGAAGATTTACAGAATATAGAAAGTAAACAGTTTCCTTTAATATGTAACACTGATAGTGTGAAGAGATAAATGATTTCCGATAAGAATAATTATAAAAATATCTTCAGAAATATCGAGGTTATTTATAATGAAAGATACGATGATATTTTAGGATTTCTAATATCGATGGATGATGATGAAGATTTGTCCGTAAAAGTGTAGGGTCAGGAGCAAGGTATTCGTTAATGACTTCAGCAGATGCTGAATCATTTGGATTTTTTTTTAAAATAGATTTAGTTTTTGTGATTTGTCCACAGCCTCCTTCATGGTTTGCTCAATCCGTTTTCCAGTTCCAAACCTTCTATTTTTCTGAGCTTTGCCAACACATTATTCATTATCATCAAACTTTTTGACAATTACATTTGTCTGTAGTTTCTGCTGCTTCATTCAGCTTTTTCAGAATTCAGTGTATTGATTCATAGACTGTGTGCTTTTCAGAATTTCAAAATGGAAGATCATAATTCTAAGAGATAAATGTTATATGTATACATATAACTGTTGATGTAGAAACCCTGCGAGATTCGAAATACTGATTGCTAATTCCCGGTAGTTGGTATGGCAATTATTTTTACAAGATGTAGATGAGTACATGATAGGGTTTCAATGAATATAATGATTTTTTGAAAAGTCAAAGATCAATTAAGTTGTTGGTAAGTTTACTGCTAATGTGGCAGAATATAAAAATAAATTTCCCCGGTAGTAATGATGGAAAGGGTAATCGTATATATCAGGGTTATAATAGAGTTACTTTGGAGAAAAATCGAAGTTGTCTTGCTGGAGCTATGACAAAATTGGCTAATTTGAAAAGGAATTGCAAAGTTATTTTCGGTAATAACAATGCCAAAGGAGCTAGCACAGATACGTGTTAAATGTTTACTCAGGTTTCGAGCGTTTTCAGGTGCATAACTATAAGCATAAATCTTTCCTTCCGTAGATGAAGTGCGGTTGATTCATCCTCTAGATTGAGGTGTTTTCAAGAATCATGAAAGGTTTGAATGCAGATTGTAATCGTCAAGATACAAATAAGGTTTAAGATGAAATCAAGTGGCAAACTTAAAGAATTGTTTAGTTTCATATGTTATAATCAATATTTTAATTCATTTTAATTGTCCAATTTAGTAGTCCACAGTTAGTAGTTCAATAATTCATATATAGTTTAATATATAATATTCGAATTAATTAATACGTATCGTGATCCATTGTATACATGTCTCAGACTCGATCACAACTCAAAGTATATATATTATTTAGAATCAACCTCGACCCTTTATATGATAACTCGAGCATTACCGCTATATAGATTGACTTACGGTTAGTCCAAATAATATATATAGATGACGTCGACATGATATGTCAAAACATTGTATATGTGTCCTGATATCTAAAGTGCGTAAAATAAATAACAGGAATTAAATGACGATAAATAAAATTGCGAGAATTAAAATTGCGATAAATAAATTGCGAAAAATAAATTGCGATAAATAAAATGCGATAAATAAAATGTAATAAGGAATTAACAGTTAGCTAGGATTTTGTTAGCGTGGATTCTTAACAAAATTTCTCATAGTTAATTTGTTTGTTTCTAACAAATTTTATTTTTGTCCAATGTTTTCTTCATTATGCCACTTGTTGGATTCTGTTAAGTCAAAATTCAAATATGAAATTGAATGAAAATAGTTATTCTACGGTGAACGGATACATATATCTGTAGATGTAAGTAGGATAGTAAATGACTGTTGAATCAGATTCAAAGAATATACAGTGTAACTTATTAATGTGAAATCTAAATATTCCTCGGGTATTACCTACCCGTTAAAATATTTTCACCATTAACAGTTTGTACAAAAGAATTTTCAATTACAATCTATATGAAAATATATATACATATATATTTTCTTCAGGTGTAATCATAGATTTAAAGAGTTAATATGATATTAACTCATCTATTTTACGGTTAAAACTAGAATATATAATCTCTAAAACATTAGAAATTACATAATCGTCATGCAGAACGAAGATAAATCATGTAGAACTATTCGTAGAATGATGATTAAGTTCGAGGTATGGATTGTGATGTTGAGACGTGTGATGTTGAAACTTGGGTTGTTGGTGGTACTGGTGTTGATGTTGGTGGTACAGTTGGTGTCGGTGGTGTTGTCGAAGCTGATACGTTTTGCACCATATTTTCCAAGGCTACAACTCGAGCGCGAAGCTCGTTGACTTCTGCTATTGCTACGGGATGATTGTCGATAGGAACAAGCGAATGAATAAGGTTTAGAATCTAAGTTATGATATAGTCGTGGCAAGATACTCTGGAAATGAGAGAGAAAATGGTGTTTTGAATGGGTTCGTCGGTAAATACTTCAGGTTCTTCGCCAAGAGTGCAGGTTGGTGGGTGGAAAGGATCGCCTTCTTCTCGTCTCCATCAGTTAAGTCAACTACAAACCCATCCCCAATTCATCCAGAATTGAAGATGACTAATTGATTGATCCATTTCATTTACACTGCTTTCAGAGCTTAGGTGAATATCCATGTCGGAATAGCTGTCAGAATCTGAGGAATTTGAACTAGTTGCGAGTTCCGTCTTGTACGGTTATATAAAAGGTTTTTCGATATGAAATGATTTTTAGATATTGGATGATATTCTATTTACATAGAATACCTATATATAGTATAGGAGTTCCCGTAGATTACGGAGGAATTTTCGGAAGCTGTGAGACAAAGTTTAAAGTAACAGGTATGCTAAGATACGAATTTATCTATACACTATCTATGAAATAAAGGCAGTAAGACGTGTCTAGACTTTAAGGATGATAAGTAAGTAATTTTCGACACGAAATGATAAGCAAAACTTTTGACATGCAGACACGGTCGAAGTCCAGACCCACTAATGCATCTAAACAACTATCAGTTAGACACACTAATGCAAGATCTAGTTCACTAAGACCACCGCTCTGATACCAAATGAAAGGACCCGTTCATACCGATTATAAATGATTCACGATAGTTGATTTCATTGCAAGGTATTTGACCTCTATATGATAAGTTTTACAAACATTGCATTCGTTTTTAAAAGAGAAACTTTCATTTCATCGAAAGTTGACCGACATGCATACCATTTCATAATATATCCAAACTATAAATGACTTAATAATAATCTTGTTGAACTCAATGACTCGAATGCAACGTCTTTTGAAATATGTCATGAATGACTCCAAGTAATATCTCTAAAATGAGCAAATGCACATCGAAAGACTTCTTTCGTACCTGAGAATAAACATGTTTAAAAGTGTCAACTAAAAGGTTGGTGAGTTCATTAGTTTATCATAAACAATCATTTCCAGTATTTTAATAGACCACAAGATTTTCATTGTGACAACCCGTAAATTTCTGACCAAATTTAAACTTAATCTTTATATGGTCGACATGATAAGCAAAGTTTGTAATGTTGAGTCTCAAAAATTTTGAACTATTTTCATGAATTCATTGACCTTCGACTGCTCTCGACGATTCACGAGCCACTATTTGTAAATAGATACATATATATTTAAATATATGAATTTGAAATATAAATTGAAATATTATATGACGTAATTATTATAACTAATAATGTAAATTAAATAATATATAATAACTATTATTTGAGTAACTAGTTTGAATATTTGAAATGGGTTTGCTTAATCTTGTATTTTGAAAGACTAAATGTTGTTAAATTGTTAAAGTTCATGTTTTAATTGTGTTACTAGTATCACTAGCTTCGTTTTGATGCATAGGTTGATTAAGAAAACTTCAAAAACATGATTATTGATTTTTGTGAATTTTGGTTAGGGTTTGATAGACTTAAAACGAACTTTTTGATGCTTGAATGCCCTGAAATGTAAATTGTAAATATATAGTTGTAACGTATGTTTAATTACCTTCAAAATGGCATATCATATGTGTGAATTGGATTCCCGAAACTTAAAATGCATTTGATGAACTTGAAACTTTGAAAATAAACCTTTATTGATCACTTGACGAGATTTCGGTTATTGTAATTGATGTTTTTGCTTGATGAAAAGTGTTTAGTTGTGTTCCTCGTCAAATTACCTTTCCAACGATATAAGATACGCATTATAAGTGTTTACGGTTTGTATTTTGTGCTAAAATGAATTTGGATTAAGACTTGAACTATTGAAACTGACCAGGCACCAGACCACGTTAAATGTCGCGGCGCGGCCCTCCTTGGTCACGGCGCGGCATTTGCCGTGTTTGGGTTCTGACCTACATGGTCAAAATTCAAAAAATGTTTGCTATGCTACGCACCTCCGATTCACATGTAACTTGTTCTAGCATGCTTATATATGAATAAAAACCTCATAAAAATAGTTCGGGACCCGACCCGAACGTGTTGACTTTTTCGTTGACTTTGACTTGACCGAGTTTGACTTTTAGTTAAACTTAACCAAACGTTTATGCAATCGTTCTAATCTTCTTTTATACTTGATTCTTGCATGAAACTTGACAACGTGATTCACATGCTATACTATTCGAGTCGTAACGAGCCATAGGACTAATTAAACACATTTCGCCCGACCTTATGTCATAACTGGTTAATTGATACAACTTACTTGTTTAGGTCAAGGCTAAGAAACTTTCATGCACACGTTTACTTTGTGAAGTACTTTTATACTCGTGCACTCGAGTTGAGATCATTGTCCCATCTTTCAACAACTTTTATACTTTTAAATCATGGGATGAGAAACATACACGGTTTTATACTACATACTTTTACATTTGAACACAAGTACGAAAACGAACATTCCACGTACGGGTTTGAACAAAAAGCCTCAATTCAATTATCATTAGTTACACTTGCAGGGTGTAAATGTGAACTTATATTATGTAATCACATGGGCTTGACGAGCCTCATTTTCAGACGGTTCGCTACCGTTAGCGAATGAAATATATTTTCGGTTCTAGTGTATGTTCTAACACTACGCAAAGGGTGCAAAACAGTTAAGTTTGATAATTGGGTGCCCGGGATACAAACAACAACTTTGGAATGCAAATGATTTTGATAATCATCTTATACTAAATCTTGTGGTTCAAATACAGCGTTTACTAAAACACCTATGATGTCACCAATGTTTTTCGTTGACAGTTTTCTATATATTTCTCAGGTTCATACATGGCTAGTTGATACATGCTTCCGCGTACACTCATACTTGCTCGGAGTCAAGCATACATACATACATGCGCTAGTGATAACACCTTTGGATTTAAACATATTGTTTACATACTTACGCTATTATTAGCAACCGTGATTTTAAACTTATTATGTCGCAAGTTATTTCATTTATACTCTACAACTTTTGTAAACATAAACTCGTTGTCGAACCGTTTGGTAAAAAAAACTTTGCAAGTATTGTACTTTTCAAATGAATGCGACATAATTTTTGTCAAACGAGTCTCATATAGGGACTACGACCACGTAATGGGAACTAAGTAGTCGGTACCATCAAACATGATTTGGTCAGGTCGCCACAGATGGTATCAGAGCGTTGGTTATAGGGAACTAGGATATACATTAGTGTGTCTGACAGAGTCGTTAGGACGCATTAGTGAATCTAAACTACAACCGGATAGTTAGCCATTGCATTCTGACATACATTTGCTATATATAGCACTTACTTGACTACTTGTGCATTATACTTGAATCATTCTTAGGCAAACTTTTTAATGGTACCAAATTTTCATCATACGAATCCGTATTCTGCCACTTTTTGGTAACACACGTAAATTCAAGATTCATATGCGTATGGATGACGACGACTTCATTAGTCACACTTATTTGGGAACTCTGTCTCCCACGTTGTTATTCGCCACCGTCTCAACTTACTATCGGTGTCACACCGGTGTTCCTTACTATCTACCACTTCCTATTACTACCATCACTACTCTAGGTGAGTATCGTCATCAATACTTATCACTATGATTGCGTACTACTCGTTATCATGATTCGTTGCACTTCTCGTACCGAAATACATTATTGTTTGACTCGAACCGCTTTGACGTGAACAATCATTTATACACTTCCCTCGGGAAACGCATCTTCAGAGTTGCACAAATTCTTTCGATTCAATACGAGTCACGTTAGAGACGTCGTTACACTTTGTTCATTTTAAATCTTCACGATCACCCGAACTTGATTTTATGGAGTGATGTGGGAATGGAGGTATGAGTTAGCATAATATAACGACAGTCGATCAACGTTGTTATGTTATGGTAAGCCATGCCAAAGTTCTAATGACACGTGATGGTGATTGGACTCGATCAACCTAATCACCCCCATGCGCCATGTACATGACTTCATTTTTCTTGTTTGAACATCCGACAACTCCGAGAGTACTGATAACAACCATACCGCGGACACACTTTCGATTATTGTCGAACCATATTTATGCTTCCGAATGAATGACAAATTCTTTCAACTTCAAACATATGTTATGTGCGTATACTATCTCGTTTTCTTACAGTTTTATCGACGAACTAAAATATGCTTGTTATGCTCACATCGAGGCGGAAAATTCTCTCGCATTACACTCGTACTTCCGTAAAAGGAAATATTTATTCTAAATACTCAATGGGGAGAGAGACTCTTCACGTCATACTAGTATTCGTCGCGAGGGTGAATAGTCCTAACAAACATTTTCGGAAACCGATACATCTTCCGCGCGCGCGAAAATTCTTGAGAAACAAAAACTTGTTCAAAATATATCTTAAGGAGATATACTTCGTTTTGGATCGAGATCCTCGTTTCACTTCTAGATTTCGGAGTGCCTTACAAAAAGCCTCGGGACCACGTTTAAACATGAGTACAACACATCAACCGCATCTCGAATGACCAAACAAACATACGATTCAAACCTTGGAAACCATAATACGAGTTCGTGTTATCGACTTCAAAATTTCTTGAGAAAAGTCTTTGCCTTTAACCAAATTCTCTTACAACGATGGTTATCATTCAAGTCTTAACGTCACACCTTTTGAAATCTTATATGACTGGAAACGTCATTCTCCTATTGTTGAACCGAAGTAAATGAAAATCAAACCACCGAACCCGAACTCACTCATGAAACAACCGAGAAATTGTTCAAATCCAAAAAGACTCAAAACGACCGTAGTCGCCAAAGGATCTATGCCAATGTTAGATGTAAACTTTTCGAATTCCATGTG
Source organism: Rutidosis leptorrhynchoides (assembly GCF_046630445.1). Lineage (NCBI taxonomy): Eukaryota > Viridiplantae > Streptophyta > Magnoliopsida > Asterales > Asteraceae > Rutidosis > Rutidosis leptorrhynchoides. The sequence continues at coordinate 295,123,533 of NC_092337.1, forward strand.
GGAAACCGCGTAATGTTAAAAGTCGCACCTCGAGAAGGTGTAATTCATCTCGGGAAACGTAGAAAGCTAAATCCGCGATATTTTGATCCTTTTAAAATCTTGGGGCGTTTTGGACCCGTTGCTAGCCGTTTAGATTTTCTGAGTCGTTTGAGCTCCGTTCATCCTACATTCTAGGTATCCACCTTAAAGGCGTGTCTTGCGAAACAAGAACTTGTTATCCTCTTCGATGAACTTACTATCAACGATAAACTTCACTTCCAAGGAGGACCGGTTGAAACTATAAGTCGTGAAACCAAACTTTAAACCAACGTAAAATCCCGACTGTCAAAGTTCTTTGAAATGCCCAAGGAAGTACCTTCACATATCCGTAGAATTTGCAACGCAAGGTTTCAAAGAAGAAACAACAACTACTACTTCCAACTAAATTTCGGTACGAAATATCTTTTAAGGTGTAGGTAATGTAACATCCCACGTTTTTCCGTTAAATTTATTTTTAACACTATCTTTTTTTTTAAATAATATTTTTCTTTATTTAAATTAAAGTTTCTGTTGACTAACGTTCATTATATTCCCGCTATTTAATTATAACATCACTTGTTTACTCGAGCGTTTTTAAAATATTCATTTGGTTAATTCCCGCACCCGCTTTGAAACTTGAGGGACCAATGTTGTCAAGAGGGCAAAGTGGTGACTAGGTCAACTAGTCAACCACTTCACCTCCTCCACTCATTTTCATCTTCACCATCTTCATTACTTCCATCTTTTCTCTCAACCTTCAAACAAGAGATTCATCATCTAAGTCCGATTGGAGAAGCAAGCATCAAAACAAATTACATATTCGTGATCCTCTCTTCATCCTCTTCGATTTCGTACCAATTTCATAGCATGGGGTAAGGTTTCTTAAAACACTAGATTTCTCTAAATTCGTGTTTTTGACTTGAAATGGTGTTAGTTAGTGTCTATGGCTCGTGTATAACATGAATATATGTTTTATTTGCTCGATTTGTTGTTTTGAGTAACTAGTTTGAACATTTGAAATGGGTTTGCTTAATCATGCATTTTGGAAGACTAAATGTTGTTAAATTGTTAAAGTTCATGTTTTAATTGTGTTACTAGTATCACTAGCTTCGTTTTGATGCATAGGTTGATTAAGAAAACTTCAAAAACATGATTATTGATTTTTGTGAATTTTGGTTAGGGTTTGATAGACTTAAAACGAACTTTTTGATGCTTGAATGCCATGAAATGTAAATTGTAAATGTATAGTTGTAACGTATGTTTCATTACCTTCAAAACGGCATATCATATGTGTGAATTGGATTCCCGAAACTTAAAATGCATTTGATGAACTTGAAACTTTGAAAATAAACCTTTATTGATCAGTTGACGAGATTTCGGTTATTGTAATTGATGTTTATGCTTGATGAAAAGTGTTTAGTTGTGTTCCTCGTCAAATTACCTTTCCAACGATATAAGATACGCATTCTAAGTGTTTACGGTTTGTATTTTGTGCTAAAATGAATTTGGATCAAGACTTGAACTATTGAAACTGACCTGGCACCAGACCACGTTAAATGTCGCAGCGCGGCCCTCTTTGGTCGCGGCGCGGCATTTGCCGTGTTTGGGTTCTGACCTACATGGTCAAAATTCGAAAAATGTTTGCTATGCTACGCACCTCCGATTCACATGTAACTTGTTCTAACATGCTTATATATGAATAAAAACCTCAGAAAAATAGTTCGGGACCCGACCCGAACGTGTTGACTTTTTCGTTGACTTTGACTTGACCGAGTTTGACTTTTAGTTAAACTTAACCAAACGTTTATGCAATCGTTCTAATCTTCTTTTATACTTGATTCTTGCATGAAACTTGACAACGTGATTCACATGCTATACTATTCGAGTCGTAACGAGCCATAGGACTAATTGAACACATTTCGCCCGACCTTGTGTCGTAACTGGTTAATTGATACAACTTACTTGTTTAGGTCAAGGCTAAGCAACTTTCATGCACACGTTTACTTTGTGAAGTACTTTTATACTCGTGCACTCGAGGTGAGATCATAGTCCCATCTTTCAACAACTTTTATACTTTTAAATCATGGGATGAGAAACATATACGGTTTTATACTACATACTTTTACACTTTGAACACAAGTACGAAAACGAACATTCCACGTACGGGTTTGAACAAAAAGCCTCAATTCAATTATCATTAGTTACACTTGCAGGGTGTAAACGTGAACTTATATTATGTGATCACATGGGCTTGACGAGCCTCATTCGGACGGTTCGCTACCGTTAGCAGATGAAATATATTTTTGGGTCTAGTGTATGTTCTAACACTCCGCAAAGGGTGCAAAACAGTTAAGTTTGATAATTGGGTGCCCGGGATACAAACAACAACTTTGGAATGCAAATGATTTTGATAATCATCTTATACTAAATCTTGTGGTTCAAATACAGCGTTTACTAAAATGCCTATGATTTCACCAACGTTTTTCGTTGACAGTTTTCTATATGTTTCTCAGGTTCATACATGGCTATTTGATACATGCTTCCGCGTACACTCATACTTGCTTGGAGTCAAGCATACATACATACATACGCTAGTGATAGCACCTTTGGATTTAAACATATTGTTTACATACTTACGCTATTATTAGCAACTGCGATTTTAAACTTATTATGTCGCAAGTTATTTCATTTATACTTTACAACTTTTGTAAACATAAACTCGTTGTCGAACCGTTTGGTAAACTAAACTTTGCAAGTCTTGTACTTTTCAAATGAATGCGAGATAATTTTGGTCAAACGAGTCTCATATAGGGACTACGACCACGTAATGGGACCTAAGTAGTCGCCGCCATCAAACATGATTTGGTCGGGTCGCCACAGTTGGGTGTGAATAATTAATGTAATTTTTATTTAATAAATTAATGATTAAATTTTATATCATAATGACCAAAATAAATAAAACTATTTAATCTAAAAATTTGGGATTTTTCCGAAGACTTTTATTCGCCACTAATTATCAACGGGGTACGAATTAATGGTCCGTGGAAAACTGTCGGTAGGAAAAATTACAAATCAGTGGCTGCTTTACTGTTTTGTTACTATTCGCCTTGTGCATTCATTTCATCAACCGAATCTTATCTTATTTATATATAATATATATATATTTATACATATCATTGAGATATAAATGCATTGCATCCTTCTAAACTAAACCCACCATTTTATCCACTGAACCAAATATTATCATCTCTTATCTCTATATATGCATAGACATATATACATACATCATGAACCTTCATCCCAAAACATCCATCGCCACCTTCAAACTTCTTACTCTCATTACGTTCGACTAAGAACCGAGAACACCAAACATATAATATCTCCTATGTTTATATATTCACCACCACCTTTTAATGCTATGTGATGTGCGTAGAGGTGTATACGAAATAGTTATATTTTTGCTACAAAATACTATTAAATATGATACAATTTTACACAAGTTATTTATTTATTTATAGAGTGGATATACCTAAACCTTACTACAACACTTATAGGCAGTGTACCTAATCGTACAGTAGTGTAGTTTTTAGTAAGTCCGGTTCGTGCCACAGGGAGCTAGCCAAGTTTAACGCTATATTTTTAAAACTATATTTGTAAATATATAAATATATATATAAGTAGTATTATTATTATAAAAGGGGGTTTTTACCATTTAATGACCGGTTTGTCGATTTTAAAACTTTAGTCGCAGTTAAAACCTAATGTAAAATATTAAAAATAAATATAACTTAATTTAAAGTGTAAAGTAAATGACAATAATTAAAGTGCGATAAATTAAAGTGTGATAAATAAAATGACGATAAATAAAATTGTGATAATAAAAAGTACGATAATTAAAAGTGCGATAAATAAAATGACAGTAAATAAAAATGCGATGAAATATGAAATAAAGGAATTATGCTTATTTAAACTTCCGTAATCATGATGTTTGACATGTTGATTTTAGTTTATTACCATGGGTTAATTATCCTTTGTCCTGAATTATTTGATATGTCCATCTAGTTTTTGTCCATAACAGTCCATCAGTCATAAATATAAAGTGCGAGTGTCCTCGTCAAATTATCCTTATATCTGAAGTTAAATATTCCAACTAATTGGGGATTTAACTATAATTACACCAATTTTCCTTGTATGTAATTCACCCCTGTTTTAATAAGTCCATTGACTATTAATTCATTCCCGTGTCCGGTCAAATGAACGATTATTGGTACTTATAAATATCCCGCCCATCGTGTCCGATCGAGTGTATGTGGTTATTTATAATTACATCCAATTGTAAATCTTTATATTAAATTAACGAACTATCATTCAATTAAACAAATATAAAGTCCATTAATAGCCCATAGTCTAATTTCCACAAGTGTCGTTCTTTTGTCCAAACCCCAATTATGGTCCAAAGCCCAATTACCCCGTCTTAATATTTTAGCCCTAACATCACGATTACTTTAGCTTTAATAAGCATAATAATAACTTAGCTACGAGAAATTAATTTAAAAAGGTTGAACATAACGCACAATGATTAATAATAGCGTAGCGTTACACGGACAGAATTTAGACTTACACACTTACAACATTCGCTAACATACCCTTATTATTATTAATCTTAAATTAAAATTAAAATTAAAATTATAATATATATATATATATATATATATATATATATATATATATATATATATATATATATATATATATATATATATATATATATATATATATCTGTGAGAGAGAGATTGAAAAATTGTGTAAGAAATTCGGCCAAAACACGTGAAATTTATAGGACCTGACCCAACTTTTGGGGCCATGCGATCGCATGAGTTTTGTTCTTCCAGGCCATGCGATCGCATGGCCAGCTGAATCAGACCACATGCTTTTGTTTGCTAGTTTACCGACGGTTTTAATAAATAATATAATATATTTATATATAATTTTAAGAATTAATTATATATTATATTATATTCATGTGCATAGTTGATTTGTAATTTTCGCTCCGTTGCGTCGCGCGTTAAGAGTTGACTCTGGTCCCAGTTCCGGATTTTCGAACGTCCTTTCGTACTATTTAATATCTTGTACTTTGCGTTTCGCGGCTCGTACTCTTGTAACTTTTAGACGTTTCTCATCAATAATTTGAACCACTTTGATTGTACTTTGTACTTTTTAGCTTTTTGGTCGTTTGCATCTTCAATTCATCGAATCTGTCTTTTGTCTTCACCTTTTATTATTTAAACGAATATCACTTGTAAATAGAACAATTGCAACTAAAAGCTTTTCTTTCTTGAGGGATAATGCTATGAAATATATGTTCGTTTTTAGCATTATCAAATATTCCCACACTTGAGCGTTGCTTGTCCTAAAGCAATATAGTCTTGAAAAAATACTAGAATCACTTCTTTATTCTTCACACTTTATACATCAGTGATTTTGATTTGGCGGTATGAACAATGATAGTAATGTTGTGGTTTACAGTCCCACATGACTATGAAAATTTAGATCCTTAAGGAAATTGGATCTTTATGAAAACATTTTATCTTTTGAAAATTAAATCTAGCTTTTACCCTACATAAGTTTTCCGGAATAACCCTTCACCGGTGTTTGCAAATTGTTTTTGTGAGTTTTGTGGGTTTCAGATTTGAAAATTTTAGCTCAAAACTTGCAGTTTTGTGTCACCCACTTGCTATCCTTGTATTAGGAAAGCAACACGTCCAGTATACTTGCTCCGTATATTACCTTCGGTAAACTACTGTCCGGTTGTAAAGGAAAGCGTTGAACAAGCAACTGTTAAGGCAACGTCTCGTGACATGCTTTTAATTATGGTCTATAACGTGTCGGATGTAATTACTATCCTTTGTAGGAGCAATAGTAAAGATCACCCTATAATTTTTTGGTCTGGCACAAGGTCCTGTCTTCGACCATGCTATGCAACCACCGTTCCTACGGTTGACACCCGATTTGGTTCAGGTGCCCTAATGAATTCTAGGTGAATTCCTAGGATTTTACGTTCAATGGTAATGAACGCATTAAAAATGGGTTTTCAGAAAACAAATCGGTTTGTAATTTGATCAAAATATTTTCTCGTTCAAGCTCGAGTTTAGATATTATCGAATTCCATGAGTTTGTAATTCTCAATCTTTAAGGTCAATCTCAATGATTGAGTAATATCAGTCTTAAAAGCTGATTTTTGATATTTAAGGAGATTATCCTTTCTGGGGATCTGATTCATTAGTCTTATAAGCTAATTTGCACGGTGCCCCCATTGTACAAGACAGATCCTCTCATGGTTAGGATAAGTCTGACCACTTGGTGACCCTGTTAGATGCTGAGGTCCGTGGATTTCCATCTGGTTTTCGAGAAAACTTTTCAAGGTTTTTCGTAGACTCTACAACTGGTCTGGACGACAACTTCCTGACCTAAATCAAGAAGCGCATGTCTTTTTCTCGAAAGACTTTACTTCTTTTTATATTACAATAAATTGGGTAAAACTGATAAATATCGCTCAAAACAAAAGTATCTTCAATTATTTGTACAAAAATACTTGATATATGCTCTAAATAACTTGGTAAATTTTTCCCACACTTGGCTTTTATTTTCCTTTCTTTGCCTTTTTATTTTCCTCTATTCCATTTTAAATGAATTCTAACATTTTGAGTTGTTTCTCAATTTATGTCCTTTCCGAGGTAACAATAATTTCGGTGTTAACACCTACTTTTATCGTTCATAAATATGTATAAACATGATTTTGAGTTCATTTAATTGAAAATTTTGAAAATTTTTACTAGAATTGGGTAGTCAGTATATAAGACTAGGGCTGTTCTTTATTATCAGAGAGCACTAGATTCTAATACAACTACTGCGTTACTAGTGTTTTTAATGGTAACCAAGTGTATAAGTCAAAAATTTAAAAATCCAAAAGAATTTAACCCCTTCCCACACTTAAGATCTTGCAATGCCCTCATTTGCAAGAAATCAGTAATAATTTAAATTATTGAGGGTGATTAGCGTAGAAAAATGATTAAATTTTACCAAAGTTTTCAAACATATTAGCGTTTGTTTGTTGAATGATAAATGGTGCACATCATTTGTTCATTCCGTCTTGTTGTTACATCACATTTGTTTTTTGTTTTGTCGTCAAAATTAGTAGCTTTTGGTGAACTTAATGCCAGTCTTTGAAAATGCGCTGTTTTACCCTTTTGTGTACAATTGACAATATACATACATACAAATAATAACATGCATGGTAATTTGAAATGGAACTTAACATCCCACTTTCAAATCAAATATGAAATATTAGTACAACATAACAAAAAAAATTAAAACTTACATTAAAGTATCACAATATTATATGTTTTAAACATAAGTAAATAAAAATAATAAAAGATAAAAATAATCAACGGGAACTATATCAATCTGGATAGGGGTTCCAGTTCATGTCGTCGGGCGAGTTCCACGGTTGGTTATAGGTGTACTGATAGGCTTGGTTAGGGTCGTAGAGAGTAAATGGTGGTCGCATATCGGGCTGGTGTGGAGGATAGAAAGCAGGTCGGGTCGGTACGTATTTATTTGGTACCTGAGGTGATAGCTGGCTCATGATCTGATGCTGATGATAGTGCCATCTATCATGATGTCGTTGCCTAGAATGATCGTACACATTCTCGGTGTGCCACTGCTCAAACTAAATATGTCTAGCCTCGTTTTTCATTTCTACCTCATCTATACGCTGGTAAACGTTAGTCATAGCCTCCCTAATGACATCCCTAATGTCATCCGCTTCCTCCATTTCCTCATCTGAACCTCTCTCTACCTGTGGATGACGACCATCATATGGTACTGCCTGATTGCGTCTGTTCTTTAATACCTTTGCACCCTGATAGACCTTCAATCCTAAAGTATCAACTTGTTCCCTACACACCATCAGTGGACCCCCTTGATCGCTATCTACACCCAAATACTCTCCAATGAGAGTAACAAAAATACCTCCTCCTATTATTCCCCCGTCCTGTATTTCTCCTACCATTTTGAACAGATAAAAACTAACACAGTAGGGGATATTAACAAAGCTTCAAGTGTTTCGAATACACTTAAGGTAAAATAAGTCGTGTAAGGTCATCTTCTCCTTGTTTTTACCTCTTTGTGTAATCGAATTAGCTAAAAATCTATGTATAATACGTAGCTCTGCTTTGTTAATATCTAAATAGAAGTGTCTTCCTCCCAGCGTAAAAACATTATAATTTAACATACGCCTCCAGACGGCGTCCGCGTCAAAATTCCTATCTACCCGCTCCCCATGATAAATCAAATTTGTACAATCGGGTAGTAGTAATTCACCAGGAGTGTAAATCTGTAAAGCCCTGGCCATGTCCAGCATGGACATCCTGTACATCCTACGGCCAAGTAAAAATCTAAGAAAACTTCCATCATCTAACCTAACTACATCCGCATTAAGTGATATAGTACTCATAAGCTCAACACACCATTCCTTATATACAGGCCTACGAATGGTGAATAAACGTTCCCAATCAGGAAAAGAAGAGCTGCCATACCTTTGGATCAAATGCTGCCTAACTGAGTTAACTAGTTAGACCCTTTCCAAAGGCTCCCAATCGATTACCCTCGGTACTTCTACATTTTTCGTTACCAGTTTAAATTTGTTACTTTGGTATGTCGGGTAATCTCTCCAGCTTCGTTCAAATCTCAAATTAGGATGCAACTATTCTTCATGAATCGTTGGGTATTCTATTATTGGATGAATCGGAAATTGAACGTAGGCATTAACATATTCTTGTTGCGGAACATAATATGGTATATGTTGATCAGGTTGTTGTTGTTGTTGTTCCTGTTCATATTGCATTTCTGGTTCAGGTTCCAGAGCAGGTTGCCTAGATGATGATGATGCACCATCAGTATCGGTATATCTCTGCAAAATACATTAAACACAAAATTTGTGCATCCAAATATGCATTAGTGTTAGCAAAATAACAACTTGAAACAATTACAATAACATGTTCAATCAAAATTAAACTTATACACATTTTTACAATTTTAACAATTTTACACTTTTTCAAATAAGCATATATGAAAATGTTTATAAAGTTCATAAGCATTCAACTCAAATAACATGTTAAAATAATCATTACTAGCAATTAAGCTAGTTTCAAATGGCATTTACATCAATTTAATCAAGTTCATGAATTTTAGACTTAAAAAGTCCACTTTAATTCTCAACAATCATGTTTAGGATCAAAGTTTGGATCATTTAGCTACCTAAACATGTTACACTACTTAATTTAGCAATAATTCATGACAAAAAAAGGCCATAACCTGTTTATATCAAAAAGCCCCAAATTGCTCAAGAACACAAACCCTAGATTTCTAAAAATTTTAAAGTTTTTGGCTTAAAATCATGTTAAATAGCATCAATCTAGGTTGTACATGCAGAATATACTAACAATTCAACTCTAATTACACTAAAAATCAACAAAATTAAATTAGGTAAAAATTAGCTCAAGAACACTATAACTGAAAATTTGAAGAGTTTAGGGGTAAAATTTCTACCTTCTTTGAAAAACTTCTGAACAATTTCATGATTAGAGCGGATTATAGCAAAAAATAGGGTTGAATTTGGTGAAAAATTGATGATTTTAGGGTGATTTTTGGGTATATGTTCGTGTATGTGTGTGTGTTTGTGAGAAACAGCAGAGAGCTCGTGGCCTTTTTGATCATGTCCAGTATTTTGCCTCCATGCGATCGCATGGAGGTGTAGCCTAAATCCCATGCGATCGCATGGATCCCAGGTGTTTTTTTTTTTTTTAAACCTTCACTTAATAAAACATAAATTAATAAATTTTAAAAATTTGTTTCTTTTAAGAATGAGGGCGTTTCGGATCGTTGTCCTAGTCCGTCTCTTAACAAAGTTTTTAAAATTTGTTACTTTTTAAGAGTCGTTTTAAAAGCAAAGATTTTTGGGTTTTTTAATGTTTTTGGCATACTTTAATTCAATAAGATTAAAAATAATGATAATAAAATTTCTCGTCCCTCCCTTGGATAAAGCAATTTCGGTTCAACGACCTAGTCTTCAACTCACGACGAATTTTAGAAATCATATTTTTAACTCAATGAGATAAAGTAAATTTTTGTTTTTAAAATCACACCAAATTGAAATTTAAAATGCATAATATTAAAAATTTATATTAATATTATTAATATTTTTAATTTTACAAACTTATATTAAAAATATTAATTTTTAAAATACTTAAAAACTTAAATATATTGATTTTAAAAATTTACATTAATAATTTAATATTTATATATTTAGGTAAAAATTAAAATTAAAAATCTTTTTGGTCTTTATCCCACTTTAATTAATCAAATATTATTAAAATATACGCCCATCTTTTTGGTAAAGTAATTTTGGTTCCATAACCTAGTTTTACTCCTGACGAATTTTTGAATTATTTTGGGTTGATTGATTAAAGATATTTATACCTTAAGAATAAACGGTAAATTTCGCAGTGATGTAATAAATTTTTGTATGATATCAATAATTTCTGTTACACATACCTAATTTTATTGAATACCAATTTAATACTTTATAGCAAACGATTCAGCGTTTATTATCAAAAGGTTAAAAGCAATAAATAAAAACTGTACATACTTACCTGTGAGATAGAATTCTCAGAGACCTGCTTTAGCCGACTCATAGGAGAGTCGTGTGATTTGGTTCTCCATAGCTACATAAGCATAACCTCGATTCTTCAATATCTTTTCTTTTAAACATATGAACGGTCCTTCTCTGCATAGAGTAACAAATTCGGTATTTGAATATGTTTGATTGTTCGAACATTTACCTTCGTGTGAACATTTTTCGCATTTATGACATCTTTCAAGGTGTCGTGCTCTTATTTTTGTTGCAGACTTTGATTTTCCTTTACCAAAATGTATCTTATGATGATCTTTCCTGAGTTCTTTTCTTACTCCCTCCATTTTGCCTCTTATGAATGATACCAATTCACTCAGAAGGGTGTCATTATTACGTTTAGTAATCAAAGCGTGTAGCATTAGACCATGGTTCAAATCAAAGGAATTCTTCATCTCGTAAAACCTAAAAAAAATAAAAATTCAGAATGGAGGGAGAAGACTAGTTCTTTAGGGTCTGCTAGGGAAAGACCATTCAGATTCCAATCTTGGAAACTACATGAAAACAGAATATCTAACTCTAACATAAATACATATTACCCTAAAAAGATTCGAATCTCCCCACACTTAGTTCGCTGTGGTGTCAAAATTGTGATTAACTTCGTTGTCAACTTCCATCGGACCATATATGTAATGTTTAACTCTGTGACCATTAACATTAAATTCAATCCCATTTAAATTTATCAACTCTATTATTCCGTATGGGAAAACTCTTTTGACTATGAATGGTCCAGACCATCTTGATTTCAGTTTTCCAGGAAATAGCTTGAATCGTGAATTGAAAAGAAGGACTCTGTCTCCTTCTTTAAATTCTTTTGAACTTCTGCTTCTTTTATCATGCCATTTCTTCATTCTTTCCTTATATATTAACGAATTTTCGTATGCTGCATGTCTTAATTCTTCTAATTCTTTTAGTTGACTTAACCGTAGACGTCCAGATTCATGAAAATCATGATTACATGTGTTCAAAGCCCAAAATGCTTTGTGTTCAATTTCTACTGGAAGATGACATGCTTTTTCGTAAACGAGTCTAAAAGGTGTGGTTCCAATTGGAGTTTTGTAAGCTGTTCTAAAAGCCCAGAGTGCATCCTCCAATTTTATGGACCATTCCTTTGGATTTGATCCTACGGTTTTCTCTAGAATACGTTTTAAAGCTCGATTGGTATTTTCAACTTGTCCACTTGTTTGTGGATGATAAGCGGTTGAGATTTTATGAGTTACTCCATATCTTTTAAAAACTTTCTCAAGTTGATTATTACAAAAATGAGTACCCCGATCACTTATTAAAGCTTTTGGTGTTCCGAACATAGCAAAAAGACATTTTAAGAAGTTGTCTACAACTCGTGCATCGTTAGTTGGGAGAGCTTGTGCTTCCGCCCATTTAGATACATAATCAATGTCAACGAGAATATAGATATTATTATGAGATTTTGGAAATGGACCCATAAAGTCAATACCCCAAATGTCAAATACTTCACATACTTGAATGACATTTTGTGGCATTTTATCACGTTGACTTATTTTTCCGGCCCTTTGACAAGCATCACAGGATTTGCAAAAAAGGTGTGCGTCTTTTTAAATTGTAGGCCAACAGAATCCAGCATCATAAACTTTTCTTGCTATTAGTTGAGGCCCATAGTGCCCTCCTGTTGGTCCTGTATGATAATGGTTTAAGATTTGACTAGCTTCATTTCCGAATACACATCGTCGTATTATTCCATCGGGAAAACTTTTAAACAAATGTGGATCTTCCCAGAAATAGTGTTTTATATCACTAAAGAATTTCTTTCGTTTTGGTACGACAACCCTTTTTCAAGGAATCCATATACTAAGTCGTTTGCATAGTCTGCAAATCATGAAATTTCATTATAAACTATCTTCAATAGATATTCATCAGGAAAGTTATCTTGTATGGCCGATTCATTTAGAACTTCTAATTCAGGATTTTCAAGACGAAAAAGATGACCAGCTGCGAGATTTTCTGCTCCCTTTTTGTCTCAGATTTCAATATCGAACTCTTGTAAGAGTAAGATCCAACGGATTAATCGTGGTTTGGCATCTTGTTTCGAAAATACGTATCTAAGAGTAGAATGGTCGGTATAGACCACCGTTTTCGCTAGAACGAGATATGAACGAAATTTGTCAAAAGCAAAGACAATAGCAAGGAGTTCTTTTCAGTAGTTGTGTAATTTGTTTGTTCTCCTTGTAATGTCGAACTAGCGTAATAGATATGTTGAAATCGTTTTTCAATCATTAGTGAGTTTTTCTTTAAGAATATTAAAAGATTTGATACATTCATCTGAAAAGATGAATGGAGCATCCTTTTCTAAGAGTTTATTCATAGGAGTGGCAATTTTAGATAAATCTTTTATGAAACGTCGGTAAAAACCGGCATGCCCTAGAAAACTCCTAACTCCTCTAACATTGGTGGGATGTGAAAGTTTAGCAATTACATCTACTTTAGCTCTATCCACTTCAATTCCTTCCTTTGAAATTTTATGACCAAGAACGATGCCTTCTTTAACCATGAAATGGCATTTCTCCCAATTAAGAACTAGATTTGATTGTTCGCATTTAATAAGCATTCGTTCAAGATTAACTAGACATGATTCAAATGTATCACCGAAGACTGAAAATTCATCCATGAAAACTTCCATGCATTCTTCTATCATGTAGTGAAAAATAGCCATCATGCACCTTTGAAAGGTTGCAGGAGCGTTGCAAAGTCCAAATGGCATGCGTTTGTAAGCAAAAGTACCATAAGGGCACGTGAACGTGGTTTTCTCTTGATCCTCGGGTGATATTGGAATTTGAAAGTATCTGGAAAAACCATCAAGAAAACAATAGTAACTATTTTCGGCTAATCTTTCCAACATTTAATCAATGAAAGGTAAAGGAAAGTGATCTTTTCTGGTGGCGTCATTTAATTTTCTATAATCAATACAAACACGCCATCCTGTTACAGTCCTATTAGGAATAAGCTCATTTTTCTCATTTATGATGATAGTCATGCCACCCTTCTTAGGTACGCATTGAACTGGGCTTACCCATGGACTATCAGAGATTGGATAAATTAAACCTGCATCAAGCAGTTTAATAATTTCTTTCTTAACAACATCTTGCATATTAGGATTTAGTCTTCGTTGGTGTTGCACATACGTTTTATGACCTTCTTCCATAAGGATTTTATGTGTGCAATACGAAGGACTTATGCCTTTAATGTCATGAATCTTCCATGCAATAGCTGGTTTATGAGCTTTTAACACAGAAATGAGTTGAGATTTTTCATTTTCCGTAAGAGAAGACGATATTATTACAGGTAATTCAGATTCACCATGTAAATAAGCATATTCCAAATGGTTTGGAAGTGGCTTTAACTCTAATGTCGGTGGTTCTTCTATCGATGATTTATATCGATATCTATCTTCCTCTTTTAGCATTTGAATTTCTTCTGTTGTTGGTTCATATCCATTAGCCATTAGTGTAGCTAACATTTCAGCTTCATCAATTGGTTCAGTTCCTTCTCCTAAAGAACATTCTCATGTTCCTTGTAATTCTGGAAATTCTTCTAACAATTCTGCATGTGAATCTATAGTTTGAATATAATAACATGTATCATCTGCAGATTGCGGTTGTTGCGTGGCTCTATCAACTGAAAAGGTAACACTCTCGTCCTCTATACTTAGGGTCAGTTTCTTAGCAAACACGTCTATTATTGCTTTGGCCGTGTTTAAGAATGGTCTTCCTAATATGAGAGGAACTCGAGAATATTCTTCCATGTCTAGAATAACAAAATCTACTAGAAATACTAAAGTACCAACTTTAACTAGCATGTTTTCCATTATCCCTCTAAGATATTTTACTGATCGATCGGCTAGTTGTATGCTTATTCGTGTTGGTTTCAATTCTCCAAGGTCTAGTTTAGCGTATAATGAATACGGCATTAAATTTATACTAGCACCTAAATCTGCCAATGCTTCTATTGAACTAAGACTACCCAGAAAACATGGAATCGTGAAACTTCCTGGATCAGATAATTTTCTGGTATCTTATTCAATAGTACTGCAGAGCAATTAGCATTCATAGTGACAGCCGAGAGTTCTTCCATTTTCTTTCTATTTGTGATTAGATCTTTCAAGAATTTAGCATATCTAGGCATTCCTGATATCACATCAATGAAAGGAAGATTAAGATTTATTTGTTTAAACATATCCAGCATATCTAGGCATTCCTGACCAGCTGCGAGATTTTCTGCTCCCTTTTTGTCTCAGATTTCAATATCGAACTCTTGTAAGAGTAAGATCCAACGGATTAATCGTGGTTTGGCATCTTGTTTCGAAAATACGTATCTAAGAGCAGAATGGTCGGTATAGACCACCGTTTTAGCTAGAACGAGATATGAACGAAATTTGTCAAAAGCAAAGACAATAGCAAGGAGTTCTTTTCAGTAGTTGTGTAATTTGTTTGTTCTCCTTGTAATGTCGAACTAGCGTAATAGATATGTTGAAATCGTTTTTCAATCATTAGTGAGTTTTTCTTTAAGAATATTAAAAGATTTGATACATTCATCTGAAAAGATGAATGGAGCATCCTTTTCTAGGAGTTTATTCATAGGAGTGGCAATTTTAGAAAAATCTTTTATGAAACGTCGGTAAAAACCGGCATGCCCTAGAAAACTCCTAACTCCTCTAACATTGGTGGGATGTAGAATTTTAGCAATTACATCTACTTTAGCTCTATCCACTTCAATTCCTTCCTTTGAAATTTTATAACCAAGAACGATGCCTTCTTTTACCATGAAATGGCATTTCTCCCAATTAAGAACTAGATTTGATTGTTCGCATCTAATAAGCATTCGTTCAAGATTAACTATATATGTTTCAAATGTATCACCGAAGACTGAAAAGTCATCCATGAATACTTCCATGCATTCTTCTATCATGTCATGAAAAATCGCCATCATACACCTTTGAAAGGTTGCAGGGGCGTTGCAAAGTCCAAATGACATGCGTTTGTAAGCAAAAGTACCATAAGGGCATGTGAACGTGGTTTTCTCTTGGTCCTCGGGTGCTATTGGAATTTGAAAATATCCGGAAAAACCGTCAAGAAAACAATAGTAACTGTTTCCGGCTAATCTTTCCAACATTTGATCAATGAAAGGTAAGGGAAAGTGATCTTTTCTGGTGGCGTCATTTAATTTTCTATAATCAATACAAACATGCCATCCTGTTACAGTCCTGATTAGATCTTTCAAGAATTTAGCATATCTAGCATATCTAGGCATTCCTGACCAGCTGCGAGATTTTCTGCTCCCTTTTTGTCTCAGATTTCAATATCGAACTCTTGTAAGAGTAAGATCCAACGGATTAATCGTGGTTTGGCATCTTGTTTCGAAAATACGTATCTAAGAGCAGAATGGTCGGTATAGACCACCGTTTTAGCTAGAACGAGATATGAACGAAATTTGTCAAAAGCAAAGACAATAGCAAGGAGTTCTTTTCAGTAGTTGTGTAATTTGTTTGTTCTCCTTGTAATGTCGAACTAGCGTAATAGATATGTTGAAATCGTTTTTCAATCATTAGTGAGTTTTTCTTTAAGAATATTAAAAGATTTGATACATTCATCTGAAAAGATGAATGGAGCATCCTTTTCTAGGAGTTTATTCATAGGAGTGGCAATTTTAGAAAAATCTTTTATGAAATGTCGGTAAAAACCGGCATGCCCTAGAAAACTCCTAACTCCTCTAACATTGGTGGGATGTAGAATTTTAGCAATTACATCTACTTTAGCTCTATCCACTTCAATTCCTTCCTTTGAAATTTTATAACCAAGAACGATGCCTTCTTTTACCATGAAATGGCATTTCTCCCAATTAAGAACTAGATTTGATTGTTCGCATCTAATAAGCATTCGTTCAAGATTAACTATATATGTTTCAAATGTATCACCGAAGACTGAAAAGTCATCCATGAATACTTCCATGCATTCTTCTATCATGTCATGAAAAATCGCCATCATACACCTTTGAAAGGTTGCAGGGGCGTTGCAAAGTCCAAATGACATGCGTTTGTAAGCAAAAGTACCATAAGGGCATGTGAACGTGGTTTTCTCTTGGTCCTCGGGTGCTATTGGAATTTGAAAATATCCGGAAAAACCGTCAAGAAAACAATAGTAACTGTTTTCGGCTAATCTTTCCAACATTTGATCAATGAAAGGTAAGGGAAAGTGATCTTTTCTGGTGGCGTCATTTAATTTTCTATAATCAATACAAACATGCCATCCTGTTACAGTCCTAGTAGGAATAAGCTCATTTACCTCATTTGTGATGACAGTCATGCCACCCTTCTTAGGTACGCATTGAACTGGACTTACCCATGGACTATCAGAGATTGGATAAATTAAACCTGCATCTAGCAGTTTAATAATTTCTTTCTTAACAACAACTTGCATATTAGGATTTAGTCTTCATTGGTGTTGCACATACGTTTTATGACCTTCTTCCATAAGGATCTTATGTGTGCAATACTAAGGACTTATGCCTTTAATGTCATGAATCTTCCATGCAATAGCTGGTTTATGAGCTTTTAGCACAGAAATGAGTTGAGATTTTTCATTTTCAGTAAGAGAAGAAGATATTATTACAGGTAATTCAGATTCACCATGTAAATAAGTATATTCCAAATGGTTTGGAAGTGGCTTTAATTCAAATGTCGGTGGTTCTTCTATCGATGATTTGTATCGATCTCTGTCTTCTTCTTTTAGCATTTGAATTTCTTCTGTTGTTGGTTCATATCCATTAGCCATGAGTGCAGCTAACATTTCAGCTTCATTAATTGGTTCAGTTCCTTCTCCTAAAGAACATTCTCCTATTCCTTGTAATTCTGGAAATTCTTCTAACAATTCTGCATGTGAATCTATAGTTTGAATGTAATAACATGTATCATCTGTAGATTGCGGTTGTTGCATGGATCTATCTACAGAAAAGGTAACACTCTCTTCCTCTATACTTAGGGTCAGTTTCTTACCGAACACGTCTATTATTGCTTTAGCCGTGTTTAAGAATGGTCTTCCTAATATGAGAGGAACTCGAGAATCTTCTTCCATGTCCAGAATAAAAAAATCTACTGAAAATACTAAAGTACCAACTTTAACTAGCATGTTCTCCATTATCCCTCTAGGATATTTTACTGATCGATCGGCTAGTTGTATGCTTATTCGTGTTGGTTTCAATTCTCCAAGGTCTAGTTTAGCGTATAGTGAATACAGCATTAAATTTATACTAGCGCCTAAGTCTGCCAATGCTTCTATTGAACTAAGACTACCCAGAAAATATGGAATTGTGAAACTTCATGGATCTGATAATTTTTCTGGTATCTTATTCAACAATACTACAGAACAATTAGCATTCATATTAACAGCCGAGAGTTCTTCCTTTTTCTTTCTATTTGTGATTAGATCTTTCAAGAATTTAGCATACCTTGGCATTCCTTAAATCACATCAATGAAAGGAAGATTAACATTTATTTGTTTAAACATATTCAAGAATTTAGATTGCTCGGCTTCAAGTCTTTCTTTTCTCATTTTACTTGGGTAAGGAAATGGTGGCTGATATAGTTTAACATAAGGTTTAGCCTTAACTGTGTTATCTTTATTAACCTTTTCAACTACCGGTTATGTTTCCTTATCTTGTTCAGATTGTGGTTCTTGTGGAGTAGGAATAGAGTCATCAGAAATTTCAGGTATTTCAGGTGGTTTAAGTGTAATACCACTTCTTGTGGTAATGGCTTTAGCTGTTTCATTCCGGGGGTTAGCATTTGTATCACTAGGTAGACTTCCCGATTTTCTTTCACCTATCAACCTTGCTAGGTTGCTTACGTCTTGTTCCAAATTTTGAATAGAAGCTTGTTGATTTCTAAATGCTTGAGCATTTTATTCATTCGTTTGTTTCTGAGATGTGAAAAATTGAGTTTGAGATTCAACTAGCTTTGACATAATGTCTTCTAAATTTGGCTTTTTATCATCGGTTTGTGGTGGTTTATTTTGAAAAATAGGTCTTTGCTGGTTGTAAGTATTATTGGATACTTGTTGATTGCTAGGACCTTGTTGGTTGTTGTATGGAACATTTTGGTTATAATTCTGGTTTTGATTGTAGATTGGTCTTGGCGGTTTATTATTATTCTGATAATTATTTCCAGGCCTTTGGTTCATTTATGAAACATTCTCTCTTTGTTCCATTGTTTGTTCAATAATGAGACAATCTTTTGTCAAATGTTGAAACGCCCCATCCTAATCCATCCGGATGAAGTCCATTTCGATTATAAACAATTCATAATAGTTGATTTCATTGCAAGATACTTGACCTCTAAATGATACATTTTACAAACATTGCATTCGTTTTTAAAAGACAAACTTTCATTTCATCGAAAGTTGACAAGTATGCATACCATTTCATAATATCCAAACTATAAATGACCTAATCTGTCATTTACTTAATAATAATCTCTAATGAACTTCAACGACTCGAATGCAACGTCTTTTGAAATATGTCATGAATGACTCCAAGTAATATCCTTAAAATGAGATAATGCACAGCGGAAGATTTCTTTCAAACCTGAGAATAAACATGCTTTCATGTGTCAACCAAAAGGTTGGTGAGTTCATTAGTTTATAGTAATCATTTCATTTTCATCATTTTAATAGACCACAAGATTTTTAATATTATAAAACGTGCAGAAGTCCCATTCCAACTGCACACAAAAAATATCTTTCATATGAAGAACACCTGGTGAGGATTCAAAATATAATAGTAATCATCTGTACCGGTGTTTCACCCCACGGCTGAATACATGTGCCTTCAAAATATAGAACCTATGTGCCGGTCTTTACACCCCACAGCTGAACACATGTTTATAAAATATAGGACAACCGGTGCCAAAATGTCATAAATAATAAACCATCCACCCAGCTCGGGAGCTCATACGCTCTAACGAAAACCGGGGGGCTAATGCGTGTCATAATAATCAACCCCAATTCCAGATAATTCTATCATAGAATGCAGTTAAGGTACTTGTGTCTATTTCGCAAAACAGTTATAAAAGTTGCGCATGTATTCTCAGCCCAAAAATGTAAAGGATAAAAAGGCAAATGAAACTCACTCTACAATATTTTATAGTAAAAATATTCATACGACGATACTGAACAATGCAGGGTTGGCCTCGGATTCACGAACCTATATCATTTGCATATTTATTAATACACATAATCGTAATCGAATAAGTTTATGTATTATTATTAATGATTATTTTAGTAACTTGTATGTTTCTTTGTTAAATAATTTAACTATTTTTATTTTATATACTTTAGATAATTAATTAATACTCATTATGAAAATATTAGTGTTGTTATATGAATGTATTAAATATATTCTTATATAGCTATTTATTTGATAAAATAATGTCAATAATAATAAATAAAAATTTGTATCTTTTTATGATAATAGTAATGCTAAAAATAGTTAGATTTAGTAATGATGCTAATATTAATAGTTTTGGATAATAATAATAATAATAATAATAATAATAATAATAATAATAATAATAATAATAATAATAATAATAATAATAATAATAATAATAATAATAATAATAATAATAATAATAATAATAGATATAAAATACTACCTTAAAAGCTTTCCCAAAAATATTGCCACTGACGGGACTTGAACCCGGGACCTCTCGTTCACCCATAACACCCTCTAAACCAATCGTCTGCCTATTTCTTTCTGATTTAACACTCATAGATAAATGTATAACCCGTATTAACTGTCCATCTTCTCCTTCACTAATCAATTCATCTCAATTATCATCTTACACCATTTATTCTTGCTGTATCATTATTCTTTATCATAATCATAATCCTAAATCCAAATCATAACTCATATTTTTATTATAAATCATAATCCTAATCTAATCTAATCCAATCATCATCAATATCAAAGGTCGTTGTTGTTATAACCACATAATTTTTAGTTTGTTATTGGCCCAAGATCACGACCCAAGCAACAACAAGGAAACAACCCACTAACTCATAAAAAAAAATTGATATCGGCCCATCACTATAAACAAACACAGCCCAAGGTCCATTGGAAGTCTGTGTTTGATCTTTGCAGATTAAATCAATACGGAGTATATAAAAAAACGTCAGTTCCTCATGCTAACCCTACATGCCTTTAACATCCCACTATAACTAATATTAGCCGATTATATAAATGTGTTTTTGTTGATTTTTTTCGAACAGAAAGAGTAGGTATCAGATTTTCTTCATCATAAATCATTCGCAGTCCTAATCTAAAAGGAAAAGTGATTTGTGTATTGACCCGAACTTTTTCATGTTTATATATATTAATTGAGATTGATATTTACATGATTAAATGTTTCCAACATGTTAAGCAATCAAACTTGTTAAGACTTGATTAATTGAAATATGTTTCATATAGACAATTGACCACCCAAGTTGACCGGTGATTCATGAACGTTAAAACTTGTAAAAACTATATGATGACATATATATGGATATATATATAGTTAACATGATACTATGATAAGTAAACATATCATTAAGTATATTAACAATGAACTACATATGTAAAAACAAGACTACTAACTTAATGATTTTTAAACGAGACATATATGTAACGATTATCGTTGTAAAGACATTTAATGTATATATATCATATTAAGAGATATTCATACATGATAATATCATGATAATATAATAATTTAAAATCTCATTGGATATTATAAACATTGGGTTAACAACATTTAACAAGATCGTTAACCTAAAGGTTTCAAAACAACACTTACATGTAACGACTAACGATGACTTAACGACTCAGTTAAAATGTATATACATGTAGTGTTTTAATATGTATTTATATGAAAGGACCCGTCCTAATCCATCCGGACGAAGTCCATATCGATTATAAACGATTCACAACAGTTGATTACATCGCGAGGTACTTGACCTCTATATGATACATTTTACAAATATTGCATTCATTTTTGAAAAGACAATCTTTCATTACATCAAAAGTTGACGGCATGCATACCATTTCATAATACATCTAACTATAATTGGCTTAATAATAATATTGATAAACTCAACGACTCGAATGCAACGTCTTTTGAAATATATCATGAATGACTCCAAGTAATATCTTTAAAATGATCAAATGCACAGCGGAAGATTTCTTTCGTACCTGAGAATAAACATGCTTTCAAGTGTCAACCAAAAGGTTGGTGAGTTCATTAGTTTAGCATAAATAATCATTTCATAATTTTAATAGACCACAAGATTTCATATTTCCATTTCTCATAAACATACGTCCCATGCATAGAGACAAAAATATCATTCATATGGATTGAACACCTGGTAACCGACATTCACAAGATGCATATAAGAATATCCCCATCATTCCGGGATCCTCCATCGGACATGATATAAATTTCGAAGTACTAAAGCATCCGGTACTTTGGATGGGGCTTGTTGGGCCCGATAGATCTATCTTTAGAGTTCGCGTCAATTAGGGTTTCTGTTCCCTAATTCTTAGATTACCAGACTTAATAAAAAGGGGCATATTCGATTTCGATAATTCAACCATATAATGTAGTTTCGATTACTTGTGTCTATTTCGTAAAACAATTATAAAAACAGCGCATGTATTCTCAGTCCCAAAAATATATATATTGCAAAAGCATTTAAAAAGGGATTAATGAAACTCACGCATATAATTATTGTAAAACAGTTAATAAAACATTTGCATGTATTCTCAGCCCAAAAACGTAAAGAGTAAAAAGGGCAAATGAAACTCACGCATATAATTATTGTAAAACAGTTAATAAAACATTTGCATGTATTCTCAGCCCAAAAATGTAAAGAGTAAAAAGGGCAAATGAAACTCACCTAATGTATTTTGTAGTAAAAATACATATGGCTATATTGAACAACTGAACAATGCAGGGTTGACCTCGGATTCACGAACCTATATAATTCATATATAAATTAAAACATATAACAAGTTCATATATTAATAATATTAATATACTTGTTATATTTAATGATTCATATGTCATATTTTAAATATATTTATTTTATATATATTGAATAATTACTTAATACTTATTAAAATAGAATTAGGTTATCTGTTTTAAATATGGTTTTATATATTTAATAATAATAATATTGATACTAGTAATAATAATAAAAATGATAATAATAATAATAATAATAATAATAATAATAATAATAATACTAATTATTATTTATGGTAGTGTTAGTAATAATATTGATGATAATGATATTCATAATTAATAGTTTACATAAATCACCATTTTATCCATAGTTTTTAAATCTCTAAATTTATATATATACATAATATTATTTATCAAAATATTATTTTCATATATGTAGTTTCGAATTAACATTTGTAAAATACTGTTTAAATCATAATTTTTACTCACTCTCAATTATGTTACACTTAAATCATAACTTAATTGTAATACTTTTTATTTCATAACTTTCTTCATAATAATCTAATATGTTAAGATCTTAACGGTTTTAGGTTTGTATGTACGTACATTTAAATACTCTGTTTATAATTCTTATGACCATAGCTATGTTGTTCATATCCTAATCAATATAAACTTTATAGTTTTATACATACTTACTTATTCAATAACATAAGACTTTAGTTCATAAACTCATGATACTTAGTAATAACGATAATCTTAATTGTAACTATAGTTATCATAATAATAGTACAAGATCTTAACGATAAAAACTTTAATAATAACAATACATATAATGATATTAATAATAATAATGATGTTATTAATACTTATACTTATTTTAATAACAATAATAATCATAATCATAATAATAATACTACATATATTAGTAATAATAATAATGATAAAAAATATAATTATAGTACAAATAACAATAATAATGATAATAATAATTTTTGGTTATGAAATCTACCTTCCAAAGCTTTTCTAAAAAAATTTGCCCTGAACAGGGCTCGAACCCGAGACCTCTCGCTCACCCGCACACACACTTAACCAACCGGCCATTCATGTCTTTCTGATTCATATTACACCCTAGCATATATATATCACGTATTTGTTTCAAACCATTCCATCTTCTTCATTGAAAACAAACGACCAAAGGATCTCAATAACCAAAATAACTAATTCAGGGTTTTACTTAGGACTTGAAAACAAACTTGGAACTAGTAAAGGAAGTTTTAAATAACAAAAAAAAAATTAAAAAAAATAGAACACAGCAGGTACTGCTGCTCGTCAGTTTAAAAAAAAAAAATTCACTTTTTGATTTTTAGCTTGTTTTAGGACTCGCTTCCTTCACGAAATAGTTTTCAAATCATATATATAAACTACTGGAATTGTCAATTGAACTTGAAACGCCACAACAAGCTCAAATTTCTTGATGAACAATCAGTTGACTTTTTAGTTTAAAAACTTTGACTCAAGAATTCAATCTCAATTCGGAAAATTGGAAGTTCAAACTTTGCAGGAAGTTTAGACACAAGATTCCTAATAACTTTGCATTAATAGATTTTAAAATTTGATTCAAAATCTGATTTTGGCGAAAAAATTAAAAAAATAGAGAAAATGGGTGCAGTTAATCGATTTATGTTTTTAATTCGATTCACTGGGATTTATTAAGGGTGTTTGGAATTGATAACTGATAATGAAGAGTTCGGGTAATTCGTTTAACACCTGATTGATTTGTTTTATACAAAAAAAAAATGATAGTCGACCTATGTGGAACAGAAAATACCATCAGAGAAAAAAAAAAAAAAAAAAGAAAGATAAAAGATGATATTGAGTGCTAACTGATTTTGGTGGTATCTGTAATTGAATCTGATCTCATACAGATTTGAGGGACATTGACAAAAACGAATAAAGCTAGTAGGGTCAGTAAACAAAATTTCAATTCTTTTGTTTGATTCTATGAATATATAATTAATAATTAATATTAATAATTAATAAATAAAAATTTACATTAATAATAATAATACTGATATTTAATAATAATTATAATTATTATAAAGGTGATAGTAATATTTTTAATGATAATAATAATTATTTGTATTAATTTTATAATAATAATAATAATGTCTTTATTGATTATAACATCATAATATTAATCATAATTTCACTACTAATTTTATTAATAACAATAATATTAGTAATAATAATATTATAACAAGTTAAATGTATCTAATTTCATATCTTTATATTATATATAGTAATAGTATTAATATTGATATTAATATTTATATTGCTGTTAATAACAGTAATGATAATATTAATGTAACAATTATTATTTATCTTGTAAGTTCAACATGTTGATATTACTAACCATATAATATTTATTAACTATCTAATACATAATAACATATATTGATTATTTAATTTTATATATTTTACAATATACATATAATGTTAATCATGTATAGAAATCGTATATATATTTAAATATGGATTTTACTTAATAATAATATTATTATCTTGCATATTATTTTACATACCTAATTTTAATATTTCAGTTATATCTTTATATTTCCAATTATTATATATATTTTCGTTATATTATATTATATGTACACATTTATTTACATACAATTGTTCGTGAATCGTCGAGCATAGTCTATAGGTAAAATGTATACATGGACACAATTCAAAGTTTTTGAGACTTCATTATTACCGATTTTTGCTTATCGTGTCGAAATCATATAAGATTAAGTTTAAATTTTGTCGGAAATTCCCGGGTCATCACAGTACCTACCCGTTAAAGAAATTTCGTCCCGAAATTTGAGTGAGGTGGTCATGAATAACAATAAAAATGTTTTCATGACGAATATGAGTTGATAAATTGAGTTTTATCATTATTGAATAATACAGATAAAATAATTCGATTATTCGAAGAGCATGAATGAAGTTATCACAAAAGAGTGAAATGAAGAAATGAAATTTGTCTTCACTTCTGACGTAGTCACAATTGAATTTAGAAAAATAAGGTGTGTCTTACCTTACTACGTTGCCTTGGTTGAATTCCGGAATTCAAGGGATTTAAAAGAAAATCTTGAAGATCTATAAGATCCGATTCTTCGGGAAATAAGGAAATTAAGATCTCTCTAATTAAATACGGTGATCTGCCTCGATTACTCTGTCTGATATTTCCATTATAAATTTACCTTTTCCGTTCCATTAGTTTTCACCACTTCTATACTCAACTCTTAAATCCAAAAGATTCTGAAAATGTTTAATCCAGTTTTGATCCTTGTCCTCATCCTTACTATCACAACAATCATTCTCCTTTTCCAACTTCCACCAGAGGAATCTGCTTTCTTCTACTTCGCCCTTGGGATTATAATGTTTTTAATTTTCCCGTGTATTTATGTTGCTATAAACATTGATATATACGGTTTGTAATTTATGTGTTGCTATCAGGATTTATATTCTCCCTTAAATTTCAAAGCTCTATGCTTTTGTTTTCTCTTCCCGACTTCAAGTCAAGCGAATAATGGTCCAGAATTTGTAGATATAGAGTTTCGAATGATTATAATGTTCTAAGCAGGAAGGAACGTGATAGCACGATTTGATTTTCAAATTTATCAACATCACGGAAGATAGAACCATCAAGAATACATTTTCTTGATTTGTTCAGGAGTTGAGTAGAATGAAAGAGTTATATAACATGGCACATGATGACGTTATGATCTGTGAATCATCACGTCCCATTAGAAACTCAGCATGACTTACTGTAATATAATCACGTTGATCAAGTGTCATTATATTATACTAACTCATGCATCAGTTCCCAACACTACTTCAAAAACATTCATAATTTAAACTCGAATTTTTAAAGAAATTTAGAAACTCAAGTAGTTTCCTTTATGATGTAATATAGATAGCATGACGAGATAAATAATTTCGGACGAGAATATTTATGAAAATATCTTCAGAAATATCGAAGGTATTTATGATGATATTTTGGAATTTCTAAGTTCGATGGTTGATGAGGAAGATTTTCTGCAAGATTTTAACATGACTTCAGAGCAAGATATTCTCTAAAGATTTCAACGGATCTAGATTTATCTGGGTTCTATGAATTTAGGGTATGTTACTTGTATTTCTCCTTGGTTTCATTTACGGTTAGCTCAATCCGTTTTCTAGTTCCAACTTTTCTGAGCTTTTCCAACATACTAATCTTTATCATCAAACTTTCGATGATTATGGTCGTTTACGGTTATCTACAGTTTCTGTTGCTTCATTCAGATTTTTCAACATTCAGAGTATTGATTTGTGACTGAGTGTTTTTCAGAATTTCAGAATGAGAGATCATAATTCTAAGAGATAAATATCATACATATAACTGTTGATGTAGATATGCTGTGAGTTTTCAAAGTACTGATTGCCGATTCCTCTACATTTACTGCTACCCTATCTGAATCATTTGTTATCGATCCGAGATGATTTCAAGAAAATTGTGTTTTTAGATGATTAAATGCTGACGGTAATATGGTGGAATATGAAAGGTTACCTGGTAACAATAAAAGAGTACGCGTATATATAAACGTTATAATAAGGTTGTTTCGTACGAAAAATCGAAGTTGACTTGTTGGAGCTGTGACAAAATTGGCTAATTTTGAAAAGGGATCGCAAAGTTGTTTTTGTTAATAAATGCCAAAGGATCTGACGCGGCTACGTGTTGAACTTTTACTCAATTGCCGAGAGTTTCTCAGGTGCATAACTATATGCATAAATCTTTCCTTCCGTAGATGAAGTGCGGTTGATTCATCCTATCGATTGAGGTGTTTTCAAGAATCATGAAAGGTTTGAACGCAGAATGTAATCGTGAAGATACAAATGAGGTTTAAGATGAAATCAAGTGGCAAACTTGAAGAATTATTTAGTTTCATATGTTATAATCAGTATTTTAATTCATTTTGATTGTCCAATATTATTCGTCCACAGTTAACAGTTCAATAATTTATATACAGTTTAATATATAATATTCGAAGTAATTAATACGTGTCGTGACCCGTATATGTCTCAGACTCGATCACAACTCAAAGTATATATATTATTGTAGAATGAACCTCAACCCTGTATAGAGAACTCGATCATTACTGCATATAGAGTGTCTATGGTGATTCCAAATAATATATATAGATGCGTCGATATGATATGTCAAAACTTTGTATACGTGTCCCGATATTTAAAGTGCGTAAAGTAAATACAGAAATTAAATGACGATAAATAAAATGCGTAAAGTAAATAACGGAAATTAAATAACGATAAATAAAATTGCGAGAATTAAAATTGCGATAAAATAAATTGCGATAAATAAAATGTAATATGGAATTAACAGTTAGTTAGAAACAGTTAGCTAGGATTTTGTTAGCGTGGTTTCTTAACAAAATTTCATATTGTCAATTAGTCTGTTTCTAATCAATTTTTATTGTGTCCATTATTTCTTCATTATGCCACTTGTTGGATTCTGATAGATCAAAATCCAAATATGAAATTGAATTTGAATGAAAATAGTTATTCTTTGGTGAACGGATACGTAAATCGGTGGTTGTAAATAGGATAGTAAATGATCGTTGAATCAATTCCGAAGAATGTACAGTGTAACTTATTAAAGTGATATCTAAATACTCCTCGGGTATTACCTACCCGTTAAAATATTTTCACCATTAACAGTTTGTACAAAAGAATTTTTAATTACAATCTTTATGAAAACATATATACGTATATATTTTCTTTAGATGTAATCATGAATTTAATGAGTTAATGTGATATTGATCTCATTTGATTTATCATCAGAGCAAGAATATATAATTTCTAAAACATTAGAGATTACATAATCGCCATGTCGAACGAAAATAAAATAGATAGAACGATACGTAGAACGATGATTATACTTGAGGTATAGAATGAGATGTCGAAGCTGGTGATGCGGATGTTGTTGTTGGTGGTACTAGTGTTGTTGGTGCTAAGGTTGGTGATGTGACTGGTGTTGGTGATACTGCTGGTGTTTGCAGACTGTGTACCGTGCTCTCTAAAGTTAACACTCGAGCTCGAAGTTCTTTAACTTCTTCTACTAACCCTGGTTGGTTATCAGTGTGAGGTAGAGATCAGATATCTTCTATAGTTCCGTAAATGGTAGCCTCAAGATGAAAAATTCTTGCAAAAAGGGTATAAACGGTGTTGCGAACGGGTTCGCCGGTGAGCGGGTCAAGTACTCCAAGGTTAGGTGGTAGATTCGGTTCATGATATGGAGTACCTTCTTCCCTTCTCCATAGGGTGAGTATGTCACGAACCCACCCCCATTTTCTCCAGTAATCACGGTAGTTGATTGGTTGGTGAGCTCCTGTCACGCTATCTTCGGAGTCAGATGAACTTGTTTGGTTCGTAGAGGCCATCTTACGCGATCTCAGAAAAAATTTTGGTATGAAAAGTTTAGTGACAGCAATTGATAGTTGGATGGTATTCTCAATGCATAATATGCATAGATATATAGTACCAGGTTCCCTTAAATTACGGAGAAATTTACGGAAGATATCAGGCAAGATCTACAGTAACAGATACGCTAAGATATGAATTTTGTCTATACACTATTTATGCAGTCAATGCAGTAAAACGTGTCTAGACTAAGAATGATAAGCAAGTGATTCTCTAAGAATGATAAGCAGGTAATTTTTGACACGAAATGATAAGCAAAACTTTTGACATGCAGACACGGTCGAAGTCCAGACTCACTAATGCATCCTAACGACTTATCAGTTAGACACACTAATGTAAACCTGGTTCACTAAGACCACCGCTCTGATACCAACTGAAAGGACCCGTCCTAATCCATCCGGACAAAGTCCATATCGATTATAAACGATTCACAACAGTTGATTACATCGCGAGGTACTTGACCTCTATATGATACATTTTACAAATATTGCATTCATTTTTGAAAAGACAATCTTTCATTACATCAAAAGTTGACGGCATGCATACCATTTCATAATACATCTAACTATAATTGGCTTAATAATAATATTGATAAAATCAACGACTCGAATGCAACGTCTTTTGAAATATATCATGAATGACTCCAAGTAATATCTTTAAAATGATCAAATGCACAGCGGAAGATTTCTTTCGTACCTGAGAATAAACATGCTTTCAAGTGTCAACCAAAAGGTTGGTGAGTTCATTAGTTTAGCATAAATAATCATTTCATAATTTTAATAGACCACAAGATTTCATATTTTCATTTCTCATAAACATATGTCCCATGCATAGAGACAAAAATATCATTCATATGGATTGAACACCTGGTAACCGACATTCACAAGATGCATATAAGAATATCCCCATCATTCCGGGATCCTCCATCGGACATGATATAAATTTCGAAGTACTAAAGCATCCGGTACTTTGGATGGGGCTTGTTGGGCCCGATAGATCTATCTTTAGAGTTCGCGTCAATTAGGGTTTCTGTTCCCTAATTCTTAGATTACCAGACTTAATAAAAAGGGGCATATTCGATTTCGATAATTCAACCATATAATGTAGTTTCGATTACTTGTGTCTATTTCGTAAAACAATTATAAAAACAGCGCATGTATTCTCAGTCCCAAAAATATATATATTGCAAAAGCATTTAAAAAGGGATTAATGAAACTCACGCATATAATTATTGTAAAACAGTTAATAAAACATTTGCATGTATTCTCAGCCCAAAAACGTAAAGAGTAAAAAGGGCAAATGAAACTCACGCATATAATTATTGTAAAACAGTTAATAAAACATTTGCATGTATTCTCAGCCCAAAAACGTAAAGAGTAAAAAGGGCAAATGAAACTCACCTAATGTATTTTGTAGTAAAAATACATATGGCTATATTGAACAACTGAACAATGCAGGGTTGACCTCGGATTCACGAACCTATATAATTCATATATAAATTAAAACATATAACAAGTTCATATATTAATAATATTAATATACTTGTTATATTTAATGATTCATATGTCATATTTTAAATATATTTATTTTATATATCTTGAATAATTACTTAATACTTATTAAAATAGAATTAGGTTATCTGTTTTAAATATGGTTTTATATATTTAATAATAATAATATTGATACTAGTAATAATAATAAAAATGATAATAATAATAATAATAATAATAATAATAATAATAATAATTATTATTATTATTATTTATGGTAGTGTTAGTAATAATATTGATGATAATGATATTCATAATTAATAGTTTACATAAATCACCATTTTATCCATAGTTTTTAAATCTCTAAATTTATATATATACATAATATTATTTATCAAAATATTATTTTCATATATGTAGTTTCGAATTAACATTTGTAAAATACTGTTTAAATCATAATTTTTACTCACTCTCAATTATGTTACACTTAAATCATAACTTAATTGTAATACTTTTTATTTCATAACTTTCTTCATAATAATCTAATATGTTAAGATCTTAACGGTTTTAGGTTTGTATGTACGTACATTTAAATACTCTGTTTATAATTCTTATGACCATAGCTATGTTGTTCATATCCTAATCAATATAAACTTTATAGTTTTATACATACTTACTTATTCAATAACATAAGACTTTAGTTCATAAACTCATGATACTTAGTAATAACGATAATCTTAATTGTAACTATAGTTATCATAATAATAGTACAAGATCTTAACGATAAAAACTTTAATAATAACAATACATATAATGATATTAATAATAATAATGATGTTATTAATACTTATACTTATTTTAATAACAATAATAATCATAATCATAATAATAATACTACATATATTAGTAATAATAATAATGATAAAAAATATAATTATAGTACAAATAACAATAATAATGATAATAATAATTTTTGGTTATGAAATCTACCTTTCAAAGCTTTTCTAAAAAAATTTGCCCTGAACAGGGCTCGAACCCGAGACCTCTCGCTCACCCGCACACACACTTAACCAACCGGCCATTCATGTCTTTCTGATTCATATTACATCCTAGCATATATATATCACGTATTTGTTTCAAACCATTCCATCTTCTTCATTGAAAACAAACGACCAAAGGATCTCAATAACCAAAATAACTAATTCAGGGTTTTACTTAGGACTTGAAAACAAACTTGGAACTAGTAAAGGAAGTTTTGAATAACAAAAAAAAATTAAAAAAAATAGAACACAGCAGGTACTGCTGCTCGTCACTTTAAAAAAAAAAAAATTTCACTTTTTGATTTTTAGCTTGTTTTAGGACTCGCTTCCTTCACGAAATAGTTTTCAAATCATATATATAAACTACTGGAATTGTCAATTGAACTTGAAACGCCACAACAAGCTCAAATTTCTTGATGAACAATCAGTTGACTTTTTAGTTTAAAAACTTTGACTCAAGAATTCAATCTCAATTCGGAAAATTGGAAGTTCAAACTTTGCAGGAAGTTTAGACACAAGATTCCTAATAACTTTGCATTAATAGATTTTAAAATTTGATTCAAAATCTGATTTTGGGGAAAAAATTAAAAAAACAGAGAAAATGGGTGCAGTTAATCGATTTATGTTTTTAATTCGATTCACTGGGATTTATTAAGGGTGTTTGGAATTGATAACTGATAATGAAGAGTTTGGGTAATTCGTTTAACACCTGATTGATTTGTTTTATTCAAAAAAAAATGATAGTCGACCTATGTGGAACAGAAAATACCATCAGAGAAAAAAAAAAAAAAAGATAAAAGATGATATTGAGTGCTAACTGATTTTGGTGATATCTGTAATTGAATCTGATCTCATACAGATTTGAGGGACATTGACAAAAACGAATAAAGCTAGTAGGGTCAGTAAACAAAATTTCAATTCTTTTGTTTGATTCTATGAATATATAATTAATAATTAATATTAATAATTAATAAATAAAAATTTACATTAATAATAATAATACTGATATTTAATAATAATTATAATTATTATAAAGGTGATAGTAATATTTTTAATGATAATAATAATTATTTGTATTAATTTTATAATAATAATAATAATGTCTTTATTGATTATAACATCATAATATTAATCATAATTTCACTACTAATTTTATTAATAACAATAATATTAGTAATAATAATATTATAACAAGTTAAATGTATCTAATTTCATATCTTTATATTATATATAGTAATAGTATTAATATTGATATTAATATTTATATTGCTGTTAATAACAGTAATGATAATATTAATGTAACAATTATTATTTATCTTGTAAGTTCAACATGTTGATATTACTAACCATATAATATTTATTAACTATCTAATACATAATAACATATATTGATTATTTAATTTTATATATTTTACAATATACATATAATGTTAATCATGTATAGAAATCGTATATATATTTAAATATGGATTTTACTTAATAATAATATTATTATCTTGCATATTATTTTACATACCTAATTTTAATATTTCAGTTATATCTTTCTATTTCCAATTATTATATATATTTTCGTTATATTATATTATATGTACACATTTATTTACATACAATTGTTCGTGAATCGTCGAGCATAGTCTGTAGGTAAAATGTATACATGGACACAATTCAAAGTTTTTGAGACTTCATTATTACCGATTTTTGCTTATCGTGTCGAAATCATATAAGATTAAGTTTAAATTTTGTCGGAAATTCCCGGATCATCACATTATACACTTTCGAAAGACTTCAATACACTTATCAAAATACTTCTACTTAACAAAAATGCTTACAATTACATCCTCGTTCAGTTTCATCAACAATTCTACTCGTATGCACCCGTATTCGTACTCGTACAATACACAACTTTTAGATGTATGTACTATTGGTATATACACTCCAATGATCAGATCTTAGCAGCCCATGTGAGTCACCAACGACCAAAAAAAACGTCATTTGGCAACTAGCATGAAATATCTCATAAAATTACAAAAATATGAGTAATCATTCATGACTTATTTACATGAAAACAAAATTACATATCCTTTATATCTAATCCATACACCAACGACCAAAAACACCTACAAATACTTTCATTCTTCAATTTTCTTCATCTAATTGATCTCTCTCAAGTTCTATCTTCAAGTTCTAAGTGTTCTTCATATATTCTACAAGTTCTAGTTACATAAAATCAAGAATACTTTCAAGTTTGCTAGCTCACTTCCAATCTTGTAAGGTGATCATCCAACCTCAAGAAATCTTTGTTTCTTACAGTAGGTTATCATTCTAATACAAGGTAATAATCATATTCAAACTTTGGTTCAATTTCTATAACTATAACAATCTTATTTCAAGTGATGATCTTACTTGAACTTGTTTTCGTGTCATGA
The DNA here is from genome assembly GCF_046630445.1 of Rutidosis leptorrhynchoides. Classification (NCBI taxonomy): domain Eukaryota; kingdom Viridiplantae; phylum Streptophyta; class Magnoliopsida; order Asterales; family Asteraceae; genus Rutidosis; species Rutidosis leptorrhynchoides. The sequence goes on from NC_092337.1 coordinate 295,157,810, forward strand.
TTCTGCTTCAAGAACTTCGAGCCATCCAAGGATCCGTTGAAGCTAGATCCATTTTTTTATTTTCCAGTATGTTTATCCAAGGAACTTAAGGTAGTAATGATGTTCATAACATCATTCGATTCATACATATAAAGCTATCTTATTCGAAGGTTTAAACTTGTAATCACTAGAACATAGTTTAGTTAATTCTAAACTTGTTCGAAACCAAAAGTTAATCCTTCTAACTTGACTTTTAAAATCAACTAAACACATGTTCTATATCTATATGATATGCTAACTTAATGATTTAAAACCTGGAGACACGAAAAACACCGTAAAACCGGATTTACGCCGTCGTAGTAACACCGCGGGCTGTTTTGGGTTAGTTAATTAAAAACTATGATAGACTTTGATTTAAAAGTTGTTATTCTGAGAAAATGATTTTTATTATGAACATGAAACTATATCCAAAAATTATGGTTAAACTCAAAGTGGAAGTATGTTTTCTAAAATGGTCATCTAGACGTCGTTCTTTCGACTGAAATGACTACCTTTACAAAAATGACTTGTAACTTATTTTTCCGACTATAAACCTATACTTTTTCTGTTTAGATTCATAAAATAGAGTTCAATATGAAACCATAGCAATTTTATTCACTCAAAACGGATTTAAAATGAAGAAGTTATGGGTAAAACAAGATTGGATAATTTTTCTCATTTTAGCTACGTGAAAATTGGTAACAAATCTATTCCAACCATAACTTAATCAACTTGTATTGTATATTATGTAATCTTGAGATACCATAGACACGTATACAATGTTTCGACCTATCATGTCGACACATCTATATATATTTCGGAACAACCATAGACACTCTATATGTGAATGTTGGAGTTAGCTATACAGGGTTGAGGTTGATTCCAAAATATATATAGTTTGAGTTGTGATCAATACTGAGATACATATACACTGGGTCGTGGATTGATTCAAGATAATATTTATCGATTTATTTCTGTACATCTAACTGTGGACAACAAGTTGTAGGTTACTAACGAGGACAGATGACTTAATAAACTTAAAACATCAAAATATATTAAAAGTGTTGTAAATATATTTTGAACATACTTTGATATATACGTATATTTTGAACATACTTTGTTATATATTTGATAAAATCTAATATTTTTGGGATGAGAATACATGCAGGTTTTATAAATGATTTACAAAATAGACACAAGTACGTGAAACTACATTCTATGGTTGAATTATCGAAATCGAATTTGCCCTTTTTTATTAAGTCTGGTAATCTAAGAATTAGGGAACAGACACCCTAATTGACGCGAATCCTAAAGATAGATCTATTGGGCCTAACAAACCCCATCCAAAGTACCGGATGCTTTAGTACTTCGAAATTTATATCATATTCGAAGGGTGTCCCGGAATGATGGGGATATTCTTATATATGCATCTTGTTAATGTCGGTTATCAGGTGTTCACCATATGAATGATTTTTATCTCTATGTATGGGATGTGTATTAAAATATGAAATCTTGTGGTCTATTATTATGATTTGATATATATAGGTTAAACCTATAACTCACCAACATTTTTGTTGACGTTTTAAGCATGTTTATTCTCAGGTGATTATTAAGAGCTTCCGCTGTCGCATACTTAAATAAGGACGAGATTTGGAGTCCATGCTTGTATGATATTGTGTAAAAACTGCATTCAAGAAACTTATTTTGTTGTAACATATTTGTATTGTAAACCATTATGTAATGGTCGTGTGTAAACAGGATATTTTAGATTATCATTATTTGATAATCTACGTAAAGCTTTTTAAACCTTTATTGATGAAATAAAGGTTATGGTTTGTTTTAAAATGAATGCAGTCTTTGAAAAACGTCTCATATAGAGGTCAAAACCTCGCAACGAAATCAATTAATATGGAACGTTTTTAATCAATAAGAACGGGACATTTCAGTTGGTATCCGAGCGTTGGTCTTAGAGAACCAGAATTTCCATTAGTGTGTCTTATCGAGTTTGTTAGGATGCATTAGTGAGTCTGGACTTCGACCGTGTTTACTTGAAAAATGATTGCTTAACAAATTTTGTTGGAAACTATATATTTTTAACATGTGAATATTATGTGATATATTAATCTCTTAACGCGTTTGATATTATGTGATAGATGTCTACCTCTAGAACAAGTCCCATTGACTCACCTAATAATAATGAAGAGTCAAATGTAAATTGGAATGATTCGTGGACTGATTCACAAGTTCCCGAAGAGGAACCGGAAGAAGAGTCGGAACCGGAAGAAGAATCGGAACTGGAAGAAGAATAGGAACCGGATGAAGAAATAGAACCGGTGGGGGAAATAATAAAACGGTTAAGTAAAAGAAAATCCTCAACCAACCGACCATGGTTAATTATGGTCAATGGTGTTTCCGCCAAGGAAGCAAAATATTGGGAGGATTACCAATTCTCCGATGAATCGGATTCCGACGAGAATTCCGATGATGTTATAGAAATTACCCCAACTGAATTTAAAAAGGCAAAAGATTATAATAAGGGAAAGGGCATAAAAATAGAGAAATCTAATTCCAACCCCGATGAACTTTATATGTATCGTCAACCCCCGAAGCCCTTAAGTTGTAACAATGACCCAGGAACCTCTAAACTACCAGGTTTTTCTAAACCAATGTGGAAAATGACGGCTCGTATTAGGGGAACATCATATATCCTTAGAAACTTGGCAAAACAAACCAAAACCGAAGAAGAAGAAACAAGCGAGTCGGAATAAGATAGTTGTATTCGTGTGGTGTAATATATGTAATATAGTGTGCTTATGCTTTATGATATATGTAAAAATTGCTTGTATTAATAAGTATTTTTTTTATGAATCTAACTCTTGTCTATTTTACAGTATAAAAATACAAAATGGATAGACAACCCAATATTTTAAGAGACCTACCCGGAGACATGATTGATGAAATCTTGTCTAGAGTCGGTCAGAATTCTTCGGCACAACTATTTAAGGCGAGATCAGTTTGTAAGACATTCGAAGAACGTTCCGAGAATGCCTTGGTTTATAAAAGGCTTTTGTTTGAAAGATGGGGGATATCACATTGGGAAATCCATAAGTTACGATGTGTTTACTTTGACGCATATATTGCGGGGAACCCAAATGCTATTTTACGCAATGGGTTAAGAAATTATTTTGACTCAATATATCCGAATATTGGACTTCGTGATTTAGAAAAAGCGGCTAACATGCAACATAAAGAAGCATGTTATGCTTACGGATTAGTAATGTTCGCTTCTCACCAAAGTGAGAACAAGAACATCGGGCTACAACTATTAAACAAAACGTTCCCACAAGTGACGGAGTCAGTAATTGGGGTAAGAAATGAGGTTTTTAGATTGTTACGGGACTGTTGGACATTACGTAACCCTCATCCCTTTGACGACGTTACAACATGTTGTCTTATCAACGGCCATAACTGTTATGTTCCACAAGACCAAGGATGGGAAGTAATCCTAGTAAAACCAGAATGCATGACTTGTTTCTGGATGTATGAATTACGTGTCTTTATTGCCTTTGCTGAACGACTTGTGTACTAGCTAGAATTATCTTCACAACCATCTTGTATCAAATTTATTGTGTGCTATATTTCATGCTATATGTAAAATAAGCGGTATTGTAAGTTTGTAAAATATTGTGTAAAAGTTTGAACGCGAAATATTATTATAATCAGTTTTTCATATAGAATTGTAGTAGTTGAATTGTATATTAGCTACTAAGTATGAACTTAACGGGTAGGTACTACCCGAATTTAAACTTATAAAACTCTAATATGAAGAAAAAGCTTTTATAAATGAGTTCATATTATGCTACGAAATACTATTAACTACTCTTAATATTCTGTATGATTAACTTGTTCCATTTGACTATTTTGAAGGAAATGGCACCGACTACTCAACACACCGTGAATATGAATGAAGAGGAATTCCGTACTTTTCTAGCTTCAAACATAGCCGCAGCACAGGCTGCGCTACATACCAACAATAACCTTGGATCTAGTAGTACAGGAAATCGTGTAGGATGCACCTACAAAGAATTCACTGCCTGCAAACCTTTAGAATTTGATAGAACCGAAGGACCGATCGGATTGAAACGGTGGACCGAGAAGGTCGAATCGGTGTTTGCCATAAGTAAGTGTACTGAAGAGGACAAAGTGAATTACGCTACGCATACCTTCACAGGTTCTGCATTAACATGGTGGAATACCTATCTAGAGCAAGTAGGACAAGACGATGCGTACGCACTACTGTGGTCAGCATTCAAGCACTTGATGAACGAGAAATACCGTCCCAGAACCGAGGTAAATAAGCTCAAGACAGAACTTAGAGGGTTACGAACCCAAGGATTTGATATTACCACGTACGAAAGACGATTCACAGAATTGTGCCTATTGTGTCCGGGAGCATTCGAAGATGAGGAAGAGAAGATCGACGCGTTTGTGAAAGGATTACCGGAAAGAATCCAAGAAGATATAAGTTCACACGAGCCCGCCTCCATACAACAGGCATGTAGAATGGCTCACAAACTAGTGAACCAGATTGAAGAAAGAATTAAAGAACAGACTGTTGAAGAGGCCAATGTGAAGCAAGTCAAAAGAAAGTGGGAGGGAAACGGTGATAAGAATCACCAATACAACAACAACAGCAATTACAACAATAATCGCAACAATTATCCCAACAATCGCAACATCAATCGCAACTACAACAAACGGCCCAACAACAACAACAACAACAATAACAACAACAACAGCAACTACAACAATCATCCCAACAACAATAATAACCGCAACAACAATAACAATCAGAAGCAGCTATGCCAAAGTTGTGAAAAGTATCACTCGGGGTTCTGCACCAAATTTTGCAACAAGTGTAAAAGAAATGGTCATAGCGCGGCGAAGTGTGAGGTCTACGGACCAGGGGTTAATAGAACGAAAGGAACAAATGGTGTCAGAACGAGTAATGGCGGAGCAAGTAGTGTCGGAGCAAGTTATGCCAACGTAGTTTGTTATAAATGTGGAAAACCGGGCCACATTATTAGAAATTGCCCGAACCAGGAGAACACGAATGGACAAGGCCGCGGAAGAGTTTTCAATATTAATGCAGCAGAGGCACAGGAAGACCCGGAGCTTGTTACGGGTACGTTTCTTATTGACAATAAATCTGCTTACGTTTTATTTGATTCGGGTGCGGATAGAAGCTATATGAGTAGAGATTTTTGTGCTAAATTAAGTTGTCCATTGATGCCTTTGGATAGTAAATTTTTACTCGAATTAGCAAATGGTAAATTAATTTCAGCAGATAATATATGTCGGAATCGAGAAATTAAACTGGTTAGCGAAACATTTAAGATTGATTTGATACCAGTAGAGTTAGGGAGTTTTGATGTGTTAATCGGTATGGACTGGTTGAAAGAAGTGAAAGCAGAGATCGTTTGTTACAAAAATGCAATTCGCATTATACGAGAAAAAGAAAAACCCTTAATGGTGTACGGAGAAAAGGGCAACACGAAGCTACATCTTATTAGTAATTTGAAGGCACAAAAACTAATAAGAAAAGGTTGCTATGCTGTTCTAGCACAGGTCGAGAAAGTACAAACTGAAGAAAAGAGCATCAATGATGTTCCCATTGCAAAAGAATTTCCCGATGTATTTCCGAAAGAATTACCGGGATTACCCCCACATCGATCCGTTGAATTTCAAATAGATCTTGTACCAGGAGCTGCACCAATAGCTCGTGCTCCTTACAGACTCGTACCCAGCGAGATGAAAGAACTGCAAAGCCAATTACAAGAACTTTTAGAGCGTGGTTTCATTCGACCAAACACATCACCGTGGGGAGCTCCTGTTTTGTTTGTCAAGAAGAAAGATGGTACATTCAGGTTGTGTATCGACTACCGAGAGTTGAACAAACTTACCATCAAGAACTGCTACCCACTACCGAGAATCGACGACTTATTTGATCAACTACAAGGCTCGTCTGTTTATTCAAAGATTGACTTACATTCCGGGTATCATCAAATGCGGGTGAAAGAAGATGATATTCCAAAGACTGCTTTCAGAACACGTTACGGTCATTACGAGTTTATGGTCATGCCGTTTGGTTTAACTAATGCACCAGCTGTGTTCATGGACCTTATGAACTGAGTGTGTGGACCATACCTTGACAAGTTTGTCATTGTTTTCATTTATGACATACTTATTTACTCAAAGAATGACCAAGAACACTGTGAACATTTGAGAAAGGTGTTAGAAGTATTGAGGAAGGAAGAATTGTACGCTAAGTTTTCAAAGTGTGCATTTTGGTTGGAAGAAGTTCAATTTCTCGGTCACATAGTGAACAAAGAAGGTATTAAGGTGGATCCGACAAAGATAGAAACTGTTGAAAAGTGGGAAACCCCGAAAACTCCGAAACACATACGCCAGTTTTTAGGACTAGCTGGTTACTACAGAAGGTTCATCCAAGACTTTTCCAGAATAGCAAAACCCTTGACTGCATTAACGCATAAAGGGAAGAAATTTGAATGGAATGATGAACAAGAGAAAGCGTTTCAGTTATTAAAGAAAAAGCTAACTACGGCACCTATATTGTCATTGCCTGAAGGGAATGATGATTTTGTGATTTATTGTGACGCATCAAAGTAAGGTCTCGGTTGTGTATTAATGCAACGAACGAAGGTGATTGCTTATGCGTCTAGACAATTGAAGATTCACGAACAAAATTATACGACGCATGATTTGGAATTAGGCGCTGTTATTTTTGCATTAAAGACTTGGAGGCACTACTTATATGGGGTTAAAAGTATTATATATACCGACCACAAAAGTCTTCAACAAATATTTAATCAGAAACAACTGAATATGAGGCAGCGTAGGTGGATTGAATTATTGAATGATTACGACTTTGAGATTCGTTACCACCCGGGGAAGGCAAATGTGGTAGCCGATGCCTTGAGCAGGAAGGACAGAGAACCCATTCGAGTAAAATCTATGAATATAATGATTCATAATAACCTTACTACTCAAATAAAGGAGGCGCAACAAGGAGTTTTAAAAGAGGGAAATTTAAAGGATGAAATACCCAAAGGATCGGAGAAGCATCTTAATATTCGGGAAGACGGAACCCGGTATAGGGCTGAAAGGATTTGGGTACCAAAATTTAGTGATATGAGAGAAATGGTACTTAGAGAAGCTCATAAAACCAGATACTCAATACATCCTGGAACGGGGAAGATGTACAAGGATCTCAAGAAACATTTTTGGTGGCCGGGTATGAAAGCCGATGTTGCTAAATACGTAGGAGAATGTTTGACGTGTTCTAAGGTCAAAGCTGAGCATCAGAAACCATCAGGTCTACTTCAACAACCCGAAATCCCGGAATGGAAATGGGAAAACATTACCATGGATTTCATCACTAAATTGCCAAGGACTGCAAGTGGTTTTGATACTATTTGGGTAATAGTTGATCGTCTCACCAAATCAGCACACTTCCTGCCAATAAGAGAAGATGACAAGATGGAGAAGTTAGCACGACTGTATTTGAAGGAAGTCGTCTCCAGACATGGAATACCAATCTCTATTATCTCTGATAGGGATGGAAGATTTATTTCAAGATTCTGGCAGACATTACAGCAAGCATTAGGAGCTCGTCTAGACATGAGTACTGCCTATCATCCACAAACTGATGGGCAAAGTGAAAGGACGATACAAACGCTTGAAGACATGCTACGAGCATGTGTTATTGATTTCGGAAACAGTTGGGATCGACATCTACCGTTAGCAGAATTTTCCTACAACAACAGCTACCATTCAAGCATTGAGATGGCACCGTTTGAAGCACTTTATGGTAGAAAGTGCAGGTCTCCGATTTGTTGGAGTGAAGTGGGGGATAGACAGATTACGGGTCCGAAGATTATACAAGAAACTACCGAGAAGATCATCCAAATTCAACAACGGTTGAAAACCGCCCAAAGTGGACAAAAGAGCTACGCTGACATTAAAAGAAAAGATATAGAATTTGAAATTGGAGAGATGGTCATGCTTAAAGTTGCACCTTGGAAAGGCGTTGTTCGATTTGGTAAACGAGGGAAATTAAATCCAAGGTATATTGGACCATTCAAGATTATTGATCGTGTCGGACCAGTAGCTTACCGACTTGAGTTACCTCAACAACTCGCGGCTGTACATAACACTTTCCACGTCTCAAATTTGAAGAAATGTTTTGCTAAAGAAGATCTCACTATTCCGTTAGATGAAATCCAAATCAACGAAAAACTTTAATTCATCGAAGAACCCGTCGAAATAATTGATCGTGAGGTTAAAAGACTTAAGCAAAACAAGATACCAATTGTTAAGGTTCGATGGAATGCTCGTAGAGGACCCGAGTTCACCTGGAAGCATGAAGATCAGATGAAGAAGAAATACCTGCATCTATTTCCAGAAGATTCGTCAACACCTTCAACAGCTTAAAATTTCGGGACGAAATTTATTTAACGGGTAGGTACTGTAGTGACCCGAACTTTTCCATGTTTATATATATTAATTGAGATTTATATTTACATGATTAAATGTTTCCAACATGTTAAGCAATCAAAGTTGTTAAGACTTGATTAATTGAAATATGTTTCATATAGACAATTGACCACCCAAGTTGACCGGTGATTCACGAACGTTAAAACTTGTAAAAACTATATGATGACATATATATGGATATATATATATATAGTTAACATGATACTATGACAAGTAAACATATCATTAAGTATATTAACAATGAACTACATATGTAAAAACAAGACTACTAACTTAATGATTTTTAAACGAGACATATATGTAACGATTATCGTTGTAAAGACATTTAATGTATATATATCATATTAAGAGATATTCATACATGATAATATCATGATAATATAATAATTTAAAATCTCATTTGATATTATAAACATTGGGTTAACAACATTTAACAAGATCGTTAACCTAAAGGTTTCAAAACAACACTTACATGTAATGACTAACGATGACTTAACGACTCAGTTAAAATGTATATACATGTAGTGTTTTAATATGTATTTATACACTTTTGAAAGACTTCAATACACTTATCAAAATACTTCTACTTAACAAAAAAGCTTACAATTACATCCTCGCTCAGTTTCATCAACAATTCTACTCGTATGCACCCGTATTCGTACTCGTACAATACACAGCTTTTAGATGTATGTACTATTGGTTTATACACTCTAATGATCAGCTCTTAGCAGCCCATGTGAGTCACCTAACACATGTGGGAACCATCATTTGGCAACTAGCATGAAATATCTCATAAAATTACAAAAATATGAGTAATCATTCATGACTTATCTACATGAAAACAAAATTACATATCCTTTATATCTAATCCATACACCAACGACCAAAAACACCTACAAACACTTTCATTCTTCAATTTTCTTCATCTAATTGATCTCTCTCAAGTTCTATCTTCAAGTTCTAAGTGTTCTTCATATATTCTACAAGTTCTAGTTACATAAAATCAAGAATACTTTCAAGTTTGCTAGCTCACTTCCAATCTTGTAAGGTGATCATCCAACCTCAAGAAATCTTTGTTTCTTACAGTAGGTTATCATTCTAATACAAGGTAATAATCATATTCAAAGTTTGGTTCAATTTCTATAACTATAACAATCTTATTTCAAGTGATGATCTGACTTGAACTTGTTTTCGTGTCATGATTCTGCTTCAAGAACTACGAGCTATCCAAGGATCCGTTGAAGCTAGATCCATTTTTATCTTTTCCAGTATGTTTATCCAAGGAACTTAAGGTAGTAATGATGTTCGTAGCATCATTCAATTCATACATATAAAGCTATCTTATTCGAAGGTTTAAACTTGTAATCACTAGAACATAGTTTAGTTAATTCTAAACTTGTTCGCAAACAAAAGTTAATCCTTCTAACTTGACTTTTAAAATCAACTAAACACATGTTCTATATCTATATTATATGCTAACTTAATGATTTAAAACCTGGAGACACGAAAAACACCGTAAAACCGGATTTACGCCGTCATAGTAACACCGCGGGCTGTTTTGGGTTAGTTAATTAAAAACTATGATAAACTTTGATTTAAAAGTTGTTATTCTGAGAAAATGATTTTTATTATGAACATGAAACTATATCCAAAAATTATGGTTAAACTCAAAGTGGAAGTATGTTTTCTAAAATGGTCATCTAGACGTCGTTCTTTCGACTGAAATTACTACCTTTACAAAAACGACTTGTAACTTATTTTTCTGACTATAAACCTATACTTTTTCTCTTTAGATTCATAAAATAGAGTTCAATATGAAACCATAGCAATTTTATTCACTCAAAATGGATTTAAAATGAAGAAGTTATGGGTAAAACAAGATTGGATAATTTTTCTCATTTTAGCTACGTGAAAATTGGTAACAAATCTATTCCAACCATAACTTAATCAACTTGTATTGTATATTATGTAATCTTGAGATACCATAGACACGTATACAATGTTTCGACCTATCATGTCGACACATCTATATATATTTCGGAACAACCATAGACACTCTATATGTGAATGTTGGAGTTAGCTATACAGGGTTGAGGTTGATTCCAAAATATATATAGTTTGAGTTGTGATCAATACTGAGATACGTATACACTGGGTCGTGGATTGATTCAAAATAATATTTATCGATTTATTTCTGTACATCTAACTGTGGACAACTAGTTGTAGGTTACTAACGAGGACAGCTGACTTAATAAACTTAAAACATCAAAATATATTAAAAGTGTTGTAAATATATTTTGAACATACTTTGATATATATGTAAATATTTTTATAGGTTCTTGAATCAACCAGTGGCCAAGTCTTACTTCCCGACGAAGTAAAAATCTGTGAAAGTGAGTTATAGTCCCACTTTTAAAATCTAATATTTTTGGGATGAGAATACACGCAGGTTTTATAAATGATTTACAAAATAGACACAAGTACGTGAAACCACATTCTATGGTTGAATTATTGAAATCGAATATACCCCTTTTTATTAAGTCTGGTAATCTAAGAATTAGGGAACATACACCCTAATTGACGCGAATCCTAAAGATAGATCTATTGGGCCTAACAAACCCCATCCAAAGTACCGGATACTTTAGTACTTCAAAATTTATATCATATCCGAAGGGTGTCCCAGAATGATGGGGATATTCTTATATATGCATCTTGTTAATGTCGGTTACCAGGTGTTCACCATATGAATGATTTTTATCTCTATGTATGGGATGTGTATTGAAATATGAAATCTTGTGGTCTATTATTATGATTTGATATATATAGGTTAAACCTATAACTCACCAACATTTTTGTTGACGTTTTAAACATGTTTATTCTCAGGTGATTATTAAGAGCTTCCGCTGTCGCATACTTAAATAAGGACGAGATTTGGAGTCCATGCTTGTATGATATTGTGTAAAAACTGCATTCAAGAAACTTATTTTGTTGTAACATATTTGTATTGTAAACCATTATGTAATGGTTGTGTGTAAACAGGATATTTTAGATTATCATTATTTGATAATCTACGTAAAGCTTTTTAAACCTTTATTGATGAAATAAAGGTTATGGTTTGTTTTAAAATGAATGCACTCTTTGAAAAACGTCTCATATAGAGGTCAAAACCTCGCAACGAAATCAATTAATATGGAACGTTTTTAATCAATAAGAACGGGACATTTCAATTTGAACGTGTTGGGTCGGCTATTGTTACTCCAACATATTCCATTTGCAAAAAAAAAACAAAAAAAAACAAAAAAAAATTCCTAATGCAATACCAATTGTCTGCCACTATGTTTTATATATAGCTTCCACTTGCACTAACACATGTTGCATTATATATTTAAATCAAAAGGCCAAAACTATCAACGCATCATTAATATCATTTGCCATTTTCATCGTCTCAGACCCATAATCTCACCTTGTTCATCTTCGTTTATGTTTCTTCATTAATGTGTATCATCATCATCATCATTCTTTATATTGTTTGAACGGGAAATAACAAGGCAATAGTCGATGGTGTGGGTTTGTTTTGGGTCGACGATAGCAAGTAGCTGGGACAATCAATCAAATGGTGTTTTGGTTTCGAGCTCGTGACTAGACAAGAAATAAACTTGGGGTTTGGTTTTGGTTAATGAATGGTGTCTGTTAAAGTCGTAGAACAGTGATGTAAGTTTGTGAGGATGTCTATTTGATCGAGACAAAAACGAGTAGTAGGAATACAAGGTGGTTAAATGGTGGTTTTTAGAGATGACGTTTGAATGGGTGTGGATTCACGAAGAGAAAAACAAGAAACAATTCTTGGTTTTTAGTTTGTAAAATAAATGGATTAGCGAGTTTTGATTATGAATTGATGAAGTGGGTTTAAGGTGAGGTTCAAGATTGGCAAACGGGAATAGGTAGCATGAGTGGTGGATTGTTATGGTTCATGGTGGGTTGTTAAATGGAGGTTGTAACGGTGGTTTGAATTCGATTTTATAAGTAGAGAATGGTTAATGGAAGTATAAATGAGATGCTCCTGATTCAATCAATGGAGTTTGATTGATTTATTTTATGGTTCGAACGAAATCAGAGAAAGAGAAAAAGGTAAGTGGGTTTGAAGACAAAGGTGGTGTATAGCAAAGAAAATGTCGACATGATATAATCAGTTACAGAGAATCAAGAAAAAATATCAAAGTAGATAGAGATGGGTAACTTAATTTGGATACACCTTTTTTTGGATTCGAATCTTAATACAGAATTTGAGACAAGATCAAATTAATAAAGTTTTGATGTAGATATGTAACAAACTCGATTCCTGTATCTGATTCTTATAAATTTAACTCAATTAATATTAGTAACTAATTAAATATATATATGAATAATTATAATACTGATAATGAGTTAGTAATAAAAATAATAAAATTAATTAATGATAATGATGTCAAATAATACTAATAATAAATAATTAACAAAAATCATAATCTTATTGATGGTAATATTAGTAATAACAATATAATTGATAGTTTTTATAATGATATTTATAGAAATAATGAATGAATAATATTTGTAATAAGGATAAGGATAATGATAATAATATAACTATCTTAATGATAATAATTTTAATGATCATGTTATTAATAATAATAATAATATTGATAATATCTGGTAATACAATAATACTAATAATAATATTAATAGCATATCAATAACATTTATAATACTACTACTAATAATAAAAATCATCAGTGTAATAATAATAATAAGTCACAATAATAATAATTTTAGTGAATCTAATGATAATAATTTTATTAATGTTAATTATATTAATGTTGATAATAATATTTATATCAAATTTCATATCCATATTTTTAATATAGTAATATTAGTAGTACAAGTATTGATTTTAAAAGTAATAGCAACATAACAACTAAATCATATAACAATTTAGTAATGCATTTCAAGTTATAATATATATACATATCTAATTACAAACAGTTGTTCGTGAATCGTCGGAAATAATCAAAGGTCAAATTGAATTCATATAATTAGTTCAAAAATTTTGAGACTCAACTTTACAGACTTTGCTTATCGTGTCGGAAACATATAACGATTAAAGTTTAAATTTGCTCGAAAATTCCCGGGTCATCACAAATGTGGTCCTCCACACTGCTCACAACTAATTCGTATTAAGTGAATATCTTTAGTCATCTTTTCCATTCGTCTCTCGACAGCATCTATCTTTGCAGAAATGGAATCAAAGTCATGACTATAATCAGCTCTAGCCGCTTTAGATGATCTAACGATATCTTTTTCTTGATGCCACTCATGTGAGTGGGAAGCAGTGTTATCAATAATTTTGTAAGCTTCAGTTGCGGTTTTCTTCATAATGGAACCACCAGCTGCTATATCGATGTCTTTTCGTGTAGTGATGTCGCATCATTGGTAGAATATTTGTACTATTTGATAAGTGTCTAAACCATTTTGCGGACATCCTCTTACCAATTTTCCAAATCTTGTCCACGCCTCATATAGTGTTTCGTTTGGCTTTTGCGTGAACGTAACAATTTCTCCTTGAAGTCTTAAGGCTTTAGATGCCGGAAAGAATTGTTTAAGAAATTTTTCAACTAAAACATCCCATGTATCAATTGCTCCTTCAGGTAACGATTCTAACCAATCTTTGGCTTTTCCCTTTAAAGTCCAGGGAAATAACATGAGATAGATCTGTTCATCCTCCACTTCTCGAATTTTAAATAGTGTACAGATCCTATTAAAGGTACGAAGATGTTCGTTTGGATCTTCCTTTGGCGCACCACTAAATTGGCATTGATTAGTTACCATGTATAGAATTTGTCCTTTGATTTCATAATCTGGCACATTAATGTCTGGTTGAGTAATTGCGTGACCTTGGCCAGTGCGTTTAGCTCTCATTCGGTCTTCCATACTTAGAGGTTCCAGATTTTCCATTATTGAATTTGTTGAATCTGAATCACTAGAGGATTCTAATTTAATGGTTTGTTCCTCGACAATCTCTGTTTGAATGATTGGTGATTTCGAAGGAATGATTAGTTGTTCAGGATCTCTGAATTATCCCTGAATATCCTCCGGATTCTCAATTGTGAGGTCGGGTTCAAAAAATGGATTATCGAAAATTTGAATTGGAGTACTTGGTCGACTGGATGACGATTCTAAAAAAAAATCAACGGCGACAATAGTGGCTAGATGTCTTGATCGAGTTACAGATGGTGAACGTATGAAAGGTGGTGAACGTTTTACTCGGTGCATTCACTGAATATCCTATTGGTTATAAAAGATAAAAATTATATAAGTTATCAAATTAATAGACTTTTCTGATTTTGCCCACGTTTCGAATAGCCAATAGATGCGGCAGGTAGCCAGGGCCCTTTAAATCGAAAGCCCACAGCTCGCCACTAACAAATCCAACTATTACTACCAACCATAAAACTTTGGATGTCTATAAATTTAACCACTTAAAATAATTTTTCGTCGAAATTTAAAGAAATTTTAGAGAAGAAATAGAAAAAATTCTAAGTCCTAAAAACTAGAGCGTCGAGAAATAAGAAAGAAAAAGAGCGCGTCGAAAAACGTTGAAAAATAAAAGGTCGAAAAAAATAAGCGTCGAAAAATAATAAAATGCAGCGTCGAAACATAAAAGTCTAAAAACTAAATATAAAAACTTACGTCTTAAGGTATTAAAGCTTAAAAGGAATTCTATATCCAAAATGGCAATAACTTAAAAAGTACTAAAATCTTAAAGCGGCGTCGCAAAATTCTAAAGCGCCTAAGTCTTAATCTAAAGAAAAAGCACTTAAGGGATTTTACGGCAAAGCCTAAAAATCTAGAAATAAAAATAACTACGGCAAAATACTAATCTTAAAACTAATTACGAACGAAAAATATAAATTACGAATTAAAAGATATAAAATATAAAAATAAAAATTAAAGTTGTAAAAAAATACAATTTTTATAAAAATATTATTTTTATATTATTTATTTTATAAAAGTTTTAATTTTTATATTAATAAAACTAATTAAAAATTAAAATACAAAATTAATTAAAACTTTAAACTAATTATTATTATATAAAACACTAATCTATATTTAATTAATTATAATTATAATTTAAACCTAACCCTAATTCGATCAGACTAGGTAACTGACCTGTCTTTTCACCTCATGCGATCGCATGAGGCATTAGTTGTTTTTCCATGCGATGAACTCGGATACCAGGCCTGATTAGTTGGGCTGCTACAGTATCGACCCGATTACTTATTTTTTTCTGTTTTTAATTTATATAGAATATTTATATAAAATAAATAAAAACTTAATTTTAAAAAAAAAAACTACCTATTAGTTTTTGTAACTAAAAGAAAATACAAACTTTTTAATTTTTTATATTTTAAACAACTCTTAAAAATATATATATATTTTGTTTTTATTTTTATATTTTTGTATTTTTAATATTTAAAACGTATTTTTACAGAAAGAAATTAAAACTTATTAAAAATCTTTTTTTATAGCGTTTCGCTTTCGGCGTTTATGCTAATCCCCGGCAGCGGTGCCAAAAATACTTGATGTGCGTAGAGGTGTATACGAAATAGTTATATTTTTGCTACAAAATACTATTAAATATGATACAATTTTACACAAGTTATTTATTTATTTATAGAGTGGATATACCTAAACCTTGCTACAACACATATAGGCAGTGTACCTAATCGTATAGTAGTGTAGTTTTTAGTAAGTCCGATTCGTTCCACAGGGAGCTAGCTAAGTTTAACGCTATATTTTTAAAACTATATTTGTAAATATATAAATATATATATAAGTAGTATTATTATTATAAAAGGGAGTTTTTACCGTTTGATGACCGGTTTGTCGATTTTAAAACTTTAGTCGCAGTTAAAACCTAATCTAAAATATTAAAAATAAATATACCTTAATTTAAAGCGTAAAGTAAATGACAATAATTAAAGTGCGATAAATTAAAGTGTGATAAATAAAATGACGGTAAATAAAATTACGATAATTAAAAAGTACGATAATTAAAAGTACTATAAATAAAATGACAGTAAATAAAAATGCTACGAAATATGAAGTAAAGGAATTATGCTTATTTAAACTTCCGTAATCATGATGTTTGACATGTTGATTTTAGTTTATTACCATGGGTTAATTGTCCTTTGTCCTGGATTATTTGATATGTCCATCTGGTTTTTGTCCATAACAGTCCATCAGTCATAAATATAAAGTGCGAATGTCCTCGTCAAATTATCCTTATATCTGAAGTCAAATATTCCAACTAATTGGGGACTTAAACTATAATTACACCAATTTTCCTTGTATGTAATTCACCCCTGTTTTAATAAGTCCATTGACTATTAATCCATTCTCGTGTCCGGTCAAATGAACGATTATTAGTACTTATAAATATTCTGTCCATCGTGTCCGATTGAGTGTATGTAGTTATTTATAATTACATCCAATTGTAAATCTTTATATTAAATTAACGAACTATCATTTAATTAAACAAATATAAAGCCCATTAATAGCCAATAGTCTAATTTCCACAAGTGTCGTTCTTTTGTCCAAACCCCAATTATGATCCAAAGTCCAATTACCCCGTCTTAATATTTTAGCCCTAACATCACGATTACTTTGGCTTAAATAAGCATAATAATAACTTAGGTACGAGACATTAATTTAAAAAGGTTGAACATAACCTACAATGATTAATAATAGCGTAGCGTTACACGGACAGAATTTCGACTTACACACTTACAACATTCGCTAACATACCCTTATTATTATTAATCTTAAATTAAAATTAAAATTAAAATTAAAATTATAATATATATATATATATATATATATATATATATATATATATATATATATATATATATATATATATATAAGAGAGATTGAAAAATTGTGTAAGAAATTCGACCAAAACACGCGAAATTTATAGGACCTGACCCAACTTTTGGGGCCATGCGATCGCATGAGTTTTGTTCTTCCAGGCCATATGATCGCATGGCCAGCTGGATCAGGCCACATGCTTTTGTTTGCTAGTTTTCCGACGGTTTTAATAAATAATATAATATATATATAATTTTAAGAATTAATTATATATTATATTATATTCATGTGCATAGTTGATTTGTAATTTTTGCTCCGTTGCGTCGCGCATTAAGAGGTGACTCTGGTCCCGGTTCTGGATTTTCGAACATCCTTTCGTACTATTTAATATCTTGTACTTTGTATTTCACGGCTCGTACTCTTGTAACTTTTAGACGTTTCTCATCAATAATTTGAACCACTTTGATTGTACTTTGTACTTTTTAGCTTTTTGGTCGTTTGCATCTTCAATTCGTCGAATCTGTTTTTTATCTTCACCTTTTATTATTTAAACGAATATAACTTGTAAATAGAACAATTGCAACTAAAAGCTTGTCTTTCTTGAGGGATAATGCTATGAAATATATGTTCATTTTTAGCATTATCACTATGTTACTTCCTGCTTCTCGTCGCTATTCTTTTATGCTACTCGACTACCTGCTGCTACTATAATCTCTACTGTAAACTATCGAAACCACCACCATCGTTGCCACCTTCAACTATATATATATATATATATATATATATATATATATATATATATATATATATATATATATATATATATATATATATATATATATATATATATATTATTTTTCCATCGATCACCAGATAAGTCAATCACCATCATGCTATTCAAAACCAACCTCCACCGTAACAACGCCACTACAAAACCCATTTTTGATTTTTTCAATGTTCATGGTTACGTTTGCTTTGTTGATCACATTCAAGGAAGTTGATATAATAAATATTATGAAGCTTTGACCGAAAAAAGGAAAAGAAACGCGTTTCTCAAGAAACACAAAGTGAAATTGTCGACACCTTTTTTCTTTTTGCTGTTTAATATTCTTTCTTATGTAAATTAGTGGGCCGAAGGGAAAAAAAGCTACCCACTCACTTTTACAAGTTATAAGTAATTTATTCAATTTAGTAGTATTATGAATTAAATATCTATCGATTATGATTTAAGATTACGGAAATGACGAGGATTAATAAAAGTGAGGATAACTATGTTAATGTTGATAATGATACGATGATAATCATGGAAGAATGATTAGATGATGAGGATTCGATTTGAGGTTAAAAAGTTGATAATAAAAATTATGATGATGGTATCAATAATATTATGATGAAGTTATGATTGTGGTAAATAAAAACGATGATGGTTGTAATGATGATGTTGATTCATTATTGAAAGGACCCGTCCTAATCCATCGGACAAAGTCCATATCGATTATAAACGATTCATAACAGTTGATTACATCGCGAGGTACTTGACCTCTATATGATACATTTTACAAACATTGCATTCGTTTTTGAAAAGACAATCTTTCATTACATTGAAAGTTGACGGCATGCATACCATTTCATAATATATCTAACTATAATTAACTTAATAATAATCTTGATGAACTCGACGACTCGAATGCAACGTCTTTTGAAATATGTCATGAATGACTTCAAGTAATATCCTTAAAATGAGCAAATGCACAGCGGAAGATTTCTTTCATACCTGAGAATAAACATGCTTTAAAGTGTCAACCAAAAGGTTGGTGAGTTCATTAGTTTAACATAAATAAGTAGTTCATAATATTAATAGACCACAAGATTTCATATTTCCAATTCTCATAACATACGTCCCATGCATAGAGACAAAAATATCATTCATATGGATTGAACACCTGGTAACCGACATTCACAATATGCATAAGAATATCCCCATCATTCCGGGATCCTCCTTCGGACATGATATAAATTTCGAAGTACTAAAGCATCCGGTACTTTGGATGGGGCTTGTTGAGCCCAATAGATCTATCTTTAGAGTTCGCGTCAATTAGGGTTTCTGTTCCCTAATTCTTAGATTACCAGACTATATAAAAAGGGGCATATTCGGTTTAATAATCCAACCATAGAATGTAGTTTCACGTACTTGTGTCTATTTCGTAAAACAGTTATAAAAACAGTGCATGTATTCTCAGTCCCAAAAATATATATATTGCAAAAGCATTTAAAAGGGAATAATGAAACTCACCTAGTGTATTTTGTAGTAAAAATACATATGATAACACTGAACAATGCAGGGTTGACCTCGAATTCACGAACCTATAGCATTTGTATATATATATATATTAATACACATAGTCGTATTCAAAGAAGTTTATATATATTATTTTTAATAATCATTATGTGTTATATAAATATATTTAATATATTTATTTTATATATATTGTATCACTAATATTCATTACAACATATTGATAATTCTAATTTATATTAAAGTTTATGTATAAATAGCAAAATATATATAGATAGATATATTGATTTATATATTTTTATATATAGTTTAGTTAATATCATTGTAAATAAAAAAAATGAAATGTAATATTTATATTATTGAAATGTATTTTTATAAAAATATCTATTCGTAGTAATACTAATATAATAAAAGTGATAATACTACTGTCAGTAATGATAATAACGATACTAATAATGATAATATCAGTAGCTTTTAATATAATAAAGGATTTAATAATAATGATGATAAAAATAATAATTTTGATATTAATACCTAATATCTAATAATAATAATAATTATAACAATCTTGTTACAAATGGTAATCTTGATAATAATACTTTTTGTTAATAATAATAATACTAATAAGTATAATAATGATACTAATACTAATATTAACAGTAGAATTAACAGTTTCTATTATTTTTATAATAACAACAATACTAATGATCCTAATCGTAATAATACCTATATTAGTTGTTAATAAATGTGATAATTCTGATAACTAATACTAAAATGACAAATTTTATAATCATAAATATATTACTAATGTTAATAATAATAAATAAGGTACTAATGTTAATGATAATAAATAAAGTTATATTACCTATAATCATGGTAATCATAATAATTATAATACTAAATAATAATTAGTAATAATAACATTAATAAATATTAACAATAATAATGATAAAAATATTATTAATAATAAGAATAATAACATTAATACTAATAATAATGGAAAAAGAAGTAAGGGGGTATACCCCTAAATTCGTTGTCTAAAAAAAATTGCTCCTTACGAGACTCGAACCTCCGACCTCTCGTTACCCGCCAACATTCTGAACCATCGGGCTGTTGCCCAGTTTCTTTTATTATCTCCAACTTACAACTATATAATCTGTTATCTATTCTCCATCATCATCTTCTTCCTTTTATCGAATAAAGGTTCAATCAGATATATCGATTAGTCACAGATACATTTTAGAATTCGAGTTTGAAACAGCAACGAGGTGTTGGTGATTTGGAATCAACATAACACGAAGTGGTTTGTATTATCAGTATCTATGATCGAAGAAGAAAAAAAATAGGGATGATAGTGAAATAGATATTAAGAAACGCGTATATATCTGATTTACATTCAGTTTAGGGATGATTAAAAGTGCTTAATACAGCTGTGATATGAGACAGAGGATTCACGAGAATAAATAAGAAAAGTGAAACAAGATAGTGACTTGAGACCTAATACATAATTATTTACATTTATATTTATATTTATATGTATTGGTATTTATATATAGGTTATATTAAATCCTATAACATAAATTAATGATATAAATTTATTAATAAAATTCATTAATGATGTGGTAGCGGAGTGTATATAATACTATTAAATTTTAGCAGAAAATACTATTAAATACGATACAATTTTACACAAGATATTTATTTATTTAGAGAATGGATATACTTAAACCTTGCTACAACACTTATAGGCAGTGTACCTAATCGTACAGTAGTGTAGTTTTTAGTAAGTCCGGTTCGTTCCACAGGGAAAATCTTTAAACAAAGCTTAACGCTATATTAGTTTACTTTTGTAAAAATACAAATATATATATAAGTAATATTATTATTATAAAGGGGGGTTTTTACCGTTTAATGACCGGTTTGTCGATTTTAAAACTTTAGTCGCAGTTAAAACCAAATGTAAAATAATAAATACAAGACTTAATTTAAAGCGTAAAGTAAATAACGATAATGAAATTGCGATTAATAAAAATGCGATAAAATAAACTTGCGATAATTAAAAAGTACGATAATTAAAAGTGCAATTAAATACAATAACAATAAAAATGCGATAATTAGAAGTGCAATTAAATATAAAATAAAGGAAATTAAATATGAAATAAAAGAATTATGCTTATTTAAATTTCCGTAATCATGATGTTTGATGTGTTGATTTTAGTTTTAAGCCCATGGGTTAATTGTCCTTTGTCCTGGATTATTTAATATGTCCGTCCGGTTTTTGTCCATAACAGTCCATCAGTCATAAATATAAAGTGCGAGTTTCCTCGTCAAATTATCCTTATACCCGAAGTTAAATATTCCAACTAATTGGGGACTTAAACTGTAACAAGATTTTAATACTTTGTTTAATAATTACACCAGGATGTCGACTGAGTGTAACCCAAGGTTTTAATATTTTGTTATCAATTATACCAAGTGTCCTTGTACATAATTTCACCCCTGTTTTAATTATTCTAGTGGCTATTAATCCATTCCCGTGTCCGGTTAAATGAACGATTATTCGTACATATAAATACCCCGCCCATCGTGTCCGATCGAGTGTATATGGTAATTTATAGGGACGCCCAATTGTAAATCTTTATATTAACATTAACAAACTATCATTTAGTTAAACAAATATAAAGCCCATTAATAGCCCAAAGTCTAATTTCCACAAGTGTCGTTCCTTTGTCCAAACCCCAATTATGGTACAAAGCCCAATTACCCAATTTTAGTAATTAGCCCAACATCATGATTACTTCGGATTAAATAAGCATAATAATAACTTAGCTACGAGACATTAAATTAAAAAGGTTGAACATAACTTACAAAGATTAAAAATAGCGTAGCGTTATACGGACATAATTTCGACTTACACCCTTACAACATTCGCTAACATACCCTTATTATTAGGATTAAAATTAAAATTAAAATTAAAATTAAAATATAAATATAAATATTTACGTATAGATATACAGAGGATGGATATATATGTTGTATAAAATGATCAGAATTCGGTTGGCTTTATAGGGAATTGAGTTCAGGGATACTCCGCGACTCGCGGCAATTTTTGCCTTCAAACTCCGCGAGTCGCGGAGTTTGAAAATACAGCTCACCAACTTTGGAGTCTTTCTTGCCGACGGATTTTTATTATTTATATAATATATAAATAATTATAAGAATTATTTAAATATTATATTATATTTATGTGCATAGTTGACTTGTAATTTTTAGTCCGTTGCGTCGAGCGTTGAGAGTTGACTCTGGTCCCGGTTCCGGATTTTCGAACGTCCTTGCGTACAATTTAATATCTTGTACTTTGCGTTTTGAATCTTGTACTCTTGTAATTTCAAGACGTTTCTTATCAATAATTGGAACCTCTTTGATTGTATTTTGTACTTTTGAGCTTTTTGGTCGTTTGCGTCTTCAATTCGTCGAATCTGTCTGTTGTCTTCACCTTTTATTATTTAAACGAATATCACTTTTAAATAGAACAATTGCAACTAAAAGCTTGTCTTTCTTGAGGAATAATGCTATGAAATATATGTTCGTTTTTTGCATTATCAAATATTCCCACACTTAAGCGTTGCTTGTCCTCAAGCAATATCGTCTTGAAATACTAGAATCACTTCTTTATTCTTTACACTTTGTACATCCGTGATTTCTATACGACGGTATAAACAATGGTAGTGACGATATGGTTTACAGTCCCACATGACTATAAAAATTTAGATCCATTAAGGAAATTGGATCTTTATGAAAACATTTGATCTTTTGAAAATTAAATCTAGTTTTTACCCTAGATAAGTTTTCCGGAATAACCCTTCACCTGTGTTTGCAAAATATTTTTGTGGGTTTGGTGGGTTTCAGATTTGAAAATTTTAGCCCAAAACTTATGGTTTTGTGTCACCCATTTGCTAACCTTGTATTTGGAAAGCAACACGTCCAGTTTACTTGTCCCGTATATACCCTTTCGGTAAACTACCGTCCGGTTGTAAAGGAAAGCGTTGAACAAGCAACTGTTAAGGCAATGTCCCCTGACATGCTTTTAATTATGGTCTATAACGTGTCAGACGCAATTACTATCCTTGGTAGGAGCAATAGTAAAGCTCACCCTTATGATTTTTCGGTCTGGCACAAGGTCCTGTCTTTGACCACTATGCAACCACCGTTCTTACGGTTGACACCCGATTTAGTTCAGGTGACCTAATGAATTCCAGGTGAATTCCTAGGATTTTACGTTCAATGGTAATGAACGCATTGAAAATAGGGTTTTCAGAAAACAAATCGGTTTGTAATTTTGATCAAAATATTTTCTCGTTCAAGCTCGAGTTTAGATATCATTGAATTCCATGAGTTTGTAATTCTCAATCTTTAAGGTCAATCTCAAGGATTGAGTAATATCAGGCTTAAAAGCTGATTTTTGATCTTTTAAGGAGATTATCCTTTCTGGGGATCTGATTCATTAGTCTTATCCAGCTAATTTGCATGGTGCCCTCCATTTTACGAGATAAATCCTTCTCATGGTTAGGATAAATCTGACCACTTGGCGACCCTGTTTAATGCTGAGGTCCGTGGATTTCCTGCTGATTTTAGTGATGACTTTTCTAGATTTTTCGTCAACCTACAGCTGGTCTGGACGACAACTTCCTGACTTAAATCAAGAAGCGCGTTTCTTTTTCGGAAGACTTTACTTCCTTTTAATGATGGAATTGATTCATCGTGTAGATCCATCTCTCTTACGGTAAATCAGATAAAAATTTTTAGTTTAGTCCAAAGCAAAAGTATTTTCAGTTATTTGTACAAAAATATGTGATATATGTTTTGAATAACTTGGAGAATTTTCCCACACTTGGCTTTTATTTTCCTTTTTATTGTCCTCTATTCCATTTTAAATGAATTTTAACATTTTGGTTTGTTTCTCAATTTATGTCCTTTCCGAGGTTACAATAATTTCGGTGTTAAAACCTAGTTTTATCGTTCATAAATATGTATAAACATGATTTTGAGTTCATTTAATTGAAAATTTAGAAAAATTTTACTAGATTTGGGTAGTCAGTATATAAGACTAGGGCTGTTCTTTATTATCAGAGAGCACTAGATTCTAATACAACTACTGCTTTACTAGTATTTTTAATGGTAACCCAGTGTTTAAGATAAAAATTTTAAAATCCGAAAGAATTTAACCCCTTCCCACACTTAAGATCTTGCAATGCCCTCATTTGCAAGAAATCAGTAACAATTTAAATTATTGAGGGTGATTTGTGTGAAAATGATTAAATTTTACCAAAGTTTCCAAATATATTGGCGTTTGTTTGCTGAATGATAAATGTGCACATCATTTGTTCATTCCGTCTTGTTGTTATTTCACATATATTTTGCATCTTGTCGTCAAAATTAGTTGCTTTTGCTGAACTTAATGCCAGTCTTTGAAAATGCGTTGTTTTACCCTGTTGTGTACATAAGATAAACTGCAAACATATTTACATATTTTTGAAGTTTGGTATATTACCCCACATTCAAAAATTATTAAAATCTAAGAATAAAAGTTAGAAAATTATAAAAACTATTACAATATTAACATAAGTATTAAACGTATCAACATTACAAATTACAAAATAAATAAAACTAAGTAGACTAGGAATGTTACTGATACCAATAGGGGTTCCATGCATAACCATAGGTGCTATAGAATGCTTCGGCTGGGTTATATGTAGGATACGATGGTTGCATCTCTATAGACCAGGGAGGGAATATGGGTTTTGGAGTAGGAATATAGTTTCTACCTATATGTTGGAAATGAGCTATGATTTGGTTTTGATGGACTTGCCAATCTTCAAATGCTCTCTGTCTAGCATTTTCGTACTCCTGTGAAGCTATAAACCTTTGCATTTCTTGCATTTCATTTCCCCCTCCTACATTACCTTGCTGTTGGTTTCTCTCAACCTGTGGATGTCTACCATGGTATTGTACTGCGGCGTTATTTCACCTCTTCAAAACTTTCGCACCATGGTATACATTTAAACCTATTGTATCGCGGGGTTCTGGTTCTTCGACTAATAATCCCCCCCGACTTATATCCACACCGAGAAATTCAGCAATCAAAGTAATAAAAATACCACCTCCTATTATGCTATGCGGTCTCATCCCCCTAACCATAGCTGATAAATAATAACCCACACAATAAGGTATACTTACAGCGCTTTGTGGGTCTCGAATACACATATGGTAAAACAAATCCTGTTCATTTACCTTTTCCTTGTTCTTACCTCTTTGTGTAATCGAATTAGCTAAAAACCTATGAATCACTCTTAATTCAGCTCTATCTATATCCAAATAAGAGTAATTTCCCCCTTTGAATCGATGATGGCTTGTCATTTGACTCCATACACCATGTGTATCAAAATTTTCATCTATCTTTCTACCATTTAGTATCAACCCTCTACAATCGGCAGATGCTAACTCCTCGGGCGTATATATACGTAAATCCTGAGCCATGTCTAGTAAAGACATGTGGCGCATCGAACCTCGTAACAAAAATCTAATAAAAGATCGATCGGTTAAATTAGCTACCCGATCATTTAATTCTATACTACACAACAATTCTTCACACCATACTTTATATACAGGTCTATGCATGGTGAATAAACGTACCCAGTCGTTAAAAGTAGAATTACCATACCTCTGTGCAAGTAATTCCCTAATTGGCCCGGCCAATTCTACAGCTTCTAATGGTCCCCATTCTATGACCCTAGGTACCTCAACAACTTTAGAATGAAGAGTATGCAAACCCCTTTGGTATTTTGGATAATCTATCCAAAGTCTATCAAATCTCAGGTTCGGGTGCAAATCTTTCAAGTGCATATCAGAAAATGTCATGACTGGATGAGGTATATCTTGCTTGTAGTAGTTATCCACCTCCTGTTGTTCCGCATTCTCAGTAGGAGCATTGTGAGCTTGGGATGAAGATTCACCCCTTTCAGTCTGCAAAACACATCAAACACAATTTTTGTGCATCCAAATATGCATTAGTGTCAGCAAAATCATCAATCAAAATAATTACAATGACATGATCAATTTATATCAAACTTAAGCTCATTTTCATATTTTCATCAAATCTACACTTTTTCAAATAAGCATATTCGAAAATGTTCGCCAAGTTCATAAGCATTCAACTCAAATAACATGTCAAAATAATCATTACTAGCAATTAAACAAGTTTCAAATGGCATTATCTCTCAAAAATCAAGTTCATGAATTTTTAGACTTGAAAAAGTCCACTTTAATTCTCAAAATCATGTTTAGGCTCAAAGTTTGGATCATTTAACTACCTAAACATGTTACACTACTTAATTTAGCAACAATTCATGACAAAAATCGGCCATAACCTGTTTATATCAAAAGGCCCCAAATTTGCTCAAGAACACAAACCCTAGATTACTCAAAATTTGAAGTTTAAGGCTTCTAATCATGTTAAATAGCATCAATCTAGGTTATACAAGCATAATACATAAGCAATTTAAGCATAATTACAGTAAAAAGCATCAAAATCAAATTGGGGAAAAAATTGCTCAAGAACACTAATTTTCGGATTAAATGGTGTTTAGGTGTAGAAATATACCGTTTTTCTTGAGTAATTCCTTGATAGCATCCTTCTCAACATGATTTTAGTAAAAGATTTGATGATTAACGGTTAAAAATTGTGATTTTGGGGGTATTTTTGCGGGGTTTTTGTGCAGTATTTGGTGTGTTTGTGGTGTGCAACTGATCAGTTCTGCGTTTTTATTTTTTTTCTGATTTTTGGTCCTCCCGCGAGTCGCGGGGTTTAAACCTTCAAACTCCGTGAGTCGCGTAGTTTGTTATTTTATTTATTTATTTATTTATGTCTTATACTAATTAAAACAATTAAGTAATTAATTTTAAAATTTTGTTTCTCTTGTTATTTAGGACGAGGTCGTTTCGGATTGATGTCCTAGTCCGTCCTTCGACAAAATTTTAAAATTTGTCTTTTTGTAGCGATTGTTTTAAAAGCTAAGATTTTTGAGTTTTTTAATGTTTTTGGCATACTTTAATTCAATAAGATTAAAAATAATGATAATAAAAGTTATCGTCTCTCCCTCGGGTAAAGCAATTTCGGTTCAAAGACCTAGTCTTCAACTTACGACGAATTTTAAAAATCATATTTTTAAATTAATGAGATAAAGTAAATTTTTGTTTTTAAATTCACACAATTTAAATATAAAATTCAAAATTAATATTAAAAATTCACACGAAACTTACAATTTAAAATGCATAAAATTAAAATTTATATTTTAAAAATTAAAAATTCACACCAAACTTAATTTAAAAATTCATATTATAAATTCACACCAAACTTATATTAATTTTTCAAATATTTACAATTTTAAATATATTGATTTTATAAAGTTTACAATAATAATTTAAGATTTATATATTAATTTTAAAAACATGGTAAAAATAAAATTAAAAATCTTTTTGGCTTTTTATCCCACTTTAATCAATCAAATATTATCAAAAATATGCGCCCCTCTTTTCGGTAAAGTAATTTCGGTTCCAAGACCTAATTTAACTCATGACGAATTTTTGAAATATTTTGGGTTGATTGATTAAAGATATTTATACCTTAAGAATAAACGTTAAATTTCGCAGTGATGTAATAAATTTTTGAATGATATCAATAATTTCGGTCGCCAAACCTAATTTTATTCAATACCAATTTAATACTTTATAGCGAACAAATTAGCGTTTATTATCAAAAGGTTAAAAATAAAAATAAAAAAAATAAAAAAAACTGTACAGACTTACCTGTGAGATAGTATTCTTAGTTATATGATCTATCCCATTCATAAGATAGTCGATTTAATTGGTTTTCCATTGCTACATAGGTGTAACCTCGAGCATTCGGTGTCTTTTCTTCTAAACATATGAACGGTCCGTCTCTGCATAAAGTAACAAATTCGGTGTTTGAATAGGTTTGATTATTTGAACATTTACCTCCATGTGACCATTTTCCGCATTTGTGACATCTTTCTAGGTGTCGTGCTCTTCTTTTCGCTGCAGATTTTGATTTTCCTTTACCAAATTGTAACTTATTATCTTCGCATCTGGATTCTTTTCTAACTCTGTCCAATCTTTCTCTGATTACTGATACTATTTCACTCGGTAGTGTGTCATTATTACGTTTAGTGATCAAAGCGTGTAGCATTAGACCATGGTTTAGTTCACAGGCAGTCTTCATTTTGTAAAAATCTAAAAAAAATAAAAATTCAGAATGGGGGAGAAGACTAGTTCTTTAGGGTCTGCTAGGGAAAGACCATTCGGTTTCCATTTTCGAGAACTACACGAAAACAGACAATCTAACTCTAACAGAAATACATATCATCCTTTAAAGACTTGATTCTCCCTACACTTAGTTAGCTGTGGTGTCGAAATTGTGATTAACTTCGTTGTCGACTTCCATCGGACTATCTATGTAGTGTTTAACTCTGTGACCATTAACTTTAAATTCAATCCCATTTGAATTTATCAATTCTACTGTTCCGTATGGAAAAACTCTTTTAACTATGAATGGTCCAGACCATCTTGATTTCAATTTTCCAGGAAATAGCTTGAATCGTGAATTGAAAAGAAGAACTCTGTCTCCTTCTTTAAATTCTTTTGAACTTCTGATTCTTTTATCATGCCATTTCTTCGTTCTTTCCTTATAGATTAACGAATTATCGTATGCTTCATGTCTTAATTTTTCTAATTCGTTTAGTTGACTTAACTGTAGACGCCCGGCTTCATGTAAATCAAGATTACATGTCTTCAAAGCCCAAAATGCTTTGTGTTCAATTTCTACTGGAAGATGACATGCTTTTCCATAAACAAGTCTAAAAGGTGTGGTTCCAATTGAAGTTTTGTAGGCTGTTCTAAAAGCCCAGAGTGCATCCTCCAATTTAATGGACCATTCCTTCGGATTTGATCCTACGGTTTTCTCCAGAATACGTTTTAAAGCTCGGTTGGTATTTTCAACTTGTCCACTTGTTTGTGGATGATATACGGTGGAGATTTTATGAGTTACTCCATATCTTTTTAGAACTTTCTCAAGTTGATTATTACAGAAATGAGTACCCCGATCACTTATTAAAGCTTTTGGTGTTCCAAACCTTGCAAAAATACATTTTAAAAAGTTGACTACAACTCGTGCATCGTTAGTTGGGAGAGCTTGTGCTTCCGCCCATTTAGATACATAATCAATGGCTACGAGTATATATAGATTATTATGAGATTTTGGAAATGGACCCATAAAGTCAATACCCCAAATGTCAAATACTTCACATACTTGGATGACATTTTGTGGCATTTCATCACGTTGACTTATTTTTCCGGCCCTTTGACAAGCATCACAGGATTTGCAAAAAAGGTGTGCGTCTTTTTAAATTGTAGGCCAACAGAATCCAGCATCATAAACTTTTCTTGCTATTAGTTGAGGCCCATAGTGCCCTCCTGTTGGTCCTGTGTGACAATGGTTTAATATTTTACTGGCTTCATCTCCGAATACACATCGGCGTATTATTCCATCGGGACAACTTTTAAACAAATGTGGATCTTCCCAAAAATAGTGTTTTATATCACTGAAGAATTTCTTTCGTCTTTGGTACGATAATCCTTTTTCAAGGAATCCACAAACTAAGTAGTTTGCATAGTCTGCAAACCATGGAATTTCTTTATAATCTATCTTCAATAGATATTCATCAGGAAAGTTGTCTTGTATGGCCGATTCATTTAGAACTTCTAATTCGGGATTTTCAAGACGAGAAAGATGATCAGCGGCGAGATTTTCTGCTCCTCTTTTATCTCGGATTTCAATATCAAACTCTTGTAAGAGTAAGATCCAACGGATTAATCTTGGTTTAGCATCTTGTTTTGAAAATAGGTATCTAAGAGCAGAATGGTCGGTATAGACCACTGTTTTTGCTAGAACGAGATATGATCGAAATTTGTCAAAAGCAAAGACAATAGCAAGGAGTTCTTTTTCAGTAGTTGTATAGTTTTTTTGTGCTCCTTGTAATGTCTTACTAGCATAATATATAGGTTGAAATCGTTTTTCAATCCTTTGTCCTAAAACGCCTCCCATTGTAAAATCACTTGCAATGCACATTAGTTCAAATGGTAGATTCCAATTTGGTGTTATCATGATTGGCGCATTAGTGAGTTTCTCTTAAAGAATATTAAAAGATTTGATACACTCATCGGAAAATATGAATGGAGCATCCTTTTCTAGGAGTTTATTCATAGGAGTGGCAATTTTAGAAAAATCTTTTATGAAACGTCGGTAAAAATTGGCATGCCCTAGAAAACTCCTAACTCCTCTAACATTGGTGGGATGTGGAAGTTTAGCAATTACATCTACTTTAGCTCTATCCACTTCAATTCCTTCTTTTAAAATTTTATGACCAAGAACGATGCCTTCTTTAACCATGAAATGGCATTTCTCCCAATTAAGTACTAGATTTGATTGTTCGCATCTAATAAGCATTCATTCCAGATTAGCTAGACATGATTCAAATGTATCACCGAAGACTGAAAAGTCATCCATGAAAACTTCCATGCATTCTTCTATCATGTCATGAAAAATCGCCATCATACACCTTTGAAAGGTTGCAGGGGCGTTGCAAAGTCCAAATGGCATGCGTTTGTAAGAAAAAGTATCATAAGGGCACGTGAATGTGGTTTTCTCTTGATCTTCGGGTGCTATTGGAATTTGAAAATATCCCGAAAAACCATCAAGAAAACAATAGTAACTGTTTCCGGCTAATCTTTCCAACATTTGATCTATGAAAGGTAAGGGAAAGTGATCTTTTCTGGTGGCGTCATTTAATTTTCTATAATCAATACATACACGCCATCCTGTTACGGTCCTAGTAGGAATAAGCTCATTTTTCTCATTTGTAATGACAGTCATGCCACCCTTCTTAGGCACGCATTGAACTGGGCTTACCCATGGACTATCAGAGATTGGATAAATTAGACCTGCATCTAGCAGTTTAATAATCTCTTTCTTGACTACATCTTGCATATTAGGATTTAGTCTTCGTTGGCGTTGCACATACATTTTATGACCTTCTTCCATAAGGATTTTATGTGTGCAATACGAAGGACTTATTCCTTTAATATCATGAATCTTCCATGCAATGGCTGGTTTATGAGCTTTCAACACAGAAACGAGTTGTGATTTCTCATTTTCAGTAAGAGAAGACGATATTATTACAGGTAATTCAGATTCACCATGTAAATAAGCGTATTCCAAATGGTTTGGAAGTGGCTTTAACTCTAATTTCGGAGGTTCTTCTATCGATGATTTGTATCGATATCTGTCTTCTTCTTTTAGCATTTGAATTTCTTCTGTTGTTGGTTCATGTCCATTAGCTATAAGTGTAGCTAACATTTCAGCTTCATTAATTTGTTCTGTTCCTTCTCCTAAAGAACATTCTCCTGTTCCTTGTAATTCTGGAAATTCTTCTAATAATTCTGCATGTGCATCTTTAGTTTGAATATAATAACATGTATCATCTGCAGATTGTGGTTGTTGCATTGCTCTATCAACTGAAAAGGTAACACTCTCATCCTCTATACTTAGGGTCAATTTCTTACCGAACACGTCTATCATTGCTTTAGCCGTGTTTAAGAATGGTCTTCCTAATATGAGAGGAACTTGAGAATCTTCTTCCATGTCCAGAACAACAAAATCTACTGGAAATACTAAAGTACCAACTTTAACTAGCATGTTCTCCATTATCCCTCTAGGATATTTTATTGATCTATCGGCTAGTTGTATGCTTATTCTGGTTGGTTTCAATTCTCCAAGGTCTAGTTTAGCGTATAGTGAATACGGCATTAGATTTATACTAGCACCTAAGTCTGCCAATGCTTCTATTGAACTAAGACTACCCAGAAAACATGGAATTGTGAAACTTCCTGGATCAGATAGTTTTTCTGGTATCTTATTCAACAGCACTGCTGAATAATTAGCATTCATGGTAACAGCCGAGAGTTCTTCCATTTTCTTTCTATTTGAGATTAGATCTTTCAAGAATTTAGCATATCTAGGCATTCCTGAAATCACATCAATGAAAGGAATATTTACATTTATCTGTTTAAACATATCCAAGAATTTGGATTGCTCGGCTTCAAGTTTCTCTTTCTTCATTTTACTCGGGTAAGGAAGTGGTGGTTGGTATGGTTTAACATAAGGTTTAGCCTTAACTGTGTTATCTTCATTAATCTTTTCAATTACCGGTTCTTTTTCCTTATCTTGATTAGGTTGTGGTTCTTGTGGAGTAGGAATAGCTTCATCAGAAGTTACAGGTATTTCAGGTGGTTTAAGTGTTGTACCACTTCTTGTGGTAATGGCTTTAGCTGTTTCATTCCGGGGGTTAGCATTTGTATCACTAGGTAGACTTCCCGGTTTTCTTTCACCTATTAACCTTGCTAGGTTACTTACTTCTTGTTCCAGATTTTGAATAGAAGCTTGTTGATTTCTAAATGCTTGAGCATTTTGTTCATTAGTTTGTTTCTGAGATGTGAAAAATTGCGTTTGAGTTTCAACTAGCTTCATCATCATATCTTCTAAATTTGGCTTTTTATCATCGGTTTGTTATGGTGGTTTGTTTTGAAAATTAGGTCTTTGCTGATTGTAATTATTATTGGATACTTGTTGATTGCTAGGACCTTGTTGGTTGTTGTATGGAATATTTCTGTTATAATTCTGGTTTTGATTGTAAATCTGTCTTGGCGGTTGATAATTATTTTGATAATTATTTCCAGGTCTTTGGTTTATGTATGAAATATTC
The DNA here is from genome assembly GCF_046630445.1 of Rutidosis leptorrhynchoides. Lineage (NCBI taxonomy): Eukaryota > Viridiplantae > Streptophyta > Magnoliopsida > Asterales > Asteraceae > Rutidosis > Rutidosis leptorrhynchoides. The sequence continues at coordinate 295,191,500 of NC_092337.1, forward strand.
TCTCTTTGTTCCATTGTTAATTCAATACTGAGACAATCTTTTGTCAAATGTGGTCCTCCACATTGCTCACAACTAATTCGTATTGAGTGAATATCCTTAGTCATCTTTTCCATTCGTCTCTTGACAGCATCTATCTTTGCGGAAATGGAATCTAAGTCATGGCTAGAATCGGCTCTAGCTGCTTTAGATGATCTAACGATATCTTTTTCTTGGTGCCACTCATGTGAGTGGGAAGCAGTGTTATCAATAATTTTGTAAGCATCAGTTTAGGTTTTCTTCATAATAGAACCACCAGCTGCTATATCTATGTCTTTCCTTGTAGTGATGTCGCATCCTTGGTAGAATATTTGTACTATTTGACAGGTGTCTAAACCATGTTGCGGACCAACTTTCCAAATCTAGTCCACGCCTCATATAGAGTTTCATTCGGCTTCTGTATGAACGTAACAATTTCTCCTTGAAGTCTTACGGCTTTAGATGCAGGAAAGAATTGTTTAAGACATTTTTCAACTAAAACGTCCCATGTATCAATTGCCCCTTCAGGTAACGATTCCAACCAATCTTTGGCTTCTCCCTTTAAAGTCCAGGGAAATAACATGAGATATATCTGTTCATCCTCCACTTCTCGGATTTTAAATAGTGTGCAGATCCTATTAAAGGTACGTAAATGTTCATTTGGATCTTCCTTCGGCGCACCACTAAATTGGCATTGATTAGTCACCATGTGTAGAATTTGTCCTTTGATTTCATAATCTGGCGCATTAATGTATGGATGAGTAATTGCGTGAACTTGGCCAGTACGTTTAGCTCTCATTCGGTCTTCCATACTTAAAGGTTCTGTTACTTCCATAATTGAATTTGTTGAATCGGAATCACTAGAGGATTCTGATTTTATGGTTCGTTCCTCAACAATCTCTGTTTGAATGATTGGTGGTTCCGGAGGAAAATTTAATGGTTCAGGATCCACGAATCGTTCCTGAATATTCTCCGGATTCTCAATTGTGAGGTCGGGTTCAAAAAATGGATTATCGGAAATTTGAACTGGAGTACTTGGTCGACTGGATGACGATTCTAAAGAAAAATCAACGGTGGTAATATTTGCTAAATGTCTTGATCTAGTTACAGGTGGTGAACGTACAAAAGGTGATGAACGTCTTGCTCGGTGCATTCACTGAATATCCTATTAGTTTTTAAAAGGAAAGAAAAATTATAATAAGTTATCCAATCAATAGACTTTTCTGATTTTGTCCACGTTTCGAATAGCCAAAAGATGCAGCAGAGGGGCAGGATTCGTTTGGTCTCAATATAATTGAGGACTGTTTGGCTCCAATAACCCAGTCCACGTACAAATCCAACTATTACTACGAACTAGAAAATTTTGATGTCTATCAATTTAACCACTTAAAATAAATTTTCGTAATTTTAAGAAATTTAGATAAGAAGTAGAATAAAAATCTATGTCCTAAAACTAGAATAGCGAGAAATAAGAAAGAAAAAGAGTTCGTCGAAAAAGGTCGAAAAAGAAAAATGGTTGAAAAATAAAAGGTGACGGAAAAATAAAAGAAACTTATAACACTTAAAAACACTTGACTAACCTAACCTTATTACTACAACTAACTTAAAATTATAATCGCAAATTGAGATTACTTATTGGAATGATAATTGATACATAGGTAAAAGTCGTCTAAAAATATTAAAGCTTACAGGAAAAACTAAATCCCAAATGGAAATAACTTAAAAAGAAACTAAAACTTAAAAAGGCGTCGCAAAATTCTAAAGCACCTAAATCTTCGTCTAAAGAAAAAGCACTTAAGGGATTTTACGGCAAAGCCTAAAAATCTAGAAGTAAAAATAACTATGGCAAAAACTAAGTTTAAAACTAAATATGAGCTAAAAATACAAATATTACGTTAAAACGATTGAAAAGGGACAAAATATAAAAATATACAAAAAGTTGTAAAAAGTACAATTTTTATAAAAATATTATTTTTATATTATTTATTTATTAAAACTATTAATTTTACAATTTAATTAAACTAATTTAACTAAAATATAAATTAAATAAAAAGTAAAACTAATTATAATAATAATAATTAATTAGGGTTAATAATAATTATAATTAATAATTACCCGTAATTAAATGCAAATTAGGGTTTCTATCGGTGTCAGAGTAGCTCCGCGAGTTGCGGTAGTCGAGGCAGCAAACTCCGCGAGTCGCGGGGTTCCAAAATTCAACTCTGGTACAGTTTTGAAATTCGACCTTTTTTTTATATTTTATATTTTCTGTTTTATATTTTTCTGTTTTAAAATCTAAATATTTATATAATAAAAACTTATATTTAAAAACTAAAATAAAAATAGAACTACTTTATAATTTTATAAATAAAAACTGTAAAACTAGATTTATATATATATTTTATTTTATTTTTTTCGGTTTTTTTTTTATATATGTTTTAAATAAAAACAAAATACTTAAATAAAACTTATATAAAAATAAAAAAACTTTATAAAACTTAAATATTTAACAAAATCTTAAAAATACTTATATTTATGTTTTTCTTTTTATATTTTCGAATAATTAAAAAAACGCAAATTTTTTACAAAAACGTATTTTTATAAAAGTAAACTAAAAATAAATTATTATTTTTTATATTAGCGTTGCGCTTCCGGCTTTTAAGCGGTTCCCCGGCAGCGGCGCCAAAAATACTTGATGTGGTAGCGGAGTGTATATAATACTATTAAATTTTAACAGAAAAACTATTAAATACGATACAATTTTACACAAGATATTTATTTATTTAGAGAATGGATATACTTAAACCTTGCTACAACACTTATAGGCAGTGTACGTAATCGTACAGTAGTGTAGTTTTTAGTAAGTCTGGTTCGTTCCACAGGGAAAATCTTTAAACAAAGCTTAACGCTATATTAGTTTACTTTTGTAAAAATACAAATATATATATAAGTAATATTATTATTATAAAGGGGGGTTTTTACCGTTTAATGACCGGTTTGTCGATTTTAAAACTTTAGTCGCAGTTAAAACCAAATGTAAAATAATAAATACAAGACTTAATTTAAAGCGTAAAGTAAATAACGATAATGAAATTGCAATTAATAAAAATGCGATAAAATAAACTTGCGATAATTAAAAAGTACGATAATTAAAAGTGCAATTAAATACAATAACAATAAAAATGCGATAATTAGAAGTGCAATTAAATATAAAATAAAGGAAATTAAATATGAAATAAAAGAATTATGCTTATTTAAACTTCCGTAATCATGATGTTTGACGTGTTGATTTTAGTTTTATGCCCATGGGTTAATTGTCCTTTGTCCTGGATTATTTAATATGTCCGTCTGGTTTTTGTCCATAACAGTCCATCAGTCATAAATATAAAGTGCGAGTGTCCCCGTCAAATTATCCTTATATCCGAAGTAAAATATTCTAACTAATTGGGGACTTAAACTGTAACAAGATTTTAATACTTTGTTTAATAATTACACCACGATGTCTACTGAGTGTAACCCAAGGTTTTAATATTTTGTTATCAATTATACCAAGTGTCCTTGTACATAATTTCACCCCTGTTTTAATTATTCTAGTGGCTATTAATCCATTCCCGTGTCCGGTTAAATGAACGATTATTCGTACATATAAATACCCCGCCCATCGTGTCTGATCGAGTGTATATGGTAATTTATAGGGACGCCCAATTGTAAATCTTTATATTAACATTAACAAACTATCATTTAGTTAAACAAATATAAAGCCCATTAATAGCCCATAGTCTAATTTCCACAAGTGTCGTTCCTTTGTCCAAACCCCAATTATGGTACAAAGCCCAATTACCCAATTTTAGTAATTAGCCCAACATCATGATTACTTCGGATTAAATAAGCATAATAATAACTTAGCTACGAGACATTAAATTAAAAAGGTTGAACATAACTTACAATGATTAAAAATAGCGTAGCGTTACACGGACAGAATTTCGACTTACACCCTTACAACATTCGCTAACATACCCTTATTATTAGGATTAAAATTAAAATTAAAATTAAAATTAAAATATAAATATAAATATTTACGTATAGATATAGAGAGGATGGATATATATGTTGTATAAAATGATCAGAATTCGGTTGGCTTTATAGGGAATTGAGTTCAGGGATACTCCGCGACTCGCGGCAATTTTTGCCTTCAAACTCCGCGAGTCGCGGAGTTTGAAAATACAGCTCACCAACTTTGGAGTCTTTCTTGCCGACAGATTTTTATTATTTATATAATATATAAATAATTATAAGAATTATTTAAATATTATATTATATTTATGTGCATAGTTGACTTGTAATTTTTAGTCCGTTGCGTCGAGCGTTGAGAGTTGACTCTGGTCCCGGTTCCGGATTTTCGAACGTCCTTGCGTACAATTTAATATCTTGTACTTTGCATTTTGAATCTTGTACTCTTGTAATTTCGAGACGTTTCTTATCAATAATTGGAACCTCTTTGATTGTATTTTGTACTTTTGAGCTTTTTGGTCGTTTGCGTCTTCAATTCGTCGAATCTGGTTTTGTCTTCACCTTTTATTATTTAAACGAATATCACTTTTAAATAGAACAATTGCAACTAAAAGCTTGTCTTTCTTGAGGAATAATGCTATGAAATATATGTTCGTTTTTAGCATTATCAATTAATATTATAAATTTTAATAAGAATACTAATAATAAATATAGAATTTATAATAATAACATTAATAATAATTATCAACATTATACTAATAAGCATAAAAGTAATGATAATGATAATATTATTAATGTTAATCATAATAATTTGTATTTTAATGAAAGTAATAAAAATTTTAATCTAATAACCATATTGTAACTTATAATTGCATATATTAATATTACAATTTATTAGTTATGTATTGTCATATAATATATAATAACATACATCTAATATTTGATATATATATATATATATATATATATATATATATATATATATATATATATATCAATATATATCAATATACATACAATCAATAACTATGTACACCAATCATTTATATATGTATATATATATATATATATATATATCTAGATACTTCCACTACTACATGTTTAATTACGTTTTAAATATCTAGTAAATAAATATATTAATTATATGTATTGAACAAATAATTTCAGAGTATAACATTATACATTTAATACTTTGTTAACGTTAACAAATTATATTCGAAATCATTTATATTCAATATACTCTATATATTTAAAATAACAAGTTTTAATTGTTTTAAGTTATCTTTAATAAAAAATATAGTTCATTAATATATTTAATTTATTATATATAGTTATTTACATATATAATCATTTATATATATACACTTGTGTTTACAATTCAAAGATTCGTGAATCGTCGGTAATAGTCAAAGTTAAATGATTTCATAAAACCGTTCAAAGATTTTGAGACTCAACATAACAGACTTTGCTTATCGTGTCGAAATCATATAAAGATTAAGTTTAAATTTGGTCGAAAATTCCCGGGTCATCACAATTATGATGATACGTATCATAATTATGAAAAATGATTGCGTGAATTAGATGAGGATGATGGTAAAATTAATACACGACAAAAACAATAATGGTGAATGAAGAAGAAGGCCAATAGTGTAGTTGTACCATTTCTGTCGAGCAAAAATTGAGATGATGATAATGAGGCATGTTGTTTGCTATTTCCATTTAGAGAATAATTTGATGATGTTTATGAAATGAAATGATAATAGTTGGATGGTGACATGATGATTATAGAATGATTAAGTGATGATTTTATGAACCGTTCCGTATATGGTAATTAAGTTGAGACACGAATTAAATCAGAAAAGCTGAGATAGATGTAAAAACCCGTCCTAATCCATCCGGACGAAGTCCATATCGATTATAAACGATTCACAACAGTTGATTACATCGCGAGGTACTTGACCTCTATATGATACATTTTACAAACATTGCATTCGTTTTTGAAAAGACAATCTTTCGTTACATCGAAAGTTAACGGCATGCATACCATATCGTAATATAACCAACTATAATTGACTTAATGATAATCTTGATGAACTCAATGACTCGAATGCAACGTCTTTTGAAATATGCCATGAATGACTCCAAGTAATATCTCTAAAATGAGCAAATGCAAAGCGGAAGATTTCTTTCGTACCTGAGAATAAACATGCTTTGAAGTGTCAACCAAAAGGTTGGTGAGTTCATTAGTTTAAAATAAATAACCATTATCATCATTTTTAATAGACCACAAGATTTCCATATTCAGTTCTCATAAATATACGTCCCATGCATAGAGACAAAATATCATTCATGTGGATTGAACACCTGGTAACCGACATTCACAATATGCATATAAGAATATCCCCATCATTCCGGGATCCTCCTTCGGACATGGTATAAATTTCGAAGTACTAAAGCATCCGGTACTTTGGATGGGGCTTGTTGGGCCCGTTAGATCTATCTTTAGAGTTCGCGTCAATTAGGGTGTATGTTCCCTAATTCTTAGATTACCAGACTAAATAGAAAGGGGCATATTCGATCTAGATCATTCAACCATATAATGTAGTTTCGATTACTTGTGTCTATTTCGTAAAACATTTATAAAAGCGCATGCATTCTCAGTCCCAAAAATATATATTGCAAAAGCATTTAAAAAGGGATTAATGAAACACACGCATTTAAATACTGTAAATCAGATAATAAAGAATTTGCATGTATTCTCAGCCCAAAAACGTAAAGAGTAAAAGGGAGCAGATGAACTCACTCAATGTATTTTGTAGTAAAAATACATATGACTATATTGAACAATTGAACGATGCAGGGTTGGCCTCGGATTCACGAACCTATACCATTTGTATATATATTAAAATATATACTCGTAATCGAATAAATCTATTTGTTATTTTTGAATATATCTGTTATGTTAATACTTTATAAGTTTTATTATTTATTTATATTTCCATCTAATATATATATATAGAGATTTTAATATAGTTAAGTTATGTAATATATTTTTGTATATAAAAATCTATATTTTTATACTTATAACTTTAATAACGTCATTAATACTTTTATTTTTCATAATAGTAATTATTTTAATAATAATGATATAGCTAATACTATAAATGTTAGTTTTATAATAATATTCCTTATGATAATAATAGTAATTTTAATAAAATGAAAAGTTTATTAATAATGATAATGAAAGTAAAAGTTTTTATAGTGATACATAATACTTAATAATAATTATTATAGCAATTTCATTATTCGTGATAATATTAATAACAATATTTATTTTAATCATAATCAAAATCTTCACGTTAAATTTCTAAACTAATAACAAAAGCTTTTATAAAATCGATTTGTAATGCTAATCATAATAATAATTGTAATACTTATATTAATAATAGTTATACTACTAATAATATTCAGTGATGATACTAGTGCCAGAAAGGTTAATGATACTAATATTAGTGATCATAGCAATAATACTAAATAATTATTTTTTTTTTAACATTGTTAAAGGTAATTATAATATTAATACTTAAGTGACAAACTTAACAATAATAAATACATTAATAATACTTATAAGATTAATAATAATGATAATGATTATAATACTTATAATTATGATAATATTAATAATAATAATATTAATAATAATAATATTAATAATAATAATAATACTACTAAAAGGAGTTATACCTCAAAGAATAGGATTTAAAAAAAAACCAGCAGCAGGGTTTGAACCCATGACCTCCAGTTCACATATAAACCCTCCTAACCATCCGGCCACTTCTATTTTTCTAAAATTAAATCATAACCCAATGTATATATCCCGTTCTATCTATTCGGCCCAACTGGAAGAATACGGCCCAACACAGATTAATAACCTAACATCTAATTAAACCCGATTAAAGATGTAAAGAAGCCCAATCCAAAAAAAAACTGAATTATCTTAGCCCACTTAACAATCCATAGGGTATCCTGGATTTTTAAAGAAGTCGATAGCAGCAAAAAAAAAAATAAAGTGAAGGGTTTTCGTGGTTTACAGTTGTCGACCACCAACAATAAATAATTGGAAATGATCATTGTCTTCTCATTGTCATCGTGTCCTTCATCAATCACCCTCATTAATCAAGTTTATCATCTTCTTTCTTAAATTCATTATCAACGTTCACCTTTTAGTAATTGTGTTTCGATAGGGAGCAGAAGTAATTCGTTCGGTTTCTTGGTTGGGTAATAGTATTCAACAAAAAGAAAAGAAAAAAAAAATAAAACAACCAGAATACAATGGTTATAAGTTGATGATGGTTGTGTACATGTTCGATCCAGAATAGAAACAGGAAGCAAGCAATTAGTGAGTAACATCTTAATCATCTTTATCACCTATTAACATCATCATCTATATTACGTCCATTATCAAAGAATTTTTATCCTCATTCACCATTCATGAATCATCATTAAATCGGAACAATAGCAGAAGGTATAGCAGTTGTAAGTTAAGGGATTTTGTTTGGATGAGAGTTGAATAACAGAAAAATAAAATATATATATATGGCAGTAGGCGAACATGAGAAGAAGAACATGGCAACTTGGGAATGGTTTGTTGTGATCCTATTCAATTGCAACAAAAAAAAATAATCGTGGCAGTGGTGGTTGATTGTTCACGAAAAGAAATCCAAGAGAAAGAAGGAGAGGGAGATAAATGAAAAAGAGAGCGAGAGAGAGGTGAAGATGAGATGGCGTGTGATTGTTTAACACAATTAGAAACAGTAACATAGGCTGCAGTAGCAGTAATGAAAGAAAGAAAAAAGAATATATAGAAAGTGGTATTTGAGGTGGCTGTTGTGATGGGTTTTACGGTAACCCGAAACCAAACTCGTGCAGCAGCAATTTTAATTAGGTTTGAGTTATAGATTGTGGTTACTTTGATGGTGGTGATGAGAGTGGTTCACATAGCTAGGTGTATGGTGGTGATGTTTTTAGTCCATAACAGCAACCATATTCATTTGCAATCGATAGTTCATGGTTTGAAAAGGGTTTGTTAAATAGTTGTAAGTATTTGCAGCAACATAAAGAGTTGTTCTTGGGTTGGGATCACAAGCGTTTGTAGCAGTAGATAGGAGGGATTTGCAGCAGTTCCAGTCGATCAAAACAAAAGAAAACAAATAATCGGCATTAGTATCAAACAGTAGAAGTTTGTAGGTTTAGGTGGTTTTGATTGGTGTTGTTGAAGTGGGTATGTGGGTCTCGGATACAACCAGGAAAACACAAGAGATATCAGCGTGTATTGGGACAGTTGTGTTTCGTTGGTAACAGATACATAAGAATAACAATTGCAGTTGCATCAAATTAAAACAGAAAATAAGAGTGATGGTTTGTCTAGTTGTTCATGGTTATGTTTGTTGAAGAGTTAAGAAGAAAAAGGAGTTGGTGAAAGATGAATATGATCATGGAGTACGTATGTATAGTATATAGAAAAGAAAGATAGATAAAGATGGAAATTGATGGCTAACAGAAAGGTGTTATTAAATCAACATGTCAATCAATTTAACACATTGACTTATGATTCATTATTGAAAATATTACGGATGGAAATTTGAGGTAGGAAACAAATTTAATAAAGTTTGAAAGTGATGCTAAACTCCATTTGATTTCTGTCTGATTCGTTTTGTATTGATAATGGAATCATTGGCTTAATCTAAGAGAAAAGAATCAATTACTAGTAATAAAAGGAGAAAGAAAATAATCAGATAAAATAAATTCTGTTATTTGTCATTGTTTTTGTAATTAATTAATATTAATAACTAATAATAATAATAATAATACTTTAAATAAATAAAAAAAATATAGTATTATTGATAAAGACACTAATAATAATAAATTCTAGAAATAGTGATAATAGTAAAAAATAATAAAACAAATTATAGGTATTAAATTTTATATCTATGTATTATAATTTTAATAGTATTATTAATATTGATATTAATATTAATATAAATATTAATATTTATCTTAATATAACTACTATATCTTAAGTTGTTTAAATAACCATTAAGTGTTACAATCGTTTACTAAATCAATTCGAAATCAAATATATGTATTTTCGATATATTGTTTATATATATAATTTAAGTACCAATTATTTGTTTTTTTAAATAAATAGATTTATTATTATTATATATTTACAAATAATACTCATATATATATAAATAATTGTTCGTGAATCGTCGGGAATGGTCAAAGGGTAATTGATTATATGACTATAGTTTCAAACTTTTCGAGACTCAACTTTACATAATTTGTTTACCGCGTCGAAATCATATAATGATTAAAATTTAAATTTGGTCGGAAATTCCCGGGTCATCATAGTACCTACCCGTTAAAGAAATTTCGTCTCGAAATTTGAGTGAGGTGGTCATGGTTAACAATAAATATGTTTTCATGACATATACGAGTTGAGATTTAGAGTTTTATCACATTGAGAAATATAGATAAAACAATTTGATTATTCTAAGAGTACGAATGAACTATTGCAAAAGAGTGAAATGAATATCTGCAGATTCGTCATATCTTTTGACGTAGATAGGATTGATTTCCAGATTTTTAAGAGATTTGGGGAAGATCCTAGTAATAAGATTTGATTCTTCGAGAATTAAGGAAATTTAGGATCAGCTGTAAATGCGATCATCCATTTGGATTGCTCTGTCGGATATGTTACTATAAATCCACCGTCTTCGTTTCCTTACAACTCACACCTTCTATTCTTACTCCCTCAATTCATACTTTAAAGCATTCATTAATATGCTCCATCTAGTACTGATTCTTGATATACTTTTAACTTCCATATCTGTCGTTCTTCTCTTTCATCTGCCGCCAGAAGAATCTATTTACTTCTACTATTAGCTTGGGGTTATGGTAATTTTAATTCTCCCGTGCCTTACGTGGCAATACGTATTGATATACACAGTTTGTAATTTATGTGTTGTTGTCGAGCTTTATATTTTCTTTTATATTCAAGAGTTCAATACTTTTATTTCCTGTTCCTGACTTCGAATCAAGCGAATATGATGGAATTCAACATTATAACACGTTCTTAATGTTAACATAATCACAAAATCAATTTTATGAAAGTTAAAGTAAGCGGAAGCATGATGATTAAGAAAACAAGTTTATATCTTAAACCAATTTTAAGTGAATTCCATGTATGTATCAAGTCATGAAAATAAGCTTACATATAATTAACAAGGAAGTAAGATTCAATACCTCCTCAAACTAGTTGAGGGTTGTTTGATACAAGAAGATGATGAACAAGTGTGCTAAAACTCCAAGCCTTTGATGCACCAACACCACCCTTTAAGTTAGTTAAGATTTATTCACTTAACTAACTAATTAACCAAGCTCAAAACCCCTTTGATTGCACTTGAAAAACTGGACAGCAGTAACTAAAATGATGATGCGAATGCAAGCTTCAAAAGCATGAAACCTCAAGAGATAATACCCCAAACTTAATACCAACACCTAGTACTTTTGTTAGGATTTGTTTTACACTTGAAGTGAGCTTGTAATAGCAAAGTTGGAACCCCTTTGTGTGTCAAACAGCCCACGGCCAGGAACAGCTGCAGGAGAGGTTTTTTATGCAGTTTTTTTCTACTTGTTTGATGTGTATTGCATGCCTCTTTTTAGTCAAGACCTTGGTTAACTTATCAAGCATGTACCTAGGAGTTATGACCTCAAAAGTACCAAAAGGAATAAGCATGGGAGGTCTTCTTGGTTCAACAAAAACTGCCCACATTATCCCATTATTTTATACAAGATGTCAATTTTATAAAACTTGTAAAAGATTTTATATAACTTGTATAAAATAAATATGTATTTGTTACATGAAATAATTTTATAAACCATTTTATAAAATATAATACAACATAATTATTTAAACCTATAAATAATTAAATACAAATTATCCAAATAATTTATTTCAAGTAATAACATTTCAGAAAACCGATTTTCTAAAGCTCAAGTGTCGCGTATTTATTTAACGATCCATCCGCTAAAATCAAATACGAATAAGGTGTCGGTAAGTTTGTTATTGGGTATGACCCGACTTGGATCAAAACATATTAGCCACGTTAATTTAATATGTCTCTCGGGCATACGAAATACCTTCAATCTCCCACTTGCACGAGAAACATAAGAAATTAATGCAAGTGATGGATACCACCTAACGACCGTCTATCACCCCCAATATGTTATGACTTTGCGCCATTCAATAACATCATCCCTTTCGAGTTCCCATCTCGAATATGAATAGGTGAATCTTTCATCAAATCCTTTTGTCCTAGATGTCATGTTAAATCCAAGAGATATAGAGTGATCACTCTCTTCTAGATTTAACTTTATCAGGCCTTAGACATCTAACTCTCAACGAATAAGAGGGATAAATTCCATCTTGACTACATACGTCCTAAATATATACCTTGCATTATACCTGAGCTCTTCCTTATGAACTACCATATTTCAGAATATCGAAGGAAAGAATCAAGGCACAATACTTGGTAAATATCCGAACCCAATATGCATCTCAGGTCAGAGGATACAATGATATTTGCCTTTACTCAAGATTACATGTGATCAACCACAAAGGCTCCATTTAGTGAATCTTGAGAGCGGGTCTTCCAATATTTGTATCCCACAAATATCTATGAACCTTGGTAGCAATCTTGCCCCACATTCAGTCCGTGAATGTATACCAATCCAAGTTCATAATAGTCTAAACCTCACACTTGTTCCCACAAATGTGATCGACTACGGAATTTAGAATAATTACTTATCCATGGATAAAATATGCAAAATAGGAACATAACTCAAAACAAATTAATACCATAATTATATTAATGAGTTTGAACAATTTTCGTTCCGTTACAATACTTAAAACAGATCATGACCAATCACTAGAATATCGAAGTCCTAATGCACAAACATGTCCTGCATGTTTTGATCCATGTAAGAGCTTCGTGAGTGGATCCGCTATGTTAAGATCTGTATGAACTTTGCGAATACATATCTTTCCCTTTTCAACTTCATCCCTTATGTAGTTGAATCTTCGCTTAATGTGACGGGTCTTTTGGTGAGCACGAGGTTCCTTGATTTGAGCAATCGCACCCTCGTTGTCACAAAAGATCTCAAGAGGGTCCTGAATGGAAGGGACTACTCCTAAGTCGTCGATGAATTTCTTCATCCATGCAGCTTCCTGAGCTGCCAATGAGGCGGCAATGTACTCCGACTCTGTAGTGGATAATGAAACAACATCCTGTTTTGAACTCTTTCAAGAGACCGCACCTCCATTTAACGTGAAGACATAACCGGATTATGATCGAGAATCATCTCGATCAGTTTGGAAACTCGCGTCCACGTAACCCTTTACTGCGAGTTCCTCCTCACCAGACCCATATATTAGGAACATATCCTTAGTCCTCCTAAGGTATTTTAATATACTTTTGACAACAATCCAATGACTATTTCCTGGGTTATTCTGGTATCTACTTGTCAGGCTAAGAGCGCATGACACATTCGGTCTAGTGCATATCATTGCATACATGATTGACCCAATGGCTGACGCATATGGGACTTTCTTCATTCTCTCCTGTTCATCTTTCGTGGTGGGGCACTGAGATGAACTAAGAAGTGTTCCGTTTTGAATAGGTACCAAACCTTTCTTAGAGTTCTCCATCTTGAACCTTTTCAGATCTTTTCAATGTATGCACTTTGATTCAAACCTATCAGTTTCTTGGATCTATCCCTGTAGATCCCAATCCCCAAAACGTATTGTGCTTCTCCAAGATCCTTAATGGTGAAGCATTTGCTTAACCAAGTTTTAACACCTTGCATTGCCGGGATATCATTTCCAAATAACAATATATCATCCACATATAGTACAAGGAACATGATAGTGCTCCCACTAGCTTTCTTGTATACACAAGCTTCATCACCATTTTTAATGAAGCCAAATTTGTTGGCCTCCTCATTAAAACGATGATTCCACATTCTAGATGCTTGTTTCAATCCGTAGATTGACTTCTTTAACTTGTATACCTTTTTAGGATATTTCGGATCAACAAAACCCTCAGGCTGAACTATATAGACATCTTCCTCAAGATGTCCGTTTAGGAAAGCGGTCTTGACATCCATCTACCATATTTCATAATCATAATGAGCAGCAATGGCAAGCAATATCCTAATAGACTTTAGCATTGCCACAGGCGAAAAAGTTTCATCATAGTCAACCCCTTGAGTTTGAGTGAAACCTTTTGCTACAAGTCTAGCTTTATATGTATCCAAGTTTCCATGTATGTCGGTTTTCATTTTGAAAAGCCATTTACAATCAACTAGCCTAGAGCCAGCAGGTTGTGCAACAAGTTCCCAAACTTGGTTGTCATACATGGATTGCATCTCAGCGTTCATGGCTTCCTGCCATTTATCCTTATCAATCCTTGATAAAGCATCTTGGTAGTTTGCTGGTTCATCCAAATCAACCACATAGCAACCATCCATGAGAAACCCATATCTCTCAGGAGGATTACTAATTCTACCAGATCTGCGAACGTCTTGTGTATTTTGATCATCAATTTGATCATTCTCAACATTCTCATGTTGAGTGCTAGTGTCAACCAATTGTGTATCATCTACTTGATCTTGAACCTCTTCAAGATCTATCTTCCTTTCACTATTTTCTTCCATTAGGAACTTAGTTTCAAGGAATTCAGCCTTTCGAGCAACAAATACATTTTGCTCGGTTGGATCATAGAAGTAGTATCCCATATCATCCTTGGGATATCCTATGAAGATACACTTCGTGGATCGAGCATTCAACTTATTAGGGACGTAACGCTTAGGATAAGCTTCACATCCCCATACCTTTAAGTATGATAGAGATGGAGGTTTTCCAAACCACATCTCATGAGGAGTTCGTTCCACTTTCTTGGTTGGGGCCATATTTAAAATACGAGCCGCGGAGGATAGACAATAACCCCAAAATGATAGAGGTAATGAGCTTCTAGCCATCATAGATCGAACCATATCCATTAGGGTTCGGTTCCTCCTTTCGGAAACTCCATTTAGTTGGGGTGTTCCAGGAGGAGTGAGCTGCGAGATAATCCCACAACTTTTAAGATGATCTTGGAAAGCATCGCTTAGGTATTCACCTCCTCTATCGGTACGAAGTACCTTGATTGTCTTATTGAGTTGATTTTGTACTTCGTTTTGATACTCTTTGAATGCTTCAAAAGTTTCGTCCTTATCTCTTAACAAGTAGACATATCCGAAACGACTGAAGTCATCAATGAAAGTAACAAAGTATCTTTCACCATTCCGAGTTATGGGCTTAAAGGGTCCACATACATCCGAATGTATTAATCCCAATAAGTCCTTAGCCCTTTCGTAGGTCCCTTTGAAAGGTGCTTTAGTCATTTTGCCTTGTAAACAAGATTCACATACATCAAACAAGTCTAGTTCATTTGATTTCAAAAGGCCATTCTTTTGAAGTGTATGCATTCGATTCTTGTTTATGTGACCAAGGCGACAATGACATAAGTAGGAATCACTCAAATCCATTTTGAGTTTCTTGGTGCTAGTATGGTATATTGAGCTACTAGATGATGTGTCATCATGAACCAATTCATAAATTCCATTTGAAGGCGAAGCCTTAAAATAGAATACATTATCTAAATAAACGTGGATATCATCATTAACAAAATTAAGATAAAAACTACATTGTTTTAAACGGGAAACTAAAATAATGTTTCGACATAAATCCGGTGCATACAAAACATTGTTCAAAATAAGTTCCAAACCACTTGAAAGTTTTAATACAAAGTCTCCTTGAGCCTTCACTTGCACTTTGGCTCCATTACCCATAAATAGACTTGATGTTCCCTTTTGCTTGCTACTTCTTTTGAACCCCTGCAAAGAATTGCAAATGTGAGTTCCACATCCAGTGTCTAATACACATGTATTAGAAGAAGTAATACTAAGCTCTATATATACGATATATATATTACCTGAGGTTTGCCCCGCATCCCTCTTTTCCTTCAACTCCTTAAGGTAGACCGGGCAGTTGCGTTTCCAGTGACCCATTTCACCGCAACCGAAGCACGGGTCTTCCTTGGGGTTTGCTTGTCCGGCAACCTTTTGCTTCTTGTTCTTGTTTTTGGTTGGGGTAACCATCCTCCCCTTTCCCTTGCCTTGATGGGCGGGTCCTTTCCTCTTTGCCTCCTTTGGCTTAGAGGTGTTGTTACCTTTGGACCCACCATCATTGATCATTAGCACGGGTGAAGCCCTCTTACCCATGCTAGTTTCCACCGTCCTAAGTATGCCATGAAGTTCGCCAATGGTCTTATACATCCCATTCATATTGTAATTAATTACAAATTGGTCAAACCTCTTTGACAAGGAGTTTAGGATAAGATCCGTGGCTAGCTCATTAGATATGTTGAGATTAAGACGGTTTGCGCTATCAATGAGGCTTTTCATCTTAAGGACATAAGATGAAACGGATTGGGAGTCGTCCATACGACATGCATGAAGCGCTCGAACGGTCTCGAAGCGCTCGACACGTGCTTGTTGAAGGAACATCTCCTTCAATTGCGTGATCATGTCGTATGCAGTATGATGCTCGAAATCTTTTTGGAGTTCGGGTATCATAGTCCCAAGCATTAGGCAAGCGACTTGCACCGAATCGGCACAATACTTATCCCAATAAGCCATGCCTTCCGTATCATCCTCGTTGGGTTGATCGGGAATGGGGTCTTCCAACACATACGCCTTATCCTCAAGTTTGAGGACAATCCTAAGATTGCGGAACCAATCCATAAAGTTCGTATGGTTGAGTTTGTCTTTCTCGAGGAGAGACCTTAACGATAGGTTATTCAAGTTAATAGATGCATTTTGCATGTTGTTGTTATTGGTGGCCATCTACAAAATTTAACAAAGTTCATTTAAGTATCGATTTTAAATTTAATAAACAATACCCTTTTAAATTTTAATTGACTTATTAAATATTAGAATCCAACGGTAAATCAAATTTCGGTTAGGTGACCTTTATCCCGTTATTTGATTTAGCTAGGTAGTCATTTATATGACAATTGCAATCCTTTTGCAACTTCTAAATTATGGGATCATGCAATCCTTTTGCATGGCATATTTATCCCATCAACGCCTATTTGTTCCTCATGCTTCGGTGACCCTAAGTTCATGATTCCCAAATCAAGTCGTCCTACTTGTGTAAACATGTAAAATTAACATACAAGTGGTTAGGTGACCTTTATCCCACAAGCATGCGAATTTTACCTTAACCATATTAGTTAGCTCATAACGGTTAGGTGACCTTTATCCCATTATGAGTTCCCTACTATGTTTAAGTGTCCCACAAAAGGATGGCGTTAAACTTGTTTACCTTGTTTGTTAAAGGGATTTTAAGTTTTCATTATTTCTAGTTTGAGAAAACTTTTATGCCATACACTAACATGCATTTAGTGTATGGTTCATTAGAAATCCATTTTCAAGTCATGTAATTTTAGCCAATTACTTGATATAAACCATTTTATACATATGATCCTTATCATGTTCTTAATAACCATTTATTAATATCCTTTTTGCCATTTCAATTTAACCGATTAAATTGTGGTTTGGTAAATTTCATGTTGTTAATAATTTAACCAATTAAATTTTAGTTTTGCTTGTTGTTAACTTGTGTGATAACTTGTTGTAGTAACATGCACAATCCACAATCATACTTGAAATTAAAACAACCACGCATGCAAAACAAATGTTCACAATCAAGCCTTTTGGTAGGCATTTTGTTTAGCCGAAAACAAAATGCCACCGGTCAATGGGTAAAACACAAAGTAAGAGGTTTTAACCTCCCACTTAACCTTGCATCCACATGCTTCTTGTGTTCTTCCTTGTGATTTTCATGCATCTTCATCTTGTTACAAAATATATCCTAATACATTTTGTCTAGAAAATGAAAATACATCCTAATCTATTTTACATGCCAAATATAAAATAAATTACATAACCAAATGAATGAATATTACAACCAAATGAATGAATTAATTATTACATACCAAATGAATAATACAAATCATTCAAACACACATGGATTCAATCATAAGGTCAAGGCATTGATTGTGAACTACTACATACAACAAATATGAACTAAATGGCAACCCAAAACCAATTTTGGAACCCCCATAATTCGGCCTAAATTATGTACCCACCTCAAATCCATCAATTTTGCATTCCACTTTCATGCATGTTAATAAAATGTAAAGTTGGTGGGTTTTAAAGACCATATATAAGAAGCATATTTCATGGACTTCGGCTCTAGATACCATTGATGGAATTCAACATTATAACATGTTCTTAATGTTAACATAATCACAAAATCAATTTTATAAAAGTTAAAGTAAGCGGAAGCATGATGATTAAGAAAACAATTTTATATCTTAAACCAATTTTAAGTGAATTCCATGTATGTATCAAGTCATGAAAATAAGCTTACATATAATTAACAAGGAAGTAAGATTCAATACCTCCTCAAGCTAGTTGAGGGTTGTTTGATACAAGAAGATGATGAACAAGTGTGTTAAAACTCCAAGCCTTTGATGCACCAACACCACCCTTTAAGTTAGTTAAGATTTATACACTTAACTAACTAATTAACCAAGCTCAAAACCCCTTTGATTGCACTTGAAAAACTGGACAGCAGTAACTAAAATGATGATGAGAATGCAAGCTTGAAAAGCATGAAACCTCAAGAGATAATACCCCAAACTTAATACCAACACCTAGTACTTTTGTTAGGATTTGTTTTACACTTGAAGTGAGCTTGTAATAGCAAAGTTGGAACCCCTTTGTGTGTCAAACAGCCCACGGCCAGGAACAGCTGCAGGAGAGGTTTTTTATGCAGTTTTTTTCTAATTGTTTGATGTGTATTGCATGCCTCTTTTTAGTCAAGACCTTGGTTAACTTATCAAGCATGTACCTAGGAGTTATGACCTCAAAAGTACCAAAAGGAATAAGCATGGGAGGTCTTCTTGGTTCAACAAAAACTGCCCACATTATCCCATTATTTTATACAAGATGTCAATTTTATAAAACTTGTAAAAGATTTTATAAAACTTGTATAAAATAAATATGTATTTCTTACATGCAATAATTTTATAAACCATTTTATAAAATATAACACAACATAATTATTTAAACCTATAAATAATTAAATACAAATTATCCAAATAATTTATTTCAAGTAATAACATTTCAGAAAACCAATTTTCTAAAGCTCAAGTGTCGCGTATTTATTTAACGATCCAACTGCTAAAATCAAATACGAATAAGGTGTCGGTAAGTTTGTTATTGGGTATGACCCGACTTGGATCAAAACATATTAGCCACGTTAATTTAATATGTCTCTCGGGCATACGAAATACCTTCAGAATAATGGTCCGAAATTCATAGGTATGAAGTTTTGAATGAACATAGTTAATGTTCTAAGAAGGAAATCGTAATGGCACGATCTTGATTTGTTAAATTACCAGAATATCTAAAAATATAGGACTATGAAGAAGATAAGTTCTTAATATGTTTGGAGATTGGGTATAATGTAAGAGTCGTGTAAATGACACATGATGATGGTACTGAGAATCATCACGTTTCATTAGAAACTCAGCATGAATTACTGTAATATAATCACGTTGATCAAGTGTCATTATATTATACTAACTCATGCATCAGTTCCCAACATTACTTCAATAACATTCATATTTTAAGCTCGAAAGTTTACAGAATATAGAAACTAATAGTTTCTATATGATGTAATACTGATAGCACGAAGAAATTAATGATTTCAGATAAGATTAATTATGAAAATATATTCAGAAATATCGAGGATATTTATAATGAAAGATACGATAATATTTCAGAATATCTAAGATCCGAGGATGATAGAAACTACTGTCTGCAAGGGTTTAGAGTAAGAAGCAAGATATTCACTAAAGACTTTAGCAGACATTGAATCATTTGGATTCGTTGAAGTTAAACTTATTCTTTGTGATTTGTTCACGGCTTTCTTCATAGTTTCGCATAATCTGCTTTTCGGTACTAAATTTTCCATTGAATGTTTCCAATATAATGATACACACGAAGAACGAAGAGGTTTATAATTTTGAACGAGAATATTTATGAAAATATCCTCAGAAATATCAAAGATATTGATAATGATATTTTGGAATTTCTAAGTTCGGTGGTTGATGAGGAAGATTTTCCGCAAGATTTTAACATGAGTACGGAGCAAGTTATTCGTTGAAGGTTTCATCGGATCTAGAATTACCTGGATTCTTTGAATATATGGTATGGTCCTTGTATTTGTCCTTGGTCTCCTTCGTGGTTAGCTCAATCCGTTTTCCAGTTCCAACTTTTCTGAGCTTTTCCAACATACTATTCTTTATCTTCAAACTTTCGATGGTTAAGGTCGTTTACGGTTGTCTATGGTTTCTGCTGCTTCATTCAGCTTTTTCATCATTCGGAGTATTGATATGTGACTGAGTGCTTTTCAGAATTTCAGAATGAGAGATCATAATTCTAAGAGATAAATGTTATATGTATACATATAACTATTGATGTAGAAATGCTGCGAGATTCAAAATACTGATTGCTGATTCTCGGTAATTGGTATATCAATTCTCGTTACAAGATGCGGATGTTTATATGATAGGGTTTTAATGAACAATTATAATAGTTTTTCGGAGAGTCTTAAGCCAATGAGTAATGATGTTGCTGGTAAGTTTACTAATAATGTGATGAGGTGTAAACGGTTCCCCGATAACGATGACGAAAGGCAAGCTTATAAATCGAGGTTATAATAAGTCTTATCTGAATGAAAGTCGAAGCTGACTTGCTGGAGCTGTGACAAAATTGGCTAATTTGAAAAGAAATTGTGTTGTTATTTTCGGAAATAACAATGCCAAAGAAGCTAGCACAGATACGTGTTAAACATTTATACAGGTTCTGAGAAATTTTTTTTTTTCCAGGTGCATAACTATATGCGTAAATCTTTTCTTTCGTAGATGAAGTGCGGTTGATTAATCCTCCTAGTTGAGGTGTTTTCAAAAATCATGAAAGGTTTGAACGCAGATTGTAATCGTCAAGATACAAATGAGGTTTAAGATGAAAATCAAGTGGCAAACTTGAAGAATTGTTTAGTTTCATATGTTATAATCAATATTTTAATTCATTTTAATTGTTCACTGTTGGTAGTCCTCAGTTGATTAGTCCACAGTTAGCTAGGAACAGTTTGCTAGGATTTTGTTAGCGTGGTTTCTTAACAAAATTTCTCATAGTTAATTCGTTTGTTTCTAACAATTTTATTCCGTCAAATGTTTTCTTCATTATGCCAATTGTTAGATTCAGATAGGTCAAAATCCAAATGCGAAATTTGAATGGAAAAAGTTATTCTGTGGTGAACGGATTCATATATCTATGGATGTAAGTAGGATAGGAAATGACTGTTGGATCAGATTTGAAGAATGTACAGTGTAACTCATTAATGTGAAATCTTAAATATTCCTCGGGTATTACCTACCCGTTAAAATATTTTCATCATTAACAGTTTGTACGAGAGAATTTTAATCACAATCTTTATGGAAATATATATACGTATTTATTTTCTTCAGATGTAATTATGAATTCAATGAGTCAATATAATATTAGACTCATTTGATTTTCGATTTGAGCTAGAATAAGTAATCTCTAAAACTATTAGAATTCACATATTCTTCGCAGAATATTAATGAAGTTATGGTTCAATACATCATCATTAGTTGCTGTTGATACTCCTTGGTATCCATGGTGCGTATAATGTTGATGTTCGTGGAACAGATTGTGATGTTGAGGTGTGAGATGCGGATGTTGATGTTGGTGGTACTGTTGGTGCCGGTAATGTTGCTGAAGCTGGTACATTTTGCACCATACTTTTCACGGCTACAACTCGGGTGCGAAGCTCGTTGACTTATTACTCCGGGATGATTGTCGGTCGGAACGAGCGAATGAATAAGGTTTAGAATTGTGGATAGAATATTATCGTGGGGAGATATTCGGGCAACGAGAGTGAAAATGGTGTTTCGAACAGGTTCGCCAGTAAGTGATTCCGGTGCTTCGCCAAAAGGTGAATTCGGTTGGTGGAAGGGATCGCCTTCTTCGCGTGTCCATTGATTGAGTAGACTACGAACCCATCAGATGAATCGAGGATGGATGATTGGTTGGTTCATTCTGGTGACACTGCTTCCGGAGCTGGAGTGGAAATCCATATCGGAATCGCTGTCGAAATCCGAGGAACTTGAACTCGTTGCAGAATTTATCTAGCATGGTTAGATAATGGATTTTCGATGTGAAATGATTTTTGGATATCGGATGATATTCTACTTACATAGAATTTACGAAGGAATTTACGAAATATATCAGGCATAGCTTTCGAATTTACGAAATTTACGAAAAGATTTCGTAGATTTCGTTACATCGAAAGTTGACGGCATGCATACCATATCATAATATAACCAACTATAATTGACTTAATGATAATCTTGATGAACTCAACGACTCGAATGCAACGTCTTTGGAAATATGCTATGAATGACTCCAAGTAATATCTCTAAAATGAGCAAATGCACAGCGAAAGATTTCTTTCGTACCTGAGAATAAACATGCTTTAAAGTGTCAACCAAAAGGTTGGTGAGTTCATTAGTTTAACATAAATAACCATTATCATCATTTTTAATAGACCACAAGATTTCCATATTCAGTTCTCATAAATATACGTCACATGCATAGAGACAAAATATCTTTCATATGGATTGAACACCTGGTAACCGACATTCACAATATGCATATAAGAATATCCCCATCATTCCGGGATCCTCCTTCGGACATGATATAAATTTTGAAGTACTAAAGCATCCGGTACTTTGGATGGGGCTTGTTGGGCCCGATAGATCTATCTTTAAAGTTCGCGTCAATTAGGGTGTCTGTTCCCTAATTCTTAGATTACCAGACTAAATAGAAAGGGGCATATTCGATCTCGATCATTCAACCATATAATGTAGTTTCGATTACTTGTGTCTATTTCGTAAAACATTTATAAAAGCGCATGCATTCTCAGTCCCAAAAATATATATTGCAAAATCATTTAAAAAGGGATTAATGAAACTCACGCATATAAATACTGTAAATCAGTTAATAAAGCATTTGCATATATTCTCAGCCTAAAAACGTAAAGAGTAAAAGGGAGCAGATGAACTCACTCAATGTATTTTGTAGTAAAAATACATATGACTATATTGAACAATTGAACGATGCAGGGTTGGCCTCGGATTCACGAACCTATACCATTTGTATATATATTAAAATATATACTCGTAATCGAATAAATCTATTTGTTATTTTTGAATATATCTGTTATGTTAATACTTTATAAGTTTTATTATTTATTTATATTTCCATCTAATATATATATATAGAGATTTTAATATAGTTAAGTTATGTAATATATTTTTGTATATAAAAATCTATATTTTTATACTTATAACTTTAATAACGTCATTAATACTTTTATTTTTCATAATAGTAATTATTTTAATAATAATGATATAGCTAATACTATAAATGTTAGTTTTGTAATAATATTCCTTATGATAATAATAGTAATTTTAATAAAATGAAAAGTTTATTAATAATGATAATGAAAGTAAAAGTTTTTATAGTGATACATAATACTTAATAATAATTATTATAGCAATTTCATTATTCGTGATAATATTAATAATAATACTTATTTTAATCATAATCAAAATCTTCACGTTAAATTTCTAAACTAATAACAAAAGCTTTTATAAAATCGATTTGTAATGCTAATCATAATAATAATTGTAATACTTATATTAATAATAGTTATACTACTAATAATATTCAGTGATGATACTAGTGCCAGAAAGGTTAATGATACTAATATTAGTGATCATAGCAATAATACTAAATAATATTATTTTTTTTTTTAACATTGTTAAAGGTAACTATAATATTAATACTTAAGTGACAAACTTAACAATAATAAATACATTAATAATACTTATAAGATTAATAATAATGATAATGATTATAATACTTATAATTATGATAATATTAATAATATTAATATTAATAATAATAATAATAATAATACTAAAAGAAGTTATACCTCAAAGAATAGGATTTAAAAAAAAAACCAGCAGCAGGGTTTGAACCCATGACCTCCAGTTCACATATAAACCCTCCTAACCATCCGGCCACTTCTATTTTTCGGAAATTAAATCATAACCCAATGTATATATCCCATTCTATCTATTCGGCCCAACTGGAAGAATACGGCCCAACACAGATTAATAACCCAACATCTAATTAAATTTGATTAAAGATGTAAAGAAGCCCAATCCAAAAAAAAAAACTGAATTATCTTAGCCCACTTAACAATCCATAGGGTATCCTGGATTTTTAAAGAAGTCGATAGCAGCAAAAAAAAAAGTGAAGGGTTTTCGTGGTTTACAGTTGTCGACCACCAACAATAAATAATTGGAACCGATCGTTGTCTTCTCATTGTCATCGTGTCCTTCATCAATCACCCTCATTAATCAAGTTCATCATCTTCTTTCTTAAATTCATTATCAACGTTCACCTTTTAGTAATTGTGTTTCGATCGGGAGCAGAAGTAATTCGTTGGGTTTCTTTGTTGGGTGATAGTATTCAACAAAAAGAAAAGAAAAAAAAAATAAAACAACCAGAATACAATGGTTATAAGTTGGTGATGGTTGTGTACGAGTTCGATCCAGAATAGAAACAGGAAGCAAGCAATTAGTGAGTAACATCTTAATCATCTTTATCACCTATTAACATCATCGTCTATATTATGTCCATTATCAAAGAATTTTTATAGTCATTCACCATTCATGAATCATCATTAAATCGGAACAATAGCAGAAGGTATAGCAGTTGTAAGTTAAGGGATTTGGTTTGGATGAGATTTGAATAACAGAAAAATAAAATATATATATGGCAGTAGGCGAACATGAGAAGAAGAACATGGCAACTTGGGAATGGTTTGTTGTGATCCTATTCAATTGCAAAAAAAAAAATAATCGTGGCAGTGGTGGTTGATTGTTCACGAAAAGAAATCCAAGAGAAAGAAGGAGAGGGAGATAAATGAAAAAGAGAGAGAGAGGTGAAGATGAGATGGCGTGTGATTGTTTAACACAATTAGAAACAGTAACATAGGCTGCAGTAGCAGTAACGAAAGAAAGAAAAAAGAATATATAGAAGGTGGTATTTGAGGTGGCTGTTGTGATGGGTTTTACGGTAACCCGAAACCAAACTCGTGCAGCAGCAATTTTAATTAGGTTTGAATTATAGATTGTGGTTACTTTGATGGTGGTGATGAGAGTGGTTCACATAGCTAGGTGTATGGTGGTGATGTTTTTAGTCCGTAACAGCAACCGTATTCGTTTGCAATCGATAGTTCATGGTTTGAAAAGGGTTTGTCAAATAGTTGTAAGTATTTACAGCAACATAAAGAGTTGTTCTTGGGTTGGGATCACAAGCGTTTGTAGTAGTAGACAGGAGGGATTTGCAGCAGTTCCAGTCGATCAAAACAAAAGAAAATAAATAATCGGCATTAGTATCAAACAGTAGAAGTTTTTAGGTTTAGGTGGTTTTGATTGGTGTTGTTGAAGTGGGTATGTGGATCTCGGATACAACCAGGAAAACACAACAGATATCAGCGTGTATTGGGACAGTTGTGTTTCGTTGGTAACAGATACATAAGAATAACAATTGCAGTTGCATCGAATTAAAACAGAAAATAAGAGTGATGGTTTGTCTAGTTGTTCATGGTTATGTTTGTTGAAGAGTTAAGAAGAAAAAGGAGTTGGTGAAAGATGAATATGATCATGGAGTACGTATGTATAGTATATAGAAAAGAAAGATAAATAAAGATGGAAATTGATGGCTAACAGAAAGGTGTTATTAAATCAACATGTCAATCAATTTAACATAGTGACTTATGCTTCATTATTAAAAATATTACGGATGGAAATTTGAGGTAGGAAACAAATTTAATAAAGTTTGAAAGTGATGCTAAATTCCATTTGATTTCTGTCTGATTCGTTTTGTATTGATAATGGAATCATTGGCTTAATCTAAAAGAAAAGAATCAATTACTAGTAATAAAAGTAGAAAGAAAATAATCAGATATAATAAATTCTGTTATTTGTCATTGTTTTTGTAATTAATTAATATTAATAACTAATAATAATAATACTACTACTTTAAATAAATAAAAAAAATATAGAATTATTGATAAAGACACTAATAATAATAAATTCTAGAAATAGTGATAATAGTAAAAAATAATAAAACAAATTATAGGTATTAAATTTTATATCTATGTATTATAATTTTAATAGTATTATTAATATTGATATTATTATTAATATTAATATTAATATAAATATTTATCTTAATATAACTACTATATCTTAACTTGTTTAAATAACCATTAAGTGTTACAATCGTTTACTAAATGAATTCGAAATCAAATATATGTATTTTTGATATATTGTTTATATATATAATTTAAGTACCAATTAATTGTTTTTTTAAATCAATAGATTTATTATTATTATATATTTACAAATAATACTCATATATATATAAATAATTGTTCGTGAATCGTCGGGAATGGTCAAAGGGTAATTGATTATATGACTATAGTTTCAAACTTTTCGAGACTCAACTTTACATAATTTGCTTACCGTGTCGAAATCATATAAAGATTAAAGTTTAATTTGGTCGGAAATTCCCGGGTCATCACAGTACCTACCCGTTAAAGAAATTTCGTCCCGAAATTTGAGTGAGGTGGTCATGGTTAACAATAAATCTGTTTTCATGACATATACGAGTTGAGATTTAGAGTTTTATCACATTGAGAAATATAGATAAAACAATTCGATTATTCGAAGAGTACGAATGAACTATTGCAAAAGAGTGAAATGAATATCTGCAGATTCGTCATATCTTTTGACGTAGATAGGATTGATTTCCATATTTTTAAGAGATTTGGGGAAGATCCTAGTAATAAGATTTGATTCTTCGAGAATTAAGGAAATTTAGGATCCGCTTTAAATGCGATCATCCGTTTGGATTGCTCTGTCGGATATGTTACTATAAATCCACCGTCTTCGTTTTATTACAACTCACACCTTCTATTCTTACTCCCTCAATTCATACTTTAAAGCATTCATTAATATTCTCCATCTAGTACTGATTCTTGATATACTTTTAACTTCCATATCTGTCGTTCTTCTCTTTCATCTGCCGCTAGAAGAATCTATTTACTTCTACTATTAGCTTGGGGTTATGGTAATTTTAATTCTCCCGTGCCTTTACGTGGCAATACGTATTGATATACACGGTTTGTAATTTATGTGTTGTTGTCGAGCTTTATATTTTCTTTTATATTCAAGAGTTCAATACTTTTATTTCCTCTTCCCGACTTCAAATAAAGCGAATAATGGTCCGAAATTCATAGGTATGAAGTTTTGAATGAACATAGTTAATGTTCTAAGAAGGAAATCATAATGGCACGATCTTGATTTGTAAAATTACCAGAATATCTAAAAATATAGGACTATCAAGAAGATATGTTCTTAATATGTTTGGAGATTGGGTATAATGTAAGAGTCGTGTAAATGACACATGATGATGGTACTGAGAATCATCACGTTTCATTAGAAACTTAGCATGAATTACTGTAATATAATCACGTTGATCAAGTGTCATTATATTATACTAACTCATGCATCAATTCCCAACATTACTTCAATAACATTCATATTTTAAGCTCGAAAGTTTACAGAATATAGAAACTAATAGTTTCTATATGATGTAATACTGATAGCACGAAGAAATTAATGATTTTAGATAAGATTAATTATGAAAATATATTCAGAAATATCGAGGATATTTATAATGAAAGATACGATAATATTTCAGAATATCTAAGATCATAGGATGATAGAAACTATTGTCTGCAAGGGTTTAGAGTAAGAAGCAAGATATTCACTAAAGACTTTAGCAGACATTGAATCATTTGGATTCGTTGAAGTCAAACTTATTCTTTGTGATTTGTCCACGGCTTTCTTCATAGTTTCGCATAATCTGCTTTTCGGTACTAAATTTTCCATTGAATGTTTCCAATATAATGATACACAGGAAGCACGAAGAGGTTTATAATTTCAAACGAGAATATTTATGAAAATATCCTCAGAAATATCCAAGATATTGATGATGATATTTTGGAATTTCTAAGTTCGGTGGTTGATGAGGAAGATTTTCCGCAAGATTTTAACATGAGTACGGAGCAAGATATTCGTTGAAGGTTTCATCGGATCTAGAATTACCTGGATTCTTTGAATATATGGTATGGTCCTTGTATTTGTCCTTGGTCTCCTTCGTGGTTAGCTCAATCCATTTTCCAGTTCCAACTTTTCTGAGCTTTTCCAACATACTATTCTTTATCTTCAAACTTTCGATGGTTAAGGTCGTTTACGGTTGTCTATGGTTTCTCCTGCTTCATTCAGCTTTTTCATCATTCGGAGTATTGATTTGTGACTGAGTGCTTTTCAGAATTTCAGAATGAGAGATCATAATTCTAAGAGATAAATGTTATATGTATACATATAACTATTGATGTAGAAATGCTGCGAGATTCAAAATATTGATTGCTGATTCTCAGTAATTGGTATATCAATTCTCGTTACAAGATGCGGATGTTTATATGATAGGGTTTTAATGAAAAATTATAATAGTTTTTCGGAGAGTCTTAAGCCAATGAGTAATGATGTTGCTGGTAAGTTTACTAATAATGTGATGGGGTGTAAACGGTTCCCCAATAACGATGACGAAAGGCAAGATTATAAATCGAGGTTATAATAAGTCTTATCTGAATGAAAGTCGAAGCTGACTTGCTGGAGCTGTGACAAAATTGGCTAATTTGAAAAGAAATTGTGTTGTTATTTTCGGAAATAACAATGCCAAAGAAGCTAGCACAGATACGTGTTAAACATTTATACAGGTTCTGAGATTTTTTTTTCAGGTGCATAACTATATGCGTAAATCTTTTCTTCCGTAGATGAAGTGCGGTTGATTCATCCTCCCGGCTGAGGTGTTTTCAAAAATCACGAAAGGTTTGAACGCAGATTGTAATCGTCAAGATACAAATGAGGTTTAAGGTCAAAATCAAGTGGCAAACATGAAGAATTGTTTACTTTCATATGTTATAATCAATATTTTAATTCTTTTTAATTGTTCACTGTTGGTAGTCCTCAGTTGATTAGTCCACAGTTAGCTAGGAACAGTTAGCTAGGATTTTGTTAGCGTGGTTTCTTAACAAAATTTCTCATAGTTAATTCGTTTGTTTCTAACAATTTTATTCCGTCAAATGTTTTCTTCATTATGCCACTTGTTAAATTCTGATAGATCAAAATCCAAATGTGAAATTTGAATGGAAATAGTTATTCTATGGTGAACGGATTCATATATCTATGGATGTAAGTAGGATAGGAAATGACTGTTGGATCAGATTTGAAGAATGTACAGTGTAACTCATTAATGTGAAATCTTAAATATTCCTCGGGTATTACCTACCCGTTAAAATATATTCATCATTAACAGTTTGTACGAAAGAATTTTTAATCACAATCTTTATGGAAATATATATACGTATTTATTTTCTTCAGATGTAATTATGAATTCAATGAGTCAAAATAATATTAGACTCATTTGATTTTCGATTTGAGCTAGAATAAGTAATCTCTAAAACTATTAGAATTCACATATTCTTCGCAGAATATTAATGAAGTTATGGTTCAATACATCATCATTAGTTGCTGTTGATACTCCTTGGTATCCATGGTGCGTATAATGTTGATGTTCGTGGAACAGATTGTGATGTTGAGGTGTGAGATGCGGATGTTGATGTTGGTGGTACTGTTGGTGCCGGTAATGTTGCTGAAGCTGGTACATTTTGCACCATACTTTTCACGGCTACAACTCGGGTGCGATGCTCGTTGACTTATTACTCCGGGATAATTATCGTCAGAACGAGCGGATGAATAAGGTTTAGAATTGTGGATAGAATATAATCGTGGTGAGATATTCGGGCAACGAGAGTGAAAATGGTGTTTCGAACAGGTTCGCCAGTAAGTGATTTCGGTGCTTCGCCAAAAGGTGAATTCGGTTGGTGGAAGGGATCGCCTTATTCGCGTCTCCATTGATTGAGTAGACTACGAACCCATCAGATGAATCGAGGATGGATGATTGGTTGGTTCATTCTGGTGACACTGCTTCCGGACCCGGAGTGGAAATCCATATCGGAATCGCTGTTGAAATCCGAGGAACTTGAACTGGTTGCAGAATTTATCTAGCATGGTTAGATAATGGATTTTCGATGTGAAATGATTTTCGGATATCAGATGATATTCTACTTACATAGAATATCTATATATATATATATATATATATATATATATATATATATATATATATATATATATATATATATATATATATATATATAGAACAAAAGATTTCGTAGATTACGGAGGAATTTACGAAATATATCAGGCATAGCTTATGGTAACAGATACGTTAAGATATGGATTAGCAGATACGCTGGGATATGAATTTTGTCTATACACTATTCATGCAATCAATGCAGTAAGATGTGTCTAGACTAAGAATGATAAGCAGGTAATTTTCGACACGAAATGATAAGCAAAACTTTTGACATGCAGACACGGTCAAAGTCCAGACTCACTAATGCATCCTAACGACTATCAGTTAGACACACTAATGCGAGACCCGGTTCGCTAAGACCACTGCTCTGATACCAACTGTAAAGACCTGTCCTAATCCATCCGGACGAAGTCTATATCGATTATAAATGATTCACAACAGTTGATTACATCGCGAGGTACTTGACCTCTATATGATACATTTTACAAACATTGCATTCGTTTTTGAAAAGACAATCTTTCGTTACATCGAAAGTTGACGGCATGCATACCATATCATAATATAACCAACTATAATTGACTTAATGATAATCTTGATGAACTCAACGACTCGAATGCAACGTCTTTTGAAATATGCCATGAATGACTCCAAGTAATATCTCTAAAATGAGCAAATGCATAGCGAAAGATTTCTTTCGTACCTGAGAATAAACATGCTTTAAAGTGTCAACCAAAAGGTTGGTGAGTTTATTATTTTAACATAAATAACCATTATCATCATTTTTAATAGACCACAAGATTTCCATATTCAGTTCTCATAAATATACGTCCCATGCATAGAGACAAAATATCATTCATATGGATTGAACACCTGGTAACCGACATTCACAATATGCATATAAGAATATCCCCATCATTCCGGGATCCTCCTTCAGACATGATATAAATTTTGAAGTACTAAAGCATCCGGTACTTTGGATGGGGTTTGTTGGGCCCGATAGATCTATCTTTAGAGTTCGCGTCAATTAGGGTGTCTGTTCCCTAATTCTTAGATTACCAGACTAAATAGAAAGGGGCATATTCGATCTCGATCATTCAACCATATAATGTAGTTTCGATTACTTGTGTCAATTTCGTAAAACATTTATAAAAGCGCATGCATTCTCAGTCCCAAAAATATATATTACAAAAGCATTTAAAAAGGGATTAATGAAACTCACGCATATAAATATTGTAAATCAGTTAATAAAGCATTTGCATGTACTCTCAACCCAAAAACGTAAAGAGTAAAAGGGAGCAGATGAACTCACTCAATGTATTTTGTAGTAAAAATACATATGACTATATTGAACATTTGAACGATGCAGGGTTGGCCTCGGATTCAAGAACCTATACCATTTGTATATATATTAAAATATATACTCGTAATCGAATAAATCTATTTGTTATTTTTGAATATATCTGTTATGTTAATACTTTATAAGTTTTATTATTTATTTATATTTCCATCTAATATATATATAGAGAGATTTTAATATAGTTAAGTTATGTAATATATTTTTGTATATAAAAATCTATATTTTTATACTTATAACTTTAATAACGTCATTAATACTTTTATTTTTCATAATAGTAATTATTTTAATAATAATGATATAGCTAATACTATAAATGTTAGTTTTATAATAATATTCCTTATGATAATAATAGTAATTTTAATAAAAATTAAAAGTTTATTAATAATGATAATGAAAGTAAAAGTTTTTATAGTGATACATAATACTTAATAATAATTATTATAGCAATTTCATTATTCATGATAATATTAATAACAATACTTATTTTAATCATAATCAAAATCTTCACGTTAAATTTCTAAACTAATAACAAAAGCTTTTATAAAATTGATTTGTAATGCTAATCATAATAATAATTGTAATACTTATATTAATAATAGTTATACTACTAATAATATTCAGTGATGATACTAGTGCCAGAAAGGTTAATGATACTAATATTAGTGATCATAGCAATAATACTAAATACTATTTTTTTTTTTAACATTGTTAAAGGTAACTATAATATTAATACTTAAGTGACAAACTTAACAATAATAAATACATTAATAATACTTATAAGATTAATAATAATGATAATGATTATAATACTTATAATTATGATAATATTAATAATATTAATATTAATAATAATAATAATAATAATACTAAAAGAAGTTATACCTCAAAGAATAGGATTTAAAAAAAAAACCAGCAGCAGGGTTTGAACCCATGACCTCCAGTTCACATATAAACCCTCCTAACCATCCGGCCACTTCTATTTTTCGGAAATTAAATCATAACCCAATGTATATATCCCATTCTATCTATTCGGCCCAACTGGAAGAATACGGCCCAACACAGATTAATAACCCAACATCTAATTAAATTTGATTAAAGATGTAAAGAAGCCCAATCCAAAAAAAAAACTGAATTATCTTAGCCCACTTAACAATCCATAGGGTATCCTGGATTTTTAAAGAAGTCGATAGCAGCAAAAAAAAAATAAAGTGAAGGGTTTTCGTGGTTTACAGTTGTCGACCACCAACAATAAATAATTGGAACCGATAGTTGTCTTCTCATTGTCATCGTGTCCTTCATCAATCACCCTCATTAATCAAGTTCATCATCTTCTTTCTTAAATTCATTATCAACGTTCACCTTTTAGTAATTGTGTTTCGATAGGGAGCAGAAGTAATTCGTTCGGTTTCTTTGTTGGGTGATAGTATTCAACAAAAAGAAAAGAAAAAAAAATAAAACAACCAGAATACAATGGTTATAAGTTGATGATGGTTGTGTACAAGTTCGATCCAGAATAGAAACAGGAAGCAAGCAATTAGTGAGTAACATCTTAATCATCTTTATCACCAATTAACATCATCGTCTATATTACGTCCATTATCAAAGAATTTTTATCCTCATTCACCATTCATGAATCATCATTAAATCGGAACAATAGCAGAAGGTATAGCAGTTGTAAGTTAAGGGATTTTGTTTGGATGAGATTTGAATAACAGAAAAATAAAATATATATATGGCAGTAGGCGAACATGAGAAGAAGAACATGGCAACTTGGGAATGGTTTGTTGTGATCCTATTCAATTGCAACAACAAAAAAATAATCGTGGTAGTGGTGGTTGATTGTTCACGAAAAGAAATCCAAGAGAAAGAAGGAGAGGGAGATAAATGAAAAAGAGAGAGAGAGAGAGAGAGGTGAAGATGAGATGGCGTGTGATTGTTTAACACAATTAGAAACAGTAACATAGGCTGTAGTAGCAGTAACGAAAGAAATAAAAAAGAATATATAGAAGGTGGTATTTGAGGTGGCTGTTGTGATGGGTTTTACGGTAACCCGAAACCAAACTCGTGCAGCAGCAATTTTAATTAGGTTTGAGTTATAGATTGTGGTTACTTTGATGGTGGTGATGAGAGTGGTTCACATAGCTAGGTGTATGGTGGTGATGTTTTTAGTCCGTAACAGCAACCGTATTCATTTGCAATCGATAGTTCATGTAGTGACTGATAATGCTAAAAACGAACATATATTTCATAGCATTATTCCTCAAGAAAGACAAGCTTTTAGTTTCAATTGTTCTATTTAAAAGTGATATTCGTTTAAATAATAAAAGGTGAAGACAAAAGACAGATTCGACGAATTGAAGACGCAAAGGTCCAAAAAGCTCAAAAGTACAAAATACAATCAAAGTGGTTCCAATTATTGATAAAAAACGTCTCGAAATTACAAGAGTACAAGATTCAAAACGCAAAGTACAAGATATTAAATTGTACGCAAGAACGTTCGAAAATCCGAAACCGGGACATGAGTAAACTCTCAACGCTCGACGCAACAGACTAAAAATTACGAGTTAACTATGTATATAAATATAATATAATATATAATTAATTATATAAATTATATATATATTATATTTATATAAAAATCCGTCGGCAAGAAAGGAGCCAAAATGGATTGAGCTGGAATTTCAAACTCCGCGACTCGCGGAGTTTGAAGAGCAAAAATGCCGCGAGTTGCGGAGCAGCCAAATTTGAAAATCCCTATAAAACCCAACGAATTCTGATCATTTTTAATATCCATAATCTATCTCTCTCTCAATATATACGTAAATATATATATATATATAATTTATATTTTAATTTTAATTTTAATTTTAAATCCTAATAATAAGGGTATGTTAGCGAATGTTGTAAGGGTGTAAGACAAAATTCTGTTCTCGTAACGCTACGCTATTTTTAATCATTGTAAGTTATGTTCAACCTTTTTACATTAATGTCTCGTAGCTAAGTTATTATTATGCTTATTTAATCCGAAGTAATCATGATGTTGGGCTAAAAATATTAAAATTGGGTAATTGGGCTTTGTACCATAATTGGGGTTTGGACAAAAGAACGACACTTGTGGAAATTAGACTATGGGCTATTAATGGGCTTTATATTTGTTTAACTAAATGATAGTTTGTTAATTTTAATATAAAGATTTACAATTGGACGTCCCTATAAATAACTATATACACTCAATCGGACACGATGGGCGGGGTGTTTATATGTACGAATAATCGTTCATTTAACCGGACACGAGAATGGATTAATAGCCACTAGAATTATTAAAACAGGGGTGAAATTATGTACAAGGACACTTGGCATAATTGTTAACAAAGTATTAAAACGTTGGGTTACACTCAGTCGACATCCTGATGTAATTATTAAAAAAAGTATTAAAATCTTGTTACAGTTTAAGTCCCCAATTAGTTGGAATATTTGACTTCGGGTATAAGGATAATTTGACGAGGACACTCGCACTTTATATTTATGACTGATGGACTGTTATGGACAAAAAACCAGACGGACATATTAAATAATCCAGGACAAAGGACAATTAACCCATAGGCATAAAACTAAAATAAACACGTCAAACATCATGATTACGGAAGTTTAAATAAGCATAATTCTTTTATTTCATATTTAATTTCCTTTATTTTATATTTAATTTGCACTTCTAATTATCGCATTTTTATTTATTGTTATTGTATTTAATTGCACTTTTAATTATCGTACTTTTTAATTATCGCAAGTTTATTTTATCGCACTTTTATTATTATCAATTTCATTATCGTTATTTACTTTACGCTTTAAATTAAGTCTTTTATTTATTTAATATTTTACATTTGGTTTTAACTGCGACTAAAGTTTTAAAATCGACAAACCGGTCATTAAATGATAAAAACCCCCCTTTATAATAATAATATTACTTATATATATATATATTTGTATTTTTATAAATTAAACTAATATAACGTTAAGCTTTGATTAAAACATTTTCTCTATGGAACGAACCGGACTTACTAAAAACTACACTACTGTACGATTAGGTACACTGCCTTTAAGTGTTGTAGCAAGGTTTAAGTATATCCATTCAATAAATAAATAAATATCTTGAGTAATATTGTATCGTATTTAATAGTATTTCCTTGTAAAATTTAATAGTATTTTATACCCCTTAGCTTTAACTATCAAGTATTTTTGGCGCCGCTGCCGGGGACAATTTAGCTTAAAAGCCGGAAGCGCAACGCTAATAAATATATAAAAAAAAATATTTATTTTTAGTTTACTTTTATAAAAATACGCTTTTGTAAAAATACGTTTTAAATATTCGAAAACATAAAAAGAAAAACAAAAATATAAATATTTTTAAGAGTTTGTTAAATATTTAAGTTTTATAAAGTTTCTTTATTTTTATTTTATAAAAATATAAGTTTTATTTAAATATTTTGTTTTTATTTAAAACATAAAATCAAAGAAAAAAAATATATTTAAATCTATTTTTAAGATTTTTATAAAATTATAGAGTATTTCTATTTTTTTTTAGTTTTTAAAACATAAGTTTTTATTTAGTTTTTATAAATATTTTATTTAATTATTAAAACAGAAAATATAAAGCATAAAAAAAACAAAAACGCGTCGAATTTAAATCAACATGTCATCTGAAATTTGGAATCCCGCGACTCGCGGCGTTTATTGCCACGTGGTACCGCGACTCGCGGAGCCGTCTGACACGGGCCACACAGGAACCCTAACAGCATTAATTACGGGATAATTATTATTATTATTAATTTTAAAACCTACTTAGGGTTTGATTAGTTAATTAATTTTAATTAATTTAGTTTTATTTATTTAATTTGTAATATAAAGTTTATTTAGTTTTATTAATATATAAAAATTAATAATTTTATAAAATAAATAATATAAAAATAATATTTTTATAGAAATTGTACTTTTTACAACTTTTAGTATATTTTTATATTTTGTCCCTTTTTAATTGTTTTAGCGTAATATTTGTGTTTTTCGCTAGTTTTTAGTTTTAAACTCAGTTTTTGCCATAGTTATTTTTATTTCTAGATTTTTAGGCTTTGCCGTAAAATCCCTTAAGTGTTTTTTTTCTTTAGACTAAGATTAAAGTGCTTTAGAATTTTGCGACGACTTTTTAAGTTTTAGTACCTTTTTAAGTTATTTCCATTTGGGATATAGTTTTACTTGTAAGCTTTAATATTTTTAGACACCTTTTACCTATGTATCAATTATCATTCCAATTAGTAATCTCAATTTGCGATTATAATTTTAAGTTTGTGGTAGTAATAAGGTTGGGTTAGGCGAATGTTTTAAAGTTTTATAAGTCACTCTTTTTATTTATTATTTTTCGACGCCTTTTATTTTTCAACCCTTTTCTTTTTCTTTTTCGACGCACTCTTTTTCTTTCTTATTTCTCGTCATTCTAGTTTTTAGGAATTAGAATTTTTTCTACTTCTTATCTATACTTCTTAAAATTACGAAAATTTATTTTAAGTGGTTAAATTGATAGACATCAAAATTTTCTGGTTCGTAGTAATAGTTGGATTTGTACGTGGACCGGGTTATTGGAGCCAAACAGTCCTCAATTATATTGAGACCAAACGAATCCTGCCCCTCTGCTGCATCTTTTGGCTATTCGAAACGTGGGCAAAATCAGAAAAGTCTATTAATTGGATAACTTATATAATTTTTCTTTCCTTTTTAAAAACTAATAGGATATTCAGTGAATGCACCGAGCAAGACGTTCACCACCTTTTGTACGTTCACCACCTTTTGTACGTTCACCACCTGTAACTAGATCAAGATATCTAGCTAATATTGTCTCCGTTGATAATCCATTTTTTGAACCCAACCTCACAATTGAGAATCCGGAGAATATTCAGGGACGATTCATAGATCCTGAACCACTAAACTTTCCTCCGGAAACACCAATCATTCAAACAGAGATTGTTGAGGAACGAACCATTAAATCAGAATCCTCTAGTGATTCTGATTCAACAAATTCAATTATGGAGAATCTAGAACCTTTAAGTATGGAAGACCGAATGAGAGCTAAACGTACTGGCCAAGGTCACGCAATTACTCATCCAGACATTAATGCGCCAGATTATGAAATCAAAGGACAAATTCTACATTTGGTGACTAATCAATGCCAATTTAGTGGTGCGCCGAAGGAAGATCCAAATGAACATCTCCGTACCTTTAATAGGATCTGCACACTATTTAAAATAAGAGAAGTTGAGGATGAACAGATATATCTCATGTTATTTCCCTGGACTTTAAAGGGAGAAGCCAAAGATTGGTTGGAATCGTTACCTGAAGGGACGATTGATACATGAGACGATTTAGTTGAAAAATTTCTTAAACAATTCTTTCCGGCATCTAAAGCCGTAAGACTTCAAGGAGAAATTGTTACGTTCACACAGAAGCCAAATGAAACTCTATATGAGGCGTGGACAAGATTTGGAAAGTTATTAAGAGGATGTCCACAACATGGTTTAGACACCTGTCAAATAGTACAAATATTCTACCAAGGATGCGACATCACTACAAGAAAAGACATCGATATAGCAGCTGGTGGTTCCATTATGAAGAAAACCGAAACTGATGCTTATA
The DNA here is from genome assembly GCF_046630445.1 of Rutidosis leptorrhynchoides. Taxonomy (NCBI): domain Eukaryota; kingdom Viridiplantae; phylum Streptophyta; class Magnoliopsida; order Asterales; family Asteraceae; genus Rutidosis; species Rutidosis leptorrhynchoides. The sequence goes on from NC_092337.1 coordinate 295,230,255, forward strand.
AAATTATTGATAACACTGCTTCCCACTCACATGAGTGGCACCAAGAAAAAGATATCGTTAGATCATCTAAAGCAGCTAGAGCCGATTCTAGCCATGACTTAGATTCCATTTCCGCAAAGATAGATGCTGTCGAGAGACGAATGGAAAAGATGACTAAGGATATTCACTCAATACGAATTAGTTGTGAGCAGTGTAGAGGACCACATTTGACAAAAGATTCTCTAAGTATTGAATTAACAATGGAACAAAGAGAGAATATTTCATACATAAACCAAAGGCCTGGAAATAATTATCAGAATAATTATCAACCACCAAGACCGATCTACAATCAAAACCAGAATTATAATCGAAATATTCCATACAACAACCAACAAGGTCCTAGCAATCAACAAGTATCCAATAATACTTACAACCAGCAAAGACCTAATTTTCAAAACAAACCACCACAAACCGATGATAAAAAGCCGAATTTAGAAGATATGATGATAAAGCTAGTTGAAACTCAAACGCAGTTTTTCACATCTCAAAAACAAACTAATGAACAAAAGGCTCAAAAATTTAGAAATCAACAAGCTTCTATTCAAAACTTGGAACAAGAAGTAAGTAAACTAGCAAGGTTAATAGGTGAAAGAAAACCAGGAAGTTTTCCTAGTGATACAAATGCAAACCCCCGGAATGAAACAGCTAAAGCCATTACCACAAGAAGTGGTACAACACTTAAACCACCTGAAATACCTGTAACTTCTGATGAAGCTATTCCTACTATACAAGAACCACAACCTGATCAAGATAAGGAAAAAGAACCGGTAGTTGAAAAGGTTAATGAAGATAACACAGTTAAGGCTAAACCTTATGTTAAACCATACCAACCACCACTTCCTTACCCGAGTAAAATGAAGAAAGAGAAATTTGAAGCCGAGCAATCCAAATTCTTGGATATGTTTAAACAAATAAATGTAAATCTTCCTTTCATTGATGTGATTTCAGGAATGCCTAGATATGCTAAATTCTTGGAAGATCTGATCACGAATAGAAAGAAAATGGAAGAACTCTCGGCTGTTACTATGAACGCTAATTGTTCAGCAGTGCTGTTGAATAAGATACCAGAAAAATTATCTGATCCAGGAAGTTTCACAATTCCATGTTTTCTGGGTAGTCTTAGTTCAATAGAAGCATTAGCAGACTTAGGTGCTAGTATAAATTTAATGCCGTATTCACTATACGCTAAACTAGACCTTGGAGAATTGAAACAAACAAGAATAAGCATACAACTAGCCGATCGATCAATAAAATATCCTAGAGGGATAATGGAGAACATGCTAGTTAAAGTTGGTACTTTAGTATTTCCAGTAGATTTTGTTGTTCTGGACATGGAAGAAGATTCTCAAGTTCCTCTCATATTAGGAAGACCATTCTTAAACACGGCTAAAGCAATGATAGACGTGTTTGGTAAGAAATTGACCCTAAGTATAGAGGACGAGAGTGTTACCTTTTCAGTTGATAGTGCAATGTAACAACCACAATCTGCAGATGATACATGCTATTATATTCAAACTATAGACTCACATGCAGAATTGTTAGAAGAATTTCCAGAATTACAAGGAACAGGAGAATGTTCTTTAGGAGAAGGTAATGAACCAATTGATGAAGCTGAAATGTTAGCTACACTAATAGCTAATGGATATGAACCAACAACAGAAGAAATTCAAATGCTAAAAGAAGAAGACAGATATCGATATAAATCATCGATAGAAGAACCACCGACATTAGAATTAAAGCCACTTCCAAACCATTTGGAATACGCTTATTTGCATGGTGAATCTGAATTACCTGTAATAATATCGTCTTCTCTTACTGAAAATGAGAAATCACAACTCATTTCTGTTTTGAAAGCTCATAAACCAGCCATTGCATGGAAGATTCATGATATTAAAGGAATAAGTCCTTCGTATTGCACACATAAAATCCTTATGGAAGAAGGTCATAAAACGTATGTGCAACGCCAACGAAGACTAAATCCAAATATGCAAGATGTAGTTAAAAAAGAAATTATTAAACTGCTAGACGCAGGTCTAATTTATCCAATTTCTGATAGTCCATGGGTAAGCCCAGTTCAATGCGTGCCTAAGAAGGGTGGCATGACTGTTATTACAAATGAGAAAAATGAGCTTATTCCTACTAGGACTGTAACAGGATGGCGTGTATGTATTGATTATAGAAAATTAAATGACGCCACCAGAAAAGATCACGTTCCCTTACCTTTCATTGATCAAATGTTGGAAAGATTAGCCGGAAATAGTTATTATTGTTTTCTTGATGGATTTTCCGGATACTTTCAAATTCCAATAGCACCCGAAGATCAAGAGAAAACCACATTCACGTGCCCTTATGGTACTTTTTCTTACAAACGCATGCCATTTGGACTTTGCAATGCCCCTGCAACCTTTCAAAGGTGCATGATGGCGATTTTTCACGACATGATAGAAGAATGCATGGAAGTTTTCATGGATGACTTTTCAGTCTTCGGTGATACATTTGTATCATGTCTAGTTAATCTGGAACGAATGCTTATTAGATGCGAACAATCAAATCTAGTACTTAATTGGGAGAAATGCCATTTCATGGTTAAAGAAGGCATCGTTCTTGGACATAAAATTTCAAAAGAAGGAATTGAAGTGGATAGAGCTAAAGTAGATGTAATTGCTAAACTTCCACATCCCACCAATGTTAGAGGAGTTAGGAGTTTTCTAGGGCATGCCGGTTTTTACCGACGTTTCATAAAAGATTTTTCTAAAATTGCCACTCCTATGAATAAACTCCTAGAAAAGGATGCTCCATTCATCTTTTCAGATGAATGTATCAAATCTTTCAATATTCTTAAAGAGAAACTCACTAATGCGCCGATCATGATAACACCAAATTGGAATCTACCGTTTGAACTAATGTGCGATGCAAGTGATTTTGCAATGGGAGCCGTTTTAGGACAAAGGATTGAAAAACGATTTCAACCTATATATTATGCTAGTAAGATGTTACAAGGAGCACAAACAAATTACACAACTACTGAAAAAGAACTCCTTGCTATTGTCTTTGCTTTTGACAAATTTCGTTCATATCTCGTTCTAGCAAAAACGGTGGTCTATACCGACCATTCTGCTCTTAGATACCTATTTTCAAAACAAGATGCCAAACCAAGATTAATCCGTTGGATCTTACTCTTACAAGAGTTTGATATTGAAATCCGAGATAAAAGAGGAGCAGAAAATCTCGCCGCTGATCATCTTTCTCGTCTTGAAAATCCCGAATTAGAAGTTCTAAATGAATCGGCCATAGAAGAGAACTTTCCTGATGAATATCTATTGAAGATAGATTATAATAAAATTCCATGGTTTGCAGACTATGCAAACTACTTAGTATGTGGATACCTTGAAAAAGGATTGTCGTACCAAAAACGAAAGAAATTCTTCAGTGATATAAAACACTATTTCTGAGAAGATCCACATTTGTTTAAAAGTTGTCCAGATGGAATAATACGCCGATGTGTATTCGGAGATGAAGCTAGTAAAATTTTAAACCATTGTCACATAGGACCAACAGGAGGGCACTATGGGCCTCAACTAACAGCAAGAAAAGTTTATGATGCTGGATTCTATTGGCCTACAATTTACAAAGACGCACACCTTCTTTGCAAATCCTGTGATGCTTGTCAAAGGGCCGGAAAAATAAGTCAACGTGATGAAATGCCACAAAATGTCATTCAAGTATGTGAAGTATTTGACATTTGGGGTATTGACTTTATGGGTCCATTTCCAAAATCTCATAATAATCTCTATATTCTTGTAGCCATTGATTATGTATCCAAATGAGCGGAAGCACAAGCTCTCCCAACTAACGATGCACGAGTTGTAGTCAACTTTTTAAAACGTCTTTTTGCAAGGTTTGGAATGCCGAAAGCTTTAATAAGTGATCGGGGTACTCATTTCTGTAATAATCAACTTGAGAAAGTTCTTAAAAGATATGGAGTAACTCATAAAATCTCCACCGCATATCATCCACAAACAAGTGGACAAGTTGAAAATACTAACCGAGCTTTAAAACGTATTCTAGAGAAAACCGTAGGATCAAATCCGAAGGAATGGTCCATTAAATTGGAGGATGCACTCTGGGCTTTTAGAACAGCCTGCAAAACTCCAATTAGAACCACACCTTTCAGACTCGTCTACGGAAAAGCATGTCATCATCCAGTAGAAATTGAACACAAAGCATTTTGGGCTTTGAAGACATGTAATCTTGATCTACATGAAGCCGGACGTCTACGATTAAGTCAACTAAACGAATTAGAAGATTTAAGACATGAAGCATACGAAAATTCGTTAATCTATAAGGAAAGAATGAAGAAATGGCATGATAAAAGAATCAGAAGTTCAAAAGAATTTAAAGAAGGAGACAGAGTTCTTCTTTTCAATTCACGATTCAAGCTATTTCCTGGAAAATTGAAATCAAGATGGTCTTGACCATTCATAGTCAAAAGAGTTTTCCCATACGGAATGATAGAATTAATAAATTCAAATGGGATTGAATTTAAAGTTAATGGTCACAGAGTTAAACATTACATAGATAGTCCAATGGAAGTTGACAATGAAGTTAATCACAATTTCGATACCACAGCAAACTAAGTGTGGGGAGAATCAAGTCTTTAAAGGATAATATGTATTTCTGTTAGAGTTAGATTGTCTGTTTTCGTGTAGTTCTCGAAAATGGAACCCGAATGGTCTTTCCCTAGCAGAACCTAAAGAACTAGTCTTCTCCCCCCCATTCTGAATTTTTATTTTTTTTAGGTTTTTACGAAATGAAGACTTCCTGCGAACTAAACCATGGTCTAATGCTATACGCTTTGATCACTAAACGTAATAATGACACACTTTTGAGTGAAATAGTATCAGTAATCAGAGAAAGATTGGACGGAGTAAGAAAAGATTCCAGATGCGAAGATAATAAGTTACAATTTGGTAAAGGAAAATCAAAATCCGCAGCGAAAAGAAGAGCACGACACCTTGAAAGATGTCACAAATGCGGAAAATGGTCACATGGAGGTAAATGTTCAAATAATCAAACCTATTCAAATACCGAATTTGTTACTTTATGCAGAGACGGACCGTTCATATGTTTAGAAGAAAAAACACTGAATGCTCGAGGTTACGCCTATGTAGCTATGGAAAACCAATTAAACCGACTATCTTATGAATGGGATAGATCATATAACTAAGAATACTATCTAACAGGTAAGTCTGTACAGTTTTTTTTATTTTTATTTTTAACCTTTTGATAATAAACGCTAATTTGTTCGCTATAAAGTATTAAATTGGTATTGAATAAAATTAGGTTTGGCAACCGAAATTATTGATATCATACAAAAATTTATTACATCACTGCGAAATTTAACGTTTATTCTTAAGGTATAAATATTTTTAATCAATCAACCCAAAATATTTTAAAAATTCGTCATGAGTTAAATTAGGTCATGGAACCGAAATTACTTTACCAAAAAGAGGGGCGTATGTTTTTGATAATATTTGATTGATTAAAGTGGGATAAAAAGCCAAAAAGATTTTTAATTTTATTTTTACCATGTTTTAAAATTAATATATAAAAATTAAAATAATATTGTAAACTTTTTAAATCAATATATTTAAAATTGTAAATATTTGAAAAATTAATCTTTTTAATATAAGTTTGTATGTATAAAAACAAAAATATAATATAAGTTTGGTGTGAATTTATAATATGAATTTTTAATTAAGTTTGGTGTGAATTTTTAATTTTATGCATTTTAAATTTAAGTTTGGTGTGAATTTAAAAACAAAAATTTACTTTATTTCGTTAAGTTAAAAATATGATTTTTAAAATTCGTCGTAGGTTGAAGACTAGGTCTTTGAACCGAAATTGCTTTACCCGAGGGAGGGACGAGAACTTTTATTATCATTATTTTTAATCTTATTGACTTAAAGTATGCCAAAAACATTTAAAAAACCCAAAAATCTTAGCTTTTAAAACAATCGCTACAAAAAGACAAATTTTAAAATTTTGTCGAGGGACGGACTAGGACATCGATCCGAAACGACCTCGTCCTAAAACAAAGGAAAACAAAATTTTAAATTTATTTTATATTTGTTTTATAAGTTAAGGCTTATTAAAAATATATATATATGGTCGCGACTCGCGGAGTTTGAAGAACACAAACACCGCAAGTCGCGGAGCTTGCAAAATCCAGAAAAAATAAAAAGCTGAACGAACAGATCAGTCCACAAAACCCAACTCAAAAATACTGCGAAAAACACACAAACACATCCCAAAATCGAATTTTTCACCATTTTTCATCACATTTTTTTACTAAAATCATGTTGAGAAGGATGCTATCAAGGAATTACTCAAGAAAAACGGTAAATTTCTACACCTAAACACCATTTAATCCGAAAATTAGTGTTCTTGAGCAATTTTATATCCAATTCGATTTTGATGCTTTTTAGTGTAATTATGCTTAAATTGCTTATGTATTATGCTTGTATAACCTAGATTGATGCTATTTAACATGATTAGAAGCCTTAAACTTCAAATTTTGAGTAATCTAGGTTTTGTGTTCTTGAACAATTTGGGGCTTTTTGATATAAATAGGTTATGGCCGATTTTTGTCATGAATTATTGCTAAATTAAGTAGTGTAACATGTTTAGGTAGTTAAATGATCCAAACTTTGAGCCTAAACATGATTTTGAGAATTAAAGTGGACTTTTTCAAGTCTAAAATTCATGAACTTGATTTTTGAGAGATAATGTCATTTGAAACTTGTTTAATTGCTAGTAATGATTATTTTGACATGTTATTTGAGTTGAATGCTTATGAACTTGGTGAACATTTTCGTATATGCTTATTTGAAAAAGTGTAGATTTGATAAAAATATGAAAATGAGCTTATGTTTGATATAAATTGAACATGTCATTGTAATTACTTTGATTGATGATTTTGCTGACACTAATTCATATTTGGATGCACAAAAATTGTGTTTGATGTGTTTTGCAGACTGAAAGGGGTGAATCTTCATCTCAAGCTCGCAATGCTCCTCCTGAGAATGTGGAACAACAGGATGTTGATAGCTATTATAAACAAGATATACCTCATCCAGTTATGACATTTTTAGATATGCACTTGGAAGATTTGCACCCGAACTTGAGATTTGACAGACGTTGGATAGATTATCCAAAATACCAAAGGGGCTTGCATACTCTTTATTCTAAAGCTGTTGAAGTACCTAGGGTAATAGAATGGGAACCATTAAAAGCTGTAGAATTGGCCGGGCCAATTAGGGAATTACTTACACAGAGGTATGGTAATTCTACTTTTAACGATTGGGTACATTTATTCAACATGCGTAGACCTGTATATAAAGTATGGTGTGAAGAATTATTGTGTAGTATAGAAATAAATGATCGGGTAGTTAGTTTAACCGATCGATCTTTTATTAGATTTTTGTTAGGAGGTTCGATGCGCCACATTTCTTTACTAGACATGGCTCAGGCTTTACGTATATATACGCCTGAGGAGTTAGCATCTGCCGATTGTAGAGGGTTGATATTAAATGGTAGGAAAATTGATGAAAATTTTGATACGCATGGTGTATGGAGTCAAATGACTAGCCATCACCGATTTAAAGGGGGAAATTACTCTTATTTGGATATAGATAGAGCAGAGTTAAGAGTAATAAGTTTTTAGCCAATTCGATTACACAACAAGGTAAGAATAAGGAAAAGGTAAATGAACAGGATTTGTTTTACCACAGGTGTATTCGAGACCCACAAAGTGCTGTAAGTATACCTTATTTTGTGGGTTATTATTTATCAGCTATGGTTAGGGGGATGAGACCGCATAGCATAATAGGAGGTGGTATATTTATTACTTTGATTGCTAAATATCTCGGTGTGGATATAAGTTGGGGGGATTATTAGTCGAAGAACCAGAACCCCGCGATACAATAGGTTTAAATGTATACCATGGTGCGAAGGTTTTGAAGAGGCGAAATAACGTCGCAGTACAATACCATGGTAGACATCCACAGGTTGAGAGAAACCAACAGCAAGGTAATGTGGGAGGGGGAAATGAACTGACAGAAATGCAAAGGTTTATAGCTTCACAAGAGTACGAAAATGCTAGACATCGAGCATTTGAAGATTGGCAAGTTCATCAAAACCAAATCATAGCTTATTGCCAACAAATAGGTAGAAACTATATTCCTACTCCATCGCCCGTCTTTCCTCCCTGGTCTATAGAGATCCAACCACCGTATCCTACGTATAACCCAGCCGAAGCATTTTATAACACATATGGTTATGCATGGAACCCCTACTGGTATCAGTATCATCCCTAGTCTACTTAGTTTTATTTATTTTATAATTTGTAATGTTGATACATTTAATACTTATGTTGGAATTGTATTAGTTTTTATAAATTACAAATTTTTATTTTTAGATTTTAATAATGTTTGAATGTGGGGTAATATATCAAACTTCAAAAATATGTATATATGTTGGCAGTTTATCTTATGTACACTATAGGGTAAAACAACGCATTTTCAAATACTGTCATTAAGTTCAACAAAAGCAACTAATTTTGACGACAAGATGCAAAATAAATGTGATATAACAACAAGACGGAATAAACAAATGATATGCACCATTTATCATTCAGCAAACAAACGCCAATATGTTTGGAAACTTTGGTAAAATTTAATCATTTTCACACAAATCACCCTCAATAATTTAAATTGTTACTGATTTCTTGCAAATGAGGGCATTGCAAGATCTTAAGTGTGGGAAGGGGTTAAATTCTTTCGGATTTTAAAATTTTTACTTTATACACTTGGTTACCATTAGAAATACTAGTAAAGTAGTAGTTGTATTAGAATCTAGTGCTCTCTGATAATAAAGAAAAGCCCTAGTCTTATATACTGACTACCCAATTCTAGTAAAATTTTTCAAAATTTTCAATTAAATGAACTTAAAATCATGTTTATACATATTTATGAACGATAAAACTAGGTTTTAACACCGAAATTATTGTTACCTCGGAAAGAACATAAATTGAGAAACAAACAAAAATGTTAAAATTCATTTAAAATGGAATAGAGGACAATAAAAAGGAAAATAAAAGCCAAGTGTGGGAAAAATTACCAAGTTATCTTAAACATATGTCACATATTTCTGTAACAAATAGTTGAAGATACTTTTGCTTTGGACTAAACTAAACTGTTTTACCCGATGAAAGAAAAGAAGAGATGGATCTACACGATGAATCAATTCCATCATTAAAAAGAAGTAAAGTATTTCGAAAAAGAAACGCGCTTCTTGATTTAGGTCAGGAAGTTGTCGTCCAGACCAACTGTAGGTTGACGAAAAATCTAGAAAAGTCATCACTAAAATCAGGAGGAAATCCACGGACCTCAGCATAAAACAGGGTCGCCAAGTGGTCAGATTTATCCTAACCATGAGAAGGATTTATCTTGTAAAATGGAGGGCACCGTGCAAATTAGCTTGATAAGACTAATAAATCAGATCCCCAGAAAGGATAATCTCCTTAAAAGATCAAAAATCAGCTTTTAAGCCTGATATTACTCAATCCTAGAGATTGACCTTAAAGATTGAGAATTCAAACTCATGGAATTCAATGATATCTAAACTCGAGCTTGAACGAGAAAATATTTTGATCAAATTATAAACCGATTTGTTTTCTGAAAACCCATTTTCAATGCGTTCATTACCATTGAACGTAAAATCCTAGGAATTCACCTGGAATTCATTAGGTCATCTGAACCAAATCGGGTGTCAACCGTAAGAACGGTGGTTGCATAGCATGGTCGAAGACAGGACCTTGTGCCAGACCGAAAAATCATAAGGGTGAGCTTTACTATTGCTCCTACAAAGGATAGTAATTGCGTCCGACACGTTATAGACCATAATTAAAAGCATGTCAGGGGACATTGCCTTAACAGTTGCTTGTTGAACGCTTTCCTTTATAACCGAACGGTAGTTTACCAAAAGGTAATATACGGAGCAAGTATACTGGATGTATTGCTTTCCTAATACAAGGTTAGCAAGTGGGTGACACAAAACCACAAGTTTTGAGCTAAAATTTTCAAATCGAAACCCACCAAACCCACAAAAATATTTTGCAAACACCGGTGAAGGGTTATTCCGGAAAACTTATCTAGGGTAAAAGCTAGATTCAAATTTTCAAAAGATCAAATGTTTTCATAAAGATCCAATTTCCTTAATGGATCTAAATTTTATAGTCTTGTGGGACTGTAAACCATATCGTTACTACCATTGTTTATACCGCCGTATAGAAATCACTGATGTACAAAGTGTGAAGAATAAAGAAGTGATTCTAGTATTTCAAGACTATATTGCTTGAGGACAAGCAACGCTCAAGTGTGGGAATATTTGATAATGCTAAAAACGAACATATGTTTCATAGCATTATTCCTCAAGAAAGACAAGCTTTTAGTTTCAATTGTTCTATTTAAAAGTGATATTCGTTTAAATAATAAAAGGTGAAGACAAAAGACAGATTCGACGAATTGAAGACGCAAAGGTCCAAAAAGCTCAAAAGTACAAAATACAATCAAAGTGGTTCCAATTATTGATAAGAAACGTCTCGAAATTACAAGAGTACAAGATTCAAAACGCAAAGTACAAGATATTAAATTGTACGCAAGGACGTTCGAAAATCCGGAACCGGGACATGAGTAAACTCTCAACGCTCGACGCAACAGACTAAAAATTACGAGTTAACTATGTATATAAATATAATATAATATATAATTAATTATATAAATTATATATATATTATATTTATATAAAAATCCGTCGGCAAGAAAGGAGCCAAAATGGAGTGAGCTGGAATTTCAAACTCCGCGACTCACGGAGTTTGAAGAGCAAAAATGCCGTGAGTTGCGGAGCAGCCAAATTCGAAAATCCCTATAAAACCCAACGAATTCTGATCATTTTTAATATCCATAATCTATCTCCCTCTCAATATATACGTAAATATATATATATAATTTATATTTTAATTTTAATTTTAATTTTAAATCCTAATAATAAGGGTATGTTAGCGAATGTTGTAAGGGTGTAAGTCAAAATTCTGTCCGTGTAACGCTACGCTATTTTTAATCATTGTAAGTTATGTTCAACCTTTTTACATTAATGTCTCGTAGCTAAGTTATTATTATACTTATTTAATCTGAAGTAATCATGATGTTGGGCTAAAAATATTAAAATTGGGTAATTGGGCTTTGTACCATAATTGGGGTTTGGACAAAAGAACGACACTTGTGGAAATTAGACTATGGGCTATTAATGGGCTTTATATTTGTTTAACTAAATGATAGTTTGTTAATTTTAATATAAAGATTTACAATTGGACGTCCCTATAAATAACCATATACACTCAATCGGACACGATGGGCGGGGTGTTTATATGTACGAATAATCGTTCATTTAACCGGACACGGGAATGGATTAATAGCCTGTTAACAAAGTATTAAAACCTTGGGTTACACTCAGTCGACATCCTGATGTAATTATTAAACAAAGTATTAAAATCTTGTTACAGTTTAAGTCCCCAATTAGTTGGAATATTTGACTTCGGGTATAAGGATAATTTGACGAGGACACTCGCACTTTATATTTATGACTGATGGACTATTATGGACAAAAAACCAGATGGACATATTAAATAATCCAGGACAAAGGACAATTAACCCATGGGCATAAAACTAAAATCAACACGTCAAACATCATGATTACGGAAGTTTAAATAAGCATAATTATTTTATTTCATATTTAATTTCCTTTATTTTATATTTAATTGCACTTCTAATTATCGCATTTTTATTTATTGTTATTGTATTTAATTGCACTTTTAATTATCGTACTTTTTAATTATCGTAAGTTTATTTTATCGCACTTTTATTATTCGCAATTTCATTATCGTTATTTACTTTACACTTTAAATTAAGTCTTTTATTTATTTAATATTTTACATTTGGTTTTAACTGCGACTAAAGTTTTAAAATCGACAAACCGGTCATTAAACGGTAAAAACCCCCCCTTTATAATAATAATATTACTTATATATATATTTGTATTTTTATAAATTAAACTAATATAGCGTTAAGCTTTGATTAAAAGATTTTCCCTGTGGAACGAACCGGACTTACTAAAAACTACACTACTGTACGAGTAGGTACACTGCCTATAAGTGTTGTAGCAAGGTTTAAGTATATCCATTCAATAAATAAATAATTATCTTGAGTAAAATTGTATCGTATTTAATAGTATTTCCTTGTAAAATTTAATAGTATTTTATACCCCTTAGCTTTAACTATCAAGTATTTTTGGCGTCGCTGCCGGGGACAATCTAGCTTAAAAGCCGGAAGCGCAACGCTAATAAATATATAAAAAAAAAATTATTTTTAGTTTACTTTTATAAAAATACGCTTTTGTAAAAATACGTTTTAAATATTCGAAAACATAAAAAGAAAAACAAAAATATAAATATTTTTAAGAGTTTGTTAAATTTTTAAGTTTTATAAAGTTTCTTTATTTTTATTTTATAAAAATATAAGTTTTATTTAAATATTTTGTTTTTATTTAAAACATAAAATCAAAGAAAATATATATATATATATATATATATATATATATATATATATATATATATATATATATATAAATCTATTTTTAAGATTTTTATAAAATTATAGAGCATTTCTATTTTTTTTAGTTTTTAAAACATAAGTTTTTATTTAGTTTTTATAAATATTTTATTTTATTTAATTATTAAAACAGAAAATATAAAACTTAAAAAAAAACGCGTCGAATTTAATCAGCCTGTCATCTGAAATTTGGAATCCCGCGACTCGCGGCGTTTATTGCCACGTGGTACCGCGACTCGCGGAGCCATCTGACACGGGCCACACAGGAACCCTAACAGCATTAATTACGGGATAATTATTGTTATTATTAATTTTAAAACCTAATTAGGGTTTGATTAGTTAATTAATTTTAATTAATTTAGTTTTATTTATTTAATTTGTAATATTAAGTTTATTTAGTTTTATTAATATATAAAAACTAATAATTTTATAAAATAAATAATATAAAAATAATATTTTTATAAAAATTGTACTTTTTACAACTTTTAGTATATTTTTATATTTTATCCCTTTTTAATTGTTTTAGCGTAATATTTGTTTTTTTCGCTAGTTTTTAGTTTTAAACTCAGTTTTTGCCATAGTTATTTTTATTTCTAGATTTTTAGGTTTTGCCGTAAAATTCCTTAAGTGTTTTTTTTTCTTTAGACTAAGATTAAAGTGCTTTAGAATTTTGCGACGTCTTTTTAAGTTTTAGTACCTTTTTAAGTTATTCCCATTTGGGATATAGTTTTACTTGTAAGCTTTAATATTTTTAGACACCTTTTACCTATGTATCAATTATCATTCCAATTAGTAATCTCAATTTGCGATTATAATTTTAAGTTAGTGGTAGTAATAAGGTTGGGTTAGGCGAATGTTTTAAAGTTTTATAAGTCACTCTTTTTATTTCTTATTTTTCGACGCCTTTTATTTTTCAACCCTTTTCTTTTTCTTTTTCGACGCACTCTTTTTCTTTCTTATTTCTCGTCATTCTAGTTTTTAGGACTTAGAATTTTTTCTACTTCTTATCTATACTTCTTAAAATTACGAAAATTTATTTTAAGTGGTTAAATTGATAGACATCAAAATTTTCTGATTCGTAGTAATAGTTGGATTTGTACGTGGACCGGGTTATTGGAGCCAAACAGTCCTCAATTATATTGAGACCAAACGAATCCTGCCCCTCTGCTGCATCTTTTGGCTATTCGAAACGTGGGCAAAATCAGAAAAGTCTATTAATTGGATAACTTATATAATTTTTCTTTCCTTTTTAAAAACTAATAGGATATTCAGTGAATGCACCGAGCAAGACGTTCACCAGCTTTTGTACGTTCACCACCTTTTGTACGTTCACCACCTGTAACTAGATCAAGACATCTAGCTAATATTGTCGCCGTTGATAATCCATTTTTTGAACCCAACCTCACAATTGAGAATCCGGAGAATATTCAGGGACGATTCATAGATCCTGAACCACTAAACTTTCCTCCGGAAACACCAATCATTCAAACAGAGATTGTTGAGGAACGAACCATTAAATCAGAATCCTCTAGTGATTCCGATTCAACAAATTCAATTATGGAGAATCTAGAACCTTTAAGTATGGAAGACCGAATGAGAGCTAAACGTACTGGCCAAGGTCACGCAATTACTCATCCAGACATTAATGCGCCAGATTATGAAATCAAAGGACAAATTCTACATTTGGTGACTAATCAATGCCAATTTAGTGGTGCGCCGAAGGAAGATCCAAATGAACATCTCCGTACCTTTAATAGGATCTGCACACTATTTAAAATAAGAGAAGTTGAAGATGAACAGATATATCTCATGTTATTTCCCTGGACTTTAAAGGGAGAAGCCAAAGATTGGTTGGAATCGTTACCTGAAGGGGCGATTGATACATGGGACGTTTTAGTTAAAAAATTTCTTAAACAATACTTTCCGGCATCTAAAGCCGTAAGACTTCAAGGAGAAATTGTTACGTTCACACAGAAGCCAAATGAAACTCTATATGAGGCGTGGACAAGATTTGGAAAGTTATTAAGAGGATGTCCGCAACATGGTTTAGACACCTGTCAAATAGTACAAATATTCTACCAAGGATGCGACATCACTACAAGAAAACACATCGATATAGCAGCTGGTGGTTCCATTATGAAGAAAACCGAAACTGATGCTTATAAAATTATTGATAACACTGCTTCCCACTCACATGAGTGGCACCAAGAAAAAGATATCGTTAGATCATCTAAAGCAACTAGAGCCGATTCTATCCATGACTTAGATTCCATTTCGCAAAGATAGATGCTGTCGAGAGACGAATGGAAAAGATGACTAAGGATATTCACTCAATACGAATTAGTTGTGAGCAGTGTGGAGGACCACATTTGACAAAAGATTCTCTAAGTATTGAATTAACAATGGAACAAAGAGAGAATATTTCATACATAAACCAAAGGCCTGGAAATAATTATCAGAATAATTATCAACCACCAAGACCGATCTACAATCAAAACCAGAATTATAATAGAAATATTCCATACAACAACCAACAAGGTCCTAGCAATCAACAAGTATCCAATAATACTTACAACCAGCAAAGACCTAATTTTCAAAACAAACTACCACAAACCGATGATAAAAAGCCGAATTTAGAAGATATGATGACAAAGCTAGTTGAAACACAAACGCAGTTATATACATAAAAATGAGACTATTAATTTAAGAAACTCGAAAACGATATATATAACGATTATCGTTATAACAACGTCTTACTAGGTACATATGAATCATATTAAGATATTGATACACTTGGTTAATTATGTTAAATGATAAGTAAATATATTATTAAGTGTATTAATAATGAAATACATATGTAAAAATAAGACTACTAACTTAATGATTTCGAAACGAGACATATATGTAACGATTATCGTTGTAACGACATTTAACTGTATATATATCATACTAAGATATATTATATATCATAATATCATGATAATATAACAATTTAACATCTAATTTGTTATAATAAACAATGGGTTAACAACATTCAACAAGATCGTTAACCTAAAGGTTTCAAAACAACATTTACATGTAACGACTAACGATGACTTAACGACTCAGTTAAAATGTATATACATGTAGTGTTTTAATATGTATTTATAGACTTTTGAAAGACTTCAAGACACTTATCAAAATACTTCTACTTAACAAAAATGCTTACAATTACATCCTCGTTCAGTTTCATCAACAATTCTACTCGTATGCACCCGTATTCGTACTCGTACAATACATAGCTTTTAGATGTATGTACTATTGGTATATACACTCCAATGATCAGCTCTTAGCAGCCCATGTGAGTCACCTAACACATGTGGGAACCATCATTTGGCAACTAGCATGAAATATCTCATAAAATTACAAAAATATGAGTAATCATTCATGACTTATTTACATGAAAACAAAATTACATATCCTTTATATCTAATCCATACACCAACGACCAAAAACACCTATAAACACTTTCATTCTTCAATTTTATTCATCTAATTGATCTCTCTCAAGTTCTATCTTCAATTTCTAAGTGTTCTTCATAAATTCCAAAAGTTCTAGTTTCATAAAATCAAGAATACTTCCAAGATTGCAAGTTTACTTCCAAGTATTCTAAATTCATTCCAAGTAATCATCCAAGATCAAGAAACCTTTGTTACTTACAGTAGGTTATCTTTCTAATACAAGGTAATAATCATATTCAAACTTTAATTCAATTTCTATAACTATAACAATCTTATTTCGAGTGGAAATCTTACTTGAAATTTTTTTCGTGTCATGATTCTGCTTCAAGAACTTTCAAGCCATCCAAGGATCCTTTGAAGCTAGATCTATTTTTCTCATTTCCAGTAGGTTTATCCAAGGAACTTGAGGTAGTAATGATGTTCATAACATCATTCGATTCATACATATAAAGCTATCTTATTCGAAGGTTTAAACTTGTAATCACTAGAACATAGTTTAGTTAATTCTAAACTTGTTCGCAAATAAAAGTTAATCCTTCTAACTTGAATTTTAAAATCAACTAAACATATGTTCTATATCTATATGATATACTAACTTAATGATTTAAAACCTGGAAACACGAAAAACACCGTAAAACTGGATTTACGCCGTCGTAGTAACACCGCGGGCTGTTTTGGGTTAGTTAATTAAAAACTATGATAAACTTTGATTTAAAAGTTGTTATTCTGGGAAAATGATTTTTATTATGAACATGAAACTATATCCAAAAATTATGGTTAAACTCAAAGTGGAAGTATGTTTTCTAAAATGGTCATCTAGACGTCGTTCTTTCGACTGAAATGACTACCTTTACAAAAATGACTTGTAACTTATTTTTCCGACTATACACCTATACTTTTTCTGTTTAGATTCATAAAATAGAGTTCAATATGAAATCATAGCAATTTGATTCACTCAAAACGGATTTAAAATGAAGAAGTTATGGGTAAAACAAGATTGGATAATTTTTCTCATTTTAGCTACGTGAAAATTGGTAACAAATCTATTCCAACCATAACTTAATCAACTTGTATTGTATATTATGTAATCTTGAGATACCATAGACACATATACAATGTTTCGACCTATCATGTCGACACATATACAATGTTTCGACCAAAGTAACAAGATGCATATATAAGAATATCCCCATCATTCCGGGACACCCTTCGGATATGATATAAATTTCGAAGTACTAAAGCATCCGGTACTTTGGATGGGGTTTGTTAGGCCCAATAGATCTATCTTTAGGATTCGCGTCAATTAGGGTGTCTGTTCCCTAATTCTTAGATTACCAGACTTAATAAAAAGAGGCATATTCGATTTCGATAATTCAACCATAGAATGTAGTTTCACGTACTTGTGTCTATTTTGTAAATCATTTATAAAACCTGCATGTATTGTCATCCCAAAAATATTAGATTTTAAAAGTGGGACTATAACTCACTTTCACAGATTTTTACTTCGTCGGGAAGTAGGACTTGGCCACTGGTTGATTCACGAACCTATAACAATATATACATATATATCAAAGTATGTTTAAAAATATATTTACAACACTTTTAATATATTTTGATGTTTTAAGTTTATTAAGTCAGCTGTCCTCGTTAGTAACCTACAACTAGTTGTCCACAGTTAGATGTACAGAAATAAATCGATAAATATTATCTTGAATCAATCCACGACCCAGTGTATACGTATCTCAGTATTGATCACAACTCAAACTATATATATTTTGGAATCAACCTCAACCCTGTATAGCTAACTCCAACATTCACATATTGAGTGTCTATGGTTGTTCCGAAATATATATAGATGTGTCGACATGATAGGTCGAAACATTGTATACGTGTCTATGGTATCTCAAGATTACATAATAAACAATACAACTTGATTAAGTTATGGTTGGAATAGATTTGTTACCAATTTTCACGTAGCTAAAATGAGAAAAATTATCCAATCTTGTTTTACCCATAACTTCTTCATTTTAAATCCGTTTTGAGTGAATCAAATTGCTATGGTTTCATATTGAACTCTATTTTATGAATCTAAACAGAAAAGTATAGGTTTATAGTCGGAAAAATAAGTTACAAGTCGTTTTTGTAAAGGTAGTCATTTCAGTCGAAAGAACGACGTCTAGATGACCATTTTAGAAAACATACTTCCACTTTGAGTTTAACCATAATTTTTGGGTATAGTTTCATGTTCATAATAAAAATCATTTTCTCAGAATAACAAATTTTAAATCAAAGTTTATCATAGTTTTTAATTAACTAACCCAAAACAGCCCGCGGTGGTACTACGACGGCGTAAATCCGGTTTTACGGTGTTTTTCGTGTTTCCAGGTTTTAAATCATTAAGTTAGCATATCATATAGATATAGAACATGTGTGTAGTTAATTTTAAAAGTCAAGTTAGAAGGATTAACTTTTGTTTGCGAACAAGTTTAGAATTAACTAAACTATGTTCTAGTGATTACGAGTTTAAACCTTCGAATAAGATAGTTTTATATATATGAATCGAATGATGTTATGAACATCATTACTATCTCAAGTTTAGTAGGTAAACCTACTGGAAGTGACAAGAAATGATCTAGCTTCAAAGGATCTTGGATGGCTTGAAAGTTCTTGAAGTAGGATCATGACACAAAAACAAGTTCAAGTAAGATTTTTACTCGAATTAAGATAGTTTATAGTTATAGAAATTGAATCAAAGTTTGAATATGAATATTACCTTGAATAAGAAAGATAACCTACTGTATATAACAAAGGTTTCTTGATCTTAGATGATTACTTGGAATGGATTAGAAAGCTTGGAAGTAAATTAGTAAACTTGAAGGGATTTTTGAAGTGTTCTTGAAGTGTTCTTCCTATGATGATTATAGCTTGATTCTTGAAGTGATTTTTGATGAAGATGATGATTAACTACTGGAAAAATACGTTCATAATAGTGTGTGTGTGTGTTGAGAGAAAATTAGAAAGAGAATTGGAAGTGAAATGGAGTGAATGATGAGTGGTAATTGGTGAGTGGTGAGTGGGGTTAAAAGGAGTTCTAGTTAGTTGACTAGCTCATGGTAGAAGTTAAAATTGATTATTCATACATGACATAATCAAGAGTGGAATCCCATGCTAGTTCCTATTGGTATATACTCATAGTAAGTACGTTTTGAAGCTGTGTATAATACGGGTAAGAATACGACTAGAATTCTTGATGAAAGAAAAGAATGGAAAAGTAACTGTAACCATTTTCGTTAAGTATGAGTGTTTTGATATATGTCTTGAAGTCTTCCAAAAGTATTTTAATACATCTAAATACACTACATGTATATACATTTTAACTGAGTCGTTAAGTCATCGTTAGTCGTTACATGTAAGTGTTGTTTTGAAACCTTTAAGTTAACGATCTCAATTAATGTTGTTAACCCATTGTTTATTATATCTAATGAGATGTTAAATTATTATATTATCATGATATTATGATATATTAATATATCTTAATATGATATATATACATTTAAATGTCGTTACAACGATAATCGTTACATATATGTCTCGTTTCGAAATCCTTAAGTTAGTAGTCTTGTTTATATGTATATAACTCATTGTTAATATACTTATGGAGATACTTACTTATCATAATCTCATGTTAACCATATGTATATCCATATATATATCGTCATGTTGTTTTTACAAGTTTTAACGTTCGTGAATCGCCGGTCAACTTGGGTGGTCAATTGTCTATATGAAACATATTTCAATTAATCAAGTCTTAACAAGTTTGATTGCTTAACATGTTGGAAACATTTAATCATGTAAATATCAATCTCAATTAATATATATAAACATGGAAAAGTTCGGGTCACTACACGAAGGGTGTCCCGGAATGATGGGGATATTCTTATATATGCATCTTGTTAATGTCGGTTACCAGGTGTTCACCATATGAATGATTTTTATCTCTATGTATGGGATGTGTATTGAAATATGAAATCTTGTGGTCTATTGTTACGATTTTTGATATATATAGGTTAAACCTATAACTCACCAACATTTTTGTTGACGTTTAAAGCATGTTTATTCTCAGGTGAATACTAAGAGCTTCCGCTGTTGCATACTAAAATAAGGACAAGATTTGGAGTCCATGTTTGTATGATTTTGTGTAAAAATTGCATTCAAAAAACTGATTTCGATGTAACATATTTGTATTGTAAACCATTATGTAATGGTCGTGTGGAAACAGGATATTTTAGATTATCATTATTTGATAATCTACGTAAAGATTTTTAAACCTTTATTTATGAAATAAAGGTTATAGTTTGTTTTAAAAATGAATGCAGTCTTTGAAAAACGTCTCATATAGAGGTCAAAACCTCGCAACGAAATCAATTAATATGGAACGTTTTTAATCAATAAGAACGGGACATTTCAGTTGGTATCCGAGCGTTGGTCTTAGAGAACCAGAAAATTTGCATTAGTGTGTCTTATCGAGTTTGTTAGGATGCATTAGTGAGTCTGGACTTCGACCGTGTTTTCTTTAAAAATGATTGCTTAACATTTTTGTTGGAAACTATATATTATTAACATGTATATATTATGTGATATATTAATCTCTTAACATGTTTGATATTGTGTGATAGATGTCTACCTCTAGCACAAATCCCATTGACTCACCTAATAATAACGAAGAGTCGAATATATATTGGACTGATTCACAAGTTCCCGAAGAAGAACCGGAAGAAGAATCAGAACCGGAAGAGGAGGAACCGGAGGAGGAAATAGAACCGGTGGGGGAAATAATAAAACGGTTAAGTAAAAGAAAATCCTCAACCAACCGACCACGGTTAATTATGGTCAATGGTGTTTCTGCCAAGGAAGCAAAATATTGGGAGGATTACCAATTCTCCGATGAATCGAATTCTGACCAGAATTCCGATGATGTTATAGAAATTACCCCAACTGAATTTAAAAAGGCAAAAGAAAATAATAAGGGAAAGAGCATAAAAATAGAGAAATCTAATTCCAACCCCGATGAACTTTATATGTATCTTCAACCCCCGAAGCCCTTAAGTTGTAACAATGACCCGGGAACCTCTAAACCACCAGGTTTTTCTAAACCGTTATGGAAAACGACAGCTCGTATTAGGGGAACATCATATATCCCTAGAAACTTGGAAAAACGAACCAAAACCGAAGAAGAAGAAACGAGCGAGTCAGAATAAGATAGTTGTATTCGTGTGGTGTAATATATGTAATATAGTGTGCTTATGCTTTATGATATATGTAAAAATTGCTTGTATTAATAAGTATTTTTTTTATGAATCTAACTCTTGTCTATTTTACAGTATAAAAACACAAAATGGATAGACAACCCAATATTTTAAGAGACTTACCCGGAGACATGATTGATGAAATATTGTCTAGAGTCGGTCAAAATTCTTCGGCACAACTATTTACGGCAAAATCAGTTTGTAAGACATTCGAAGAACGTTCCAAGAATGTCTTGGTTTATAAGTGACGTTCGTTTGAAAGATGGGGGATATCACATTGGGAAACCCATAAGTTACGATGTGTTTACTTTGACGCATATATTGCGGGGAACCCAAATGCTATTTTACGCAACGGGTTAAGAAATTATTTTGACTCAATGTATCCGAATATAGGACTTCATGATTTAGAAAAAGCGGCTAACATGCAACATAAAGAAGCATGCTATGCTTACGGGTTAGTAATGTTCGCTTCTCACCAAAGTGAGAAAAAGAACATCGGGCTACAATTATTAAACAAAACGTTCCCACAAGTGACGGAGTCGGTAATTGGGGTAAGAAATGAGGTTTTTAGGTTATTACGAGACTGTTGGTCATTACGTAACCCTCGTCCCTTTGACGACGTTAAAACACGCTGTCTTATCAACGACCATAACGGTTATGTTCCACAAGACCAAGGATGGGAAGTAGTCCTAGTAAAACCAGAATGCATGACTTGTTTCTGGACGTATGAATTACGTGTCTTTATTGCCTTTGCTGAACGACTTGTGTACTAGCTAGAATTATCTTCACAACTATCTTGTATCAAAGTTATTGTGTGTTATATTTCATGCTTTATGTAAAATAAGCGGTATTGTAAGTTTGTAAAATATTGTATAAAAGTTTGAACGCGAAATATTATTATAATCAGTTTTTCAAATAGAATTGTAGTAGTTAAATTGTATATTAGCTACAAAGTATGAACTTAACGGGTAGGTACTACCCGAATTTAAACTTATAAAATGCTAATATGAAGAAAAAGCTTTTATAAATGAGTTCATATTATGCTACGAAATACTATTAACTACTCTTAATATTCTGTATGATTAACTTGTTCCATTTGACTATTTTGAAGGAAATGGCACCGACTACTCGACACACCGTGAATATGAATGAAGAGGAATTCCGTACTTTTCAAGCTTCAAACATAGCCGCAGTACAGGCTGCGCTATATACCAACAATAACCTTGGATCTAGCAGTACAGGAAATCGTGTAGGATGCACCTACAAAGAATTCACTGCCTGCAAACCTTTGGAATTTGATGGAACCGAAGGACCGATCGGATTGAAACGGTGGACCGAGAAGGTCGAATCGGTGTTTGCCATAAGTAAGTGTACTGAAGAGGACAAAGTGAAGTACGCTACGCATACCTTCACAGGTTCTGCGTTAACATGGTGGAATACCTATCTAGAGCAAGTGGGACAAGATGATGCGTACGCACTACCATGGTAAGCATTCAAGCACTTGATGAACGAGAAGTACCGTCCCAGAACCGAGGTCAATAAGCTCAAGACAGAACTTAGAGGGTTACGAACCCAAGGATTTGATATTACCACATACGAAAGACGATTCACAGAATTGTGCCTATTGTGTCCGGGAGCGTTCGAAGATGAGGAAGAGAAGATCGACGCGTTTGTGAAAGGATTACCGGAAAGAATCCAAGAAGATATAAGTTCACACGAGCCCGCCTCCATACAACAGGCATGTAGAATGGCTCACAAACTAGTGAACCAGATTGAGGAAAGAATTAAAGAACAGCCGGCTGAAGAGGCCAATGTGAAGCAAGTCAAAAGAAAGTGGGAGGAAAACGGTGATAAGAATCACCAATACAACAACAACAGCAATTACAATAATAATTGCAACAATTATCCCAACAATCGCAACATCAATCGCAACTACAACAAAAGGCCCAATAACAACAACAACAACAACAACAACAACAACAACAGCAACTACAACAATCATCCCAACAACAATAACAACCGCAACAACAACAACAATCAGAAGCAGCTATGCCAAAGGTGTGAAAAGTATCACTCGGGGTTCTGCACCAAATTTTGCAACAAGTGTAAAAGAAATGGTCATAGCGCGGCGAAGTGTGAGGTCTATGGTCCAGGGGTTAACAGAACGAAAGGAACAAATGGTGTCGGAACGAGTAATGGTGGAGCAAGTAGTGTCGGAGCAAGTTATGCCAATGTAGTTTGTTATAAATGTGGAAAACTGGGCCACATTATTAGAAATTGCCCGAACCAGGAGAACACGAATGGACAAGGCCGCGAAAGAGTTTTCAATATTAATGCGGCAGAGGCACAGGAAGACCCGGAGCTTGTTACGGGTACGTTTCTTATTGACAATAAATCTGCTTACGTTTTATTTGATTCGGGTGCGGATAGAAGATATATGAGTAGAGATTTTTGTGCTAAATTAAGTTATCCATTGACGCCGTTGGATTGTAAATTTTTACTCGAATTAGCAAACGGTAAATTAATTTCAGCAGATAATATATGCCGGAATCGAGAAATTAAACTGGGTAGCGAAATATTTAAGATTGATTTGATACCAGTAGAGTTAGGGAGTTTTGATGTAATAGTTGGCATGGACTGGCTGAAGAAGGTGAAAGCAGAGATCGTATGTTATAAATATGCAATTCGCATTGTACGAGAAGAAAGAGAACCCTTAATGGTGTACGGAGAAAAGGGCAACATGAAGCTACATCTTATTAGTAATTTGAAGGCACAAAAACTAATAAGAAAAGGTTGCTATGCTGTTCTAGCACACGTCGAGAAAGTACAAACTGAAGAAAAGAGCATCAATGATGTTCCCGTCGCAAAAGAATTTCCCGATGTATTTCCGAAAGAATTACCGGGACTACCTCCACATCGTTCTGTTGAATTTCAAATAGATCTTGTACCAGGAGCTGCACCAATAGCTCGTGCTCCTTATAGACTCACACCCAGCGAGATGAAAGAACTTTAAAGCCAACTGCAAGAACTATTATGTGACGACCCGAAAATTTCCGACCAAATTTAAACTTGATCTTTATATGATTCCGACACGATAAGCAAAGTCTGTTATGTTAAGTCTCAAAAAGTTTGAGCTGTTGTCATACATTCATTTAACCTTTGACTATTTCTGACGATTCACGAACATGTGTTTGTAAATAAACATGTATATATATAAATATATATGTATATATGATAAATGAAAATAATAAAATATAATTTAAACCTTAGAGTTAAAAATATAAAATAAAATACAAAATAATTAAGTGTAATTTAAAATGAATCTATATATAAATATATATGATTTCTATGTATAATTATTATTTATAAATAATAAATATTCAATAAAAGTTATTATATAATATATTATATGTTTAATAAATATTACATAATTAATAATATATATATAATACAAGTTAAACTATAGTTATATTAATATTAATACTTTCATAAATATTAATATTAGTAATAATATCAGTATTATTAATATTATCATATATATATATATATATATATATATATATATATATAAGTATGAAACTTGATACATGTGAATTATAATATTATTATTATTAATATTATAATTAGTATTATTAATTATTAGTAGTATTAATATATTTATAATTGTTAAATATCAAAATGGAAGAATTAGATTTATATATAAACAAGATATATAAATACATATACATATACATAATACAGATTTATATATATACAAGAATAGATGAATATACATACGGTTATAATTATATATAAATATAAACATAGATAAATAAGCATTTGATCATAGGATCCAATTTTTTGTTTAGCATCACAATCAAACTGTGTTTGATTTTTGTTTTCTGCCTACTACATAGTTAAACATCATCTTCATTCGTACAAATCAAATTGAGAAATTCCAAATTTCGTTAACAATCAATATCAACTTTCTTTTCTTTTTCTTTCATGTGATGTAATGTCGATGATTGAGCCAACTACTTTAGATACTTGATCTTCAACTTCTTTCATTCTTCATGACACTAGACCCATTTATAGACAACCTGCAAGCTAATCCATATTGAAATACGAAACCCACTTATCTTCTTTCTATTTTAATAAACCATCAAACACACCATCAAAACACCACCACTTGCCTCTCTTCTGTTTCTGTTTCGATCATATCTCAACCCAAAACAATCACCACCCTTCTTTGTTGTATTTTTCTGATTTCTGTGAATCAATCGTCACCCACACCGAAACCTCACCTTCTTAATGCTACTGCTACTCTCATATTTCTGTTTCTTCAACAGCCACATACAATCACCAAACCATCACAAACAAACCACCAATTCGAACAACCTATCCTCCTTGTTTCTATTTTCTTGAAACGCCACATTGATCACCTCCTGCGACCGTGAACCAAACCCACTTAACCCTTATGTTCGAAAACCCACAACTGCTATTATTTTCTGTTGCAGCTGCTGTTACACGATCTGTTTCTAATCGAGTAACTCAAACAAGAACCCTTTCACCACCTTCAACATCACCATGCATATTACTTCTTCGCTTCCTTTTATTAGGTACGAAATTGATAGAATATGATTCAATTTGAGAACATAGATATAGTAAATTAATAGAAACTTTATTAAAGTTAACTAATGGGATAGTGGACAGTTGGTTGATAATGTTTAAATGGAACGTACCTTCTTGTATTATTGAACCGAACCTTACCCCAAATAAAATATGGATTGAGCTGTAAAGGAGCTGAAAGTTACGTGTTTTTTATTCTAGCGAACCCCACAAAAGGAATCACTTTCCATCCATATGAAACTCGTTACATATACAATAGGATTTGGTTATATTATTTACATTTGGGATGATTCAAGAATAAGGTGATCGACACAAAAATGGGTCCATGTGTGACACATATTTTTTTTTTTATAATGATGATGAGGATATAGTGGGAGATAATGATAAGTCATGATGTTACAGTTCGATTCCACTGTCTCTTGTTCAACCATCAACCGAATCCTTTAATTTGATTAGTGGGTTCATAAAATCTAATTCCTCATTAGGCTAATCAAAAAGTGGATCTCTGATTTAATCTTTGGCCGAATAAATTATAGTGCTGCTACCTTTTTGCTTTTAGTCGAATGTACCATAATAACTCCCACTAGATGCTTAAGACAAAGAATTAGGATAATGAATGATTGAATAATGACGTGCCAGTTATTTTTTAAAGGAAGCTTACGAAATTTAGAACCCCACTTCCACTTGTTGTCGTCTAATTGATAAAGAATCCAAGAAAACAAATTTTTAGTTTGTTTAAGCAACTTGAGCCGAGATAGATGATATAGGTAGTTAGATGATGCTGTTAAAAGATGTTTATGGATGATGATGTTAGATAGAATGATATTGATGATGATAATGGTTCAGTAAAAGAAAACGACGATGATGGAAAAATGATGATAATAATATGAAGGTTGCTGTTGGTTTTGATCTTGATCAAAAAAAAAATAATAAAAAAAAAACCAGTCGCTATTGTGTCTTCGTTTGATTTATTTATTTATTTTTTTTTACCATAAACCTCATAACCCATTGGATTGGGTTCCTAGTGATTTGACGGTGGGCTTATATTACGTTTTCCATGATGGGCCGTAATTGTTTTTTTGTTGGGCCAAACGTTATGAAGAAGTAGAAACTGAAACGGGTTATAAAGATTTAGTTTAAGATATTAATCAGAAAAATTGAATGGAGGAGTGGTTAGGCAGTTTGGGGTTTGAACGAGAGGTCGCGGGTTTGAGTCCGGGCATGAGCAGTTATTTCTTTTTTGGAGCTTTTCTTGCAAGGTAGTATTTATTATTATTATTATTATTATTATTATTATTATTATTATTATTATTATTATTATTATTATTATTATTATTATTATTATTATTATTATTATTATTATTATTAATATTATTATTATTATTATTATTATTATTATTATTATTATTATTATTAATATTATTATTATTATTATATTATTATGGTTAAGATATCATTTTTATTATTAATAACCTTATTTGTATTATTTTAACATTATCACTATTATCTTTATTAAATCTTATTATTATTAATGATTATGATTACAATCATTATTAAGTATATTTACTATTATTATTATTATATAATAATACAAAAATTTATCATTAATATTATCTTATCAAATCACTATTAAGTCATATAAAACTATAATTAATACATATAAAATGACTATATTAATATTTTTATAATAAATACTACTTATTTAAAATATATAAAACTAAATATATTTAAATTATTAATTAATATAACTTAAGATTCACTTGGTTGACTGCAAGCATATATGTTAATATACATATCACTGATATAGGTTCGTGAATCCGAGGCCAACCCTGCATTGTTCAATATAGTCATATGTATTTTTACTACAAAATACATTAGGTGAGTTTCATTACTCTCTTTTTATATATATTTTTAGGCTGAGAATACATGCGCTGTTTTATAAATGTTTTACGAAATAGGCACAAGTACTAAAACTAATTCTATGTGGGTTTAAACCAGAAATATACCCTTAGCTTGGTAACGTTAAACTACTTGTCTATGTACAGTAGGCGCGAATCCTAAAGATAGATCTATTGGGCCTGACAAACCCCATCTTGACTATGGGATGCTTTAGTACTTCGAAGTTATATTAAACACACCTGATCTGGTGTACTTTAGAGGGTAAAACATGAACGTTAAGGCTTGTTACCGGGTACCTACAACTTATAGAATACTTTTATACACTTGCGAGTGTACATATATTTATAAATGAAAATCTTGTGGTCTATTAATATGTTGAAATGATTGTTATGATAAAACTATGAACTCACCAACCTTTTGGTTGACACTTTTAAGCATGTTTATTCTCAGGTATGAAAGAAATCTTCCGCTGTGCATTTGCTCATTTTAAAGATATTATATGGAGTCATACATGGCATATTCAAGTCAGTACCTCGCAATGAGACCAGATGTTGATGACTTGTCCAGGTGGATTAGGACGGGTCACTACAGGTGGTATCAGAGCGGTGGTCTTAGCTAACCAGGTCTTGCATTAGTGTGTCTAACTGATAGTTGTTTAGATACATTAGTGAGTCTGGACTTCGACCGTGTCTGCATGTCAAAAGTTTTGCTTATCATTTCGTGTCAAAAATTACCTGCTTATCATTCTTAGGGAATCATTTGCTTATCATTCTTAGTCTAGACACATCTTACTGCATTGATTGCATGAATAGTGTATAGACAAAATTTATATCTTAGCGTATCTGTTACTGTAAACCATGTCTGACACGTTTCCTTAATTCCCTCTGTAATCTACGGGATCTTCTGTACTATATTAGGTATTCTATGTAATTAGAATATCATTCGATATTCGAGAATCATTTCATATCGAAAACTCTTTATCTAACCATACAAGATGGAACTCGCCACTAGTTCAAGTTCCTCGGATTCCGATATGGAGTTTCACTTAAGCTCCGAAAGCAGTGTCACCAGAATGAATCAACCAATCAGCCATCCCCAATTCATCTGATGGGTTGGTAGTCGACTTAATCAATGGAGACGAGAAGAAGGAGATCCTTTCCACCTACCAACCTGCACTTTTGGCAAAGAACCTGAAGCATTTACCGGCGAACCTGTCTGAAACACTACCTTCACTCTCATTTCCAGAATAGCTCGCAACGATTATATAATATCTAAAATTTTGAACCTTATTCATTCCCTCATCCCGATTGACAATCATCCCGGAGTAATAGCAGAAATCAACGAACTTCGCGCTCGAGTTATAGCTTTTGAAAATATGGTGCAAAACTTACCAGCTTCAGCAACATCACCAGCACCAACAGTACCACCAACATCAGCACGACAGCATCTGTTCCACCAACAACACAAGTCTCAACATCTGCATCACAAGCCTCAACCTCAAAAATCTATACCTCAAGTATAATCTTGTTCTACACGATGTTCTACACCATTTATCATCGTTCTATATATTCGTTCTACATCGACTATATTCGTTCTATGTGTCGTTCTACATCAAAGATTCTCGTGTACAAACTGTTAATGGTGAAAATATTTTAACGGGTAGGTAATGCCCGAGGAATATTTAGATATCACATTAATAAGTTACACTGTACATTCTTCAAATCCGATTCAACAATCATTTACTATCCTACTTACAACCACATATATACATATCCGTTCACCAAAGAATAACCATTTTCATTCAAATTTAATTTCATATTCGGATTTTGACCGATCAAAATGCAAGTCAAGACTTAACAGAAGACATCACTTTTAGATTCCTACATCTTTCAAAGCCATACTTTGAATCCAAAACTGTGCCAGATCCGTTGGCGTGTTATTACCGAAAATAACTTTACAATACCTTTCCAAAATTAGCCAATTTTGTCAATACTCCAGCAAATCAACTTCGACTTTCATTCGGATTAGCCTTATTATAACTTTGATATATAATTTTGTCACTTGATTTCATCCTAAACAATCATTCGTATCTTGACGATTACCATCAGCGTTTAAACATCTAAAAACACAATTCTTTTGAAACCACCTCGGATTGATAATCGATGATTCAGATATGGTAGCATTAAATGCAAAGGAAACAACAAAATTATAGATGGTCTAAATGGCCAAGAGTTTGATGATAAAGAATAGAGTGTTAAGAAAGCTCGATAGAAAATTTGGTACTGAAAAACGAATTGAGCTAACTATGAAGGAGACCAAGGACAAATACAAGGACCAAACCTTATATTCAAAGAATTCAGGTAATTCTGGATCCGATGAAATCTTTTGAAAATATCTTACTCCGAAGTCATGTTAAAATCCTGCGGAAATTCTTTCATCATCAACTTTCGAACTTAGAAATTCCAAAATATCATCATAAATATCTTCGATATTTCTGAAGATATTTTCATAAATATTCTTGTCCGAAATTATCTATCTCTTCGTACTATCTC
The DNA here is from genome assembly GCF_046630445.1 of Rutidosis leptorrhynchoides. Classification (NCBI taxonomy): domain Eukaryota; kingdom Viridiplantae; phylum Streptophyta; class Magnoliopsida; order Asterales; family Asteraceae; genus Rutidosis; species Rutidosis leptorrhynchoides. Next base: position 295,260,887 of record NC_092337.1, read on the forward strand.
TGTTACATCATAAAAGAAACTGTTTTAGTTTCTATCCTTCAATAAAATTTGAGTTTAAATTATGAATGATTTCTGGAGAAGTGTTGGGAATTGAAGCATGAGTTAGTATAATATAATGATACTTGGCCAACATGATTATATTACAGCAAGTCATGCTGAGTTTCTAATGGGACATGATGATTCACATATCATAACATCATCATGTGCCATGTTACATAACTCTTTCATTCTGCCTAACTTCTAAACATTTCAAGAAAATATATTCTTGATAGTTCTATTCTCAGTAATTCTGATAATTTACCAAATCAAATCGTTCTATTACGACCCTTCCTGCTTAGAACAATATGATCAATCGAAATTTCATACCTACAAATTCTGGACTGTTATTCGCTTAACTTGAAGTCGGGAAGAGAAAATAAAAGCATGGAACTTCTAAATATAAGGGAAAATATAAAGTCCAACAACATCACATGAATTACAAACGTGTATATCAATACGTATAACAATATAAAGACACGGGAGAATGAAATATACTATAACCCCAAGGTAATAGTAGAAGTGAATAGATTCCTCTGGCGGTAGATGAAAAAGGAGAATGATCGATATGAAAGTCAAGAATATATCCAAAATTAAAACTGGATGCAGCATATTGACTGATGATTTGGAAATATGAATTAAAGTATAGAAAATGGGAGTGGTGAGAAATAATGGAACGGAAGAAGTTCATTTATAGTGGAAATATCAGACAAAGCAATCGAGGCAGATAATCGCATTTAATTAAAGAGATCTTAATTTTCTTAAATTCTGAAGAATCAGATCTTATAGATTTCGAAGATTATCTTTAAATCTCTTGAATTCCGGAATTCAACCCTGACTACGTCAAAAGTCAAGAAGAATATTATTTTCCTCAGTTCACAATTTTGTGATAGCTTCACTCGTACTCCTTACATCATCAAATTGTTCTATCTATATTACTCGATAGTAATAAAACCCTATTTATCAACTCATATTCATCATGAAAACATTCCTATTGTTAACCATGACGACCTCACTCAAATTTCGAGACGAAATTTCTTTAACGGGTAGGTACTGTGACGACCCGGAAATTTCTGACCAAATTTAAACTTGATCTTTATATGATTTCGACACGATAAGCAAAGTCTGTTATGTTAAGTCTCAAAAAGTTTGAGCTGTTGTCATACATTCATTTAACCTTTGACTATTTCTGACGATTCAAGAACATGTGTTTGTAAATAAACATGTATATATATAAATATATATGTATATATGATAAATGAAAACAATAAAATATAATTTAAACCTTAGAGTTAAAAATATAAAATAAAATACAAAATAATTAAGTGTAATTTAAAATGAATCTATATATAAATATATATGATTTCTATGTATAATTATTATTTATAAATAATAAATATTCAATAAAAGTTATTATATAATATATTATATGTTTAATAAATATTACATAATTAATAATATATAATACAAGTTAAACTATAGTTATATTAATATTAATACTTTCATAAATATTAATATTAGTAATAATATCAGTATTATTAATATTATCATATATATATATATATATATATATATATATATATATATATATATATATATATATATATATATATAAGTATGAAACTTGATACATGTGAATTATAATATTATTATTATTAATATTATAATTAGTATTATTAATTATTAGTAGTATTAATATATTTATAATTGTTAAATATCAAAATGGAAGAATTAGATTTATATGTAAACAAGATATATAAATACATATACATATACATAATACAGATTTATATATATACAAGAATAGATGAATATACATACGGTTATAATTATATATAAATATAATCATAGATAAATACGCATTTGATCATAGGATCCAATTTTTTGTTTAGCATCACAATCAAACTATGTTTGATTTTTGTTTTCTGCCTACTACATAGTTAAACATCATCTTCATTCGTACAAATCAAATTGAGAAATTCCAAATTTCGTTAACAATCAATATCAACTTTCTTTTCTTTTTCTTTCATGTGATGTAATTTCGATGATTGAGCCAACTACTTTAGATACTTGATCTTCAACTTCTTTCATTCTTCATGACACTAGACCCATTTATAGACAACCTGCAAGCGAATCCATATTGAAATACGAAACCCACTTATCTTTTTTCTATTTTAATAAACCATCAAACACACCATCAAAACACCACCACTTGCCTCTCTTCTGTTTCTGTTTCGATCATATCTCAACCCAAAACAATCACCACCCTTCTTTGTTGTATTTTTCTGATTTCTGTAAATCAATCGTCACCCACACCGAAACCTCACCTTCTTAATGCTACTGCTACACTCATATTTCTGTTTCTTCAACAGCCACATACAATCACCAAACCATCACAAACAAACCACCAATTCGAACAACCTGTCCTCCTTGTTTCTATTTTCATGAAACGACACATTGATCACCTCCTGTGACCGTGAACCAAACCCACTTAACCCTTATGTTCGAAAACCCACAACTGCTATTATTTTCTATTGCAGCTGCTGTTACACGATCTGTTTCTAATTGAGTAACTCAAACAAGAACCCTTTCACCACCTTCAACATCACCATGCATATTACTTCTTCGCTTCCTTTTATTAGGTACGAAATTGATAGAATATGATTCAATTTGAGAACATAGATATAGTAAATTAATAGAAACTTTATTAAAGTTAACTAATGGGATAGTGGACAGTTGGTTGATAATGTTTAAATGGAACGTACCTTCTTGTATTATTGAACCGAACCTTACCCCAAATAAAATATGGATTGAGCTGTAAAGGAGCTGAAAGTTACGTGTTTTTTATTCTAGCGAACCCCACAAAAGGAATCACTTTCCATCCATATGAAACTCGTTACATATACAATTGGATTTGGTTATATTATTTACATTTGGGATGATTCAAGAATAAGGTGATCGACATAAAAATGGGTCCATGTGTGACACATATTTTTTTTTTATAATGATGATGAGGATATAGTGGGAGATAATGATAAGTCATGTTGTTACAGTTCGATTCCACTGTCTCTTGTTCAACCATCAACCGAATCCTTTAATTTGATTAGTGGGTTCATAAAATCTAATTCCTCATTAGGCTAATCAAAAAGTGGAACTCTGATTTAATCTTTGGCCGAATAAATTATAGTGCTGCTACCTTTTTGCTTTTAGTCGAATGTACCATAATAACTCCCACTAGATGCTTAAGACAAAGAATTAGGATAATGAATGATTGAATAATGACGTGCCAGTTATTTTTTAAAGGAAGCTTACGAAATTTAGAACCCCACTTCCACTTGTTGTCGTCTAATTGATAAAGAATCCAAGAAAACGAATTTTTAGTTTGTTTAAGCAACTTGAGCCGAGATAGATGATATAGGTAGTTAGATGATGCTGTTAAAAGATGTTTATGGATGATGATGTTAGACAGAATGATATTGATGATGATAATGGTTCAGTAAAAGAAAACGACGATGATGGAAAAATGATGATAATAATATGAAGGTTGCTGTTGGTTTTGATCTTGATCAAAAAAAAATAATAATAAAAAAAAAACCCAGTCGCTATTGTGTCTTCGTTTGATTTATTTATTTATTTTTTTTACCGTAAACCTCATAACCCATTGGATTGGGTTCCTAGTGATTTGACGGTGGGCTTATATTACGTTTTCCATGATGGGCCGTAATTGTTTTTTTGTTGGGCCAAACGTTATGAAGAAGTAGAAACTGAAACGGGTTATAAAGATTTAGTTTAAGATATTAATCAGAAAAATTGAATGGAGGAGTGGTTAGGCAGTTTGGGGTTTGAACGAGAGGTCGCGGGTTTGAGTCCGGGAATGAGCAGTTATTTCTTTTTTGGAGCTTTTCTTGCAAGGTAGTATTTATTATTATTATTATTATTATTATTATTATTATTATTATTATTATTATTATTATTATTATTATTATTATTATTATTATTATTATTATTATTATTATTATTATTATTATTATTATTATTATTATATTATGGTTAAGATATCATTTTTATTATTAATAACCTTATTTGTATTATTTTAACATTATCACTATTATCTTTATTAAATCTTATTATTATTAATGATTATGATTACAATCATTATTAAGTATATTTACTATTATTATTATTATAAAATAATACAAAAATTTATCATTAATATTATCTTATCAAATCACTATTAAGTCATATAAAACTATAATTAATACATATAAAATGACTATATTAATATTTTTATAATAAATACTACTTATTTATAATATATAAAACTAAATATATTTAAATTATTAATTAATATAACTTAAGATTCACTTGGTTGACTGCAAGCATATATGTTAATATACATATCACTGATATAGGTTCGTGAATCCGAGGCCAACCCTGCATTGTTCAATATAGTCATATGTATTTTTACTACAAAATACATTAGGTGAGTTTCATTACTCCCTTTTTATATATATTTTTGGGCTGAGAATACATGCGCTGTTTTATAAATGTTTTACGAAATAGGCACAAGTACTAAAACTAATTCTATGTGGGTTTAAACCAGAAATATACCCTTAGCTTGGTAACGTTAAACTACTTGTCTATGTACAGTAGGCGCGAATCCTAAAGATAGATCTATTGGGCCTGACAAATCCCATCCTGACTATGGGATGCTTTAGTACTTCGAAGTTATATTAAACACACCTGATTTGGTGTACTTTAGAGGGTAAAACATGAACGTTAAGGCTTGTTACCGGGTGCCTACAACTTATAGAATACTTTTATACACTTGCGAGTGTACATATATTTATAAATGAAAATCTTGTGGTCTATTAATATGTTGAAATGATTGTTATGATAAACCTATGAACTCACCAACCTTTTGGTTGACACTTTTAAGCATGTTTATTCTCAGGTATGAAAGAAATCTTCCGCTGTGCATTTGCTCATTTTAAAGATATTATATGGAGTCATACATGGCATATTCAAGTCAGTACCTCGCAATGAGACCAGATGTTGATGACTTGTCCAGGTGGATTAGGACGGGTCACTACAGGAATGTAACACCCCAGGCAAATCCCACATCGCCCACGAACATGAGTGATCATGGGATTATAAGGTAATACTCACGCTTAAATGACACAACGCGTTTTGGGATCACAGGCTGAGTAGAAGTGCGAGTACGTTGTGGTTAAGCGTGCTCGAGCGAGAGCACTACCAGGATGGGTGACCTCCTGGGAAAGTGCTTCTCGTGTGTGGTCACCAAGAAAAAGCCGTGCGCCTGAAGGCAAAGCGGACAATATTGTGGTCATGTTAAGCTGGGGTGTTACAGAATGGTATCAGAGCCACTCATGTGCCATTGGGGGTGGTGGGGCAAACCTCATCGAGGACGATGAGTCCCTAAGGGGGGGTGAATGTAACACCCTAGGCAAATCCCACATCGCCCACGAACATGAGTGATCATGGTAAGAGAGTTGAACAAACTTACCATCAAAAACCGTTATCCACTGCCGAGAATTGACGACTTATTTGATCAACTACAAGGCTCGTCGATTTATTCGAAGATCGATTTACGTTCTGGATATCATCAAATGCGAGTAAAGGAGGATGATATTCTAAAAACTGCTTTTAGGACGCGTTATGGTCATTACGAGTTTATGGTTATGCCGTTTGGATTGACTAACGCACCAACTGTGTTCATGGACCTTATGAACCGAGTGTGTGGGCTATATCTTAACAAGTTTGTCATTGTTTTCATCGATGACATACTTTTTTACTCAAAGAATGATCAAGAGCACGAAGAACATTTGAGAAAAGTGCTAGAAGTATTGAGGAAAGAAAAACTGTACACTAAGTTTTCAAAGTGTGCATTTTGGTTGGAAGAAGTTCAATTCCTCGGTCACATAGTGAACAAAGAAGGTATTAAGGTGGATCCGGCAAAGATAGAAACTGTTGAAAAGTGGGAAACCCCGAAAACTCCGAAGCATATACGTCAATTTTTAGGATTGGCTGGTTACTACAGAAGATTCATCCAAGATTTCTCCAAAATAGCAAAACCCTTGACTGCATTAACGCATAAAGGGAAGAAATTTGAATGGAAGGATGAACAAGAGAAGGCGTTTCAATTATTGAAGAAAAAGCTAACTACGGCACCTATATTGTCATTGCCTGAAGGGAATGATGATTTTGTGATTTATTGTGAAGCATCAAAGCAAGGTCTCGGTTGTGTATTAATGCAACGGACGAAGGTGATTGCTTATGCGTCTAGACAATTGAAGATTCACGAGCAAAATTATACGACGCATGATTTGGAATTAGGCGCGGTTGTTTTTGCATTAAAGACTTGGAGGCACTACTTATATGGGGTCAAAAGTATTATATATACCGACCACAAAAGTCTTCAACACATATTTAATCAGAAACAACTGAATATGAGGCAGCGTAGGTGGATTGAATTGTTGAATGATTACGACTTTGAGATTCGTTACCACCCGGAGAAGGCAAATGTGGTAGCCGACGCCTTGAGCAGAAAGGACAGAGAACTCATTTGAGTAAAATCTATGAATATAATAATTCACACTAACCTTACTACTCAAATAAAGGAGGAGCAATAAGGAGTTTTAAAAGAGGGAAATTTAAAGGATGAAATACCCAAAGGATCGAAGAAGCATCTTAATATTCGGGAAGATGGAACCCGGTATAGGGCTGAAAGAATTTGGGTACCAAAATTTGGAGATATGAGAGAAATGGTACTTAGAGAAGCTCATAAAACCAGATACTCAATACATCCTGGAACAGGGAAGATGTACAAGGATCTTAAGAAACATTTTTGGTGGCCAGGTATGAAAGCCGATATTGCTAAATATGTAGGAGAATGTTTGACGTGTTCTAAGGTCAAAGCTGAACATCAGAAACCATCAGGTCTACTACAACAACCTGAAATCCCGGAATGGAAATGGGAAAACATTACCATGGATTTCATCACTAAATTGCCAAGAACTGCAAGTGGTTTTGATACTATTTGGGTAATAGTTGATCGTCTCACCAAATCAGCACACTTCCTGCCAATAAGAGAAGATGACAAGATGGATAAGTTAGCACGAGTGTATTTGAAGGAAGTCGTCTCCAGACATGGAATACCAATCTCTATTATCTCTGATAGGGATGGCAGATTTATTTCAAGATTCTGGCAGACATTACAGCAAGCATTAGGAACTCGTCTAGACATGAGTACTGCCTATCATCCACAAACTGATAGGCAGAGCGAAAGGACGATACAAATGCTTGAAGACATGCTACGAGCATGTGTTATTGATTTCGGAAACAGTTGGGATCGACACCTACTGTTAGCAGAATTTTCCTACAACAACAGTTATCATTCTAGTATTGAGATGGCGCCGTTTGAGGCACTTTATGGTAGAAAGTGCAGGTCTCCGATTTTTTGGAATGAAGTGGGGGATAGACAGATTACGGGTCCGGAGATAATACAAGAAACTACAGAGAAAATCATCCAAATTCAACAAAGATTAAAAACCGTCCAGAGTCGACAAAAGAGCTACGCGGACAGTAAAAGAAAAGATATTGAGTTTGAAATTGGAGAAATGGTCATGCTTAAGGTTTCACTTTGGAAAGGCGTTGTTCGATTTGGTAAACGGGGGAAACTAAATCCAAGGTACATTGGACCATTCAAGATTATAGATCGTGTCGGACCAGTAGCTTACCAACTGGAGCTACCTCAACAAATCGCGGCTGTACATAACACTTTCCACGTCTCAAATTTGAAGAAATGTTTTGCTAAAGAAGATCTCACTATTCCGTTGGACGAAATCCAAATCAATGAAAAACTTTAATTCATTGAAGAACCCGTTGAAATAATGGATCGTGAGGTTAAGAGACTTAAACAAAACAAGATACCTATTGTTAAGGTTCGATGGAATGCTCGTAGAGGACCCGAGTTCACCTGGGAGCGTGAAGATCAGATGAAGAAGAAATACCCGCATTTATTTCCAGAAGATACGTCAACACCTCCAACTGCTTAAAATTTCGGGACGAAATTTATTTAACGGTTAGGTACTGTAGTGACCCGAACTTTTCCATGTTTATATATATATTAAATGAAATTGTTATTTACATGATTAAGTGTTTTCAACATGTTAAGCAATCAAACTTGGTAAGACTTGATTAATTGAAATAGGTTTCATATAGACAATTGACCACCCTAGTTGACCGGTGATTCACGAACGTTAAAACTTGTAAAAACTATACGATGACATATATATGGTTATATAAATAGTTAACATGATTTTATTATAAGTATGTATCTCATTAGGTATTTTAACAATGAGTTATATACATAAAAATGAGACTATTAATTTAAGAAACTCAAAAACGATATATATAACGATTATCGTTATAACAACTTCTTACTAGGTACATATGAATCATATTAAGATATTGATACACTTAGTTAATTATGTTAAATGATAAGTAAATATATTATTAAGTGTATTAACAATTAAATACATATGTAAAAATAAGACTACTAACTTAATGATTTTGAAACGAGACATATATGTAACGATTATCGTTGTAACGACATTTAACTGTATATATATCATACTAAGATATATTATATATCATAATATCATGATAATATAACAATTTAACATCTCATTTGTTATAATAAACAATGGGTTAACAACATTCAACAAGATCGTTAACCTAAAGGTTTCAAAACAACATTTACATGTAACGACTAACGATGACTTAACGACTCAGTTAAAATGTATATACATGTAGTGTTTTAATATGTATTCATACACTTTTGAAAGACTTCAAGACACTTATCAAAATACTTCTACTTAACAAAAATGCTTACAATTACATCCTCGTTCAGTTTCATCAACAATTCTACTCGTATGCACCCGTATTCGTACTCGTACAATACACAGCTTTTAGATGTATGTACTATTGGTATATACACTCCAATGATCAGCTTTTAGCAGCCCATGAGAGTCACCTAACACATGTGGGAACCATCATTTGGCAACTAGCATGAAATATCTCATAAAATTAAAAAAATAGGAGTAATCATTCATGACTTATTTACATGAAAACAAAATTACATATCCTTTATATCTAATCCATACACCAACGACCACAAACACCTACAAATACTTTCATTCTTCAATTTTCTTCATCTAATTGATCTCTCTCAAGTTCTATCTTCAAGTTCTAAGTGTTCTTCATAAATTCCAAAAGTTCTAGTTTCATAAAATCAAGAATACTTCCAAGATTGCAAGTTTACTTCCAAGTTTTCTAAATTCATTCCAAGTAATCATCCAAGATCAAGTAACCTTTGTTACTTACAGTAGGTTATCTTTCTAATACATGGTAATAATCATATTCAAACTTTAATTCAATTTCTATAACTATAACAATCTTATTTCGAGTGGAAATCTTACTTGAAATTGTTTTCGTGTCATGATTCTGCTTCAAGAACTTTCAAGCCATCCAAGGATCCTTTGAAGCTAGATCTATTTTTCTCATTTCCAGTAGGTTTATCCAAGGAACTTGAGGTAGTAATGATGTTCATAACATCATTCGATTCATACATATAAAGCTATCTTATTCGAAGGTTTAAACTTGTAATCACTAGAACATAGTTTAGTTAATTCTAAACTTGTTCGCAAATAAAAGTTAATCCTTCTAACTTGACTTTTAAAATCAACTAAACACATGTTCTATATCTATATGATATTCTAACTTAATGATTTAAAACCTGGAAACACGAAAAACACCGTAAAATCGGATTTACGCCGTCGTAGTAACACCGCGGGCTGTTTTGGGTTGGTTAATTAAAAACTATGATAAAATTTGATTTAAAAGTTGTTATTCTGGGAAAATGATTTTTATTATGAACATGAAACTATATCCAAAAATTATGGTTAAACTCAAAGTGGAAGTATGTTTTCTAAAATGGTCATCTAGACGTCGTTCTTTCGACTGAAATGACTACCTTTACAAAAACGACTTGTAACTTATTTTACGACTATAAACCTATACTTTTTCTATTTAGATTCATAAAATAGAGTTCAATATGAAATCATAGCAATTTGATTCACTCAAAACGAATTTAAAATGAAGAAGTTATGGGTAAAACAAGATTGGATAATTTTTCTCATTTTAGCTACGTTAAAATTGGTAACAAATCTATTCCAACCATAACTTAATCAACTTGTATTGTATATTATGTAATCTTGAGATACCATAGACACGTATACAATGTTTCGACCTATCATGTCGACACATCTATATATATTTCGGAACAACCATAGACACTCTATATGTGAATGTTGGAGTTAGCTATACAGGGTTGAGGTTGATTCTAAAATATATATAGTTTGAGTTGTGATCAATACTGAGATACATATACACTGGGTCGTGGATTAATTCAAGATAATATTTATCGATTTATTTCTGTACATCTAACTGTGGACAACTAGTTGTAGGTTACTAACGAGGACAGCTGACTTAATAAACTTAAAATATCAAAATATATTAAAAGTGTTGTAAATATATTTTGAACATACTTTGATATATATGTATATATTGTTATAGGTTCGTGAATCAACCAGTGGCCAAGTCTTACTTCCCGACGAAGTAAAAATCTGTGAAAGTGAGTTATAGTCCCACTTTTAAAATCTAATATTTTTGGGATGAGAATACATGCAGGTTTTATAAATGATTTACAAAATAGACACAAGTACGTTAAACTACATTCTATGGTTGAATTATCGAAATCGAATATGCCCCTTTTTATTAAGTCTGGTAATCTAAGAATTATGGAACAGACACCCTAATTGACGCGAATCCTAAAGATTGATCTATTGGGCCTAACAAACCCCATCCAAAGTAGCGGATGCTTTAGTACTTCGAAATTTATATCATATCCGAAGGGTATCCCGGAATGATGGGGATATTCTTATATATGCATCTTGTTAATGTCGGTTACCAGGTGTTAACCATATGAATGATTTTTATCTCTATGTATGAGATGTGTATTGAAATATGAAATCTTGTGGTCTATTGTTACGATTTGATATATATAGGTTAAACCTATAACTCACCAATATTTTTGTTGACGTTTAAAGCATGTTTATTCTCAGGTGAATACTAAGAGCTTCCGCTGTTGCATACTAAAATAAGGACAAGATTTGGAGTCCATGTTTGTATGATATTGTGTAAAAACTGCATTCAAGAAACTGATTTCGATGTAACATATTTGTATTGTAAACCATTATGTAATGGTCGTGTGTAAACAGGATATTTTAGATTATCATTATTTGATAATCTACGTAAAGCTTTTTAAACCTTTATTTATGAAATAAAGGTTATGGTTTGTTTTAAAAATGAATGCAGTCTTTGAAAAACGTCTCATATAGAGGTCAAAATGTAATAACCCGACTTTTTCCGTTAAATACTTAACAACCATTTATTAAATTCAATGATTGTTCCATGCCATATTTTTTTTCTATATTAAAGAACAGACTACTTTTGATATGTGTTAATTTATCACTAGAAAATTTTGAAAATTAGTAATAATAAAGTTAATAATTGAAACTAATAACTTATGAAAGATATATAAATACTTTATAAATAAATATATAAAATGATAAATAAAAATATATAATAAATGGTTAAATTGAATTTCGACATCACTAGATTCGTATATATTTCTAGACACTATTTAGATCTAAGTTGTAAGAAATTTTGTTTACTACTTTTTAGTAAATTTTTTTATATAAAACACTACGGTTAGTGAAACCAAGAAAAATACCTTTTCATACAACGAAACGCATGAATACTTATTTTATATAATAATTAAGTTTTAAAAAAATCGAATTATTTAATTGGGATATTTTTAAATTAAACCTGAGAAAATTAGTTTAGACATTCATGTTTCAATAAAGGACAAATATTTATTTAATGTAAAATATTATAAATAAGTATTTTATGAAAAACACAAACCAGGTATGACGTCAAGAGTTTAAAAGGTTTCAAACAATATGGATATATATAATTTTTTTATAAATATAAAATTAACCAGTCATTGAATCATATTAAGATAAAATACATTAGATCTTAGCTAAAGGATAAAAATTTAATTATAACATGTGACTTTACAGTAATACCCGTGTTTACCAAATTATTACTCCCGTGATATATTCATACTCGTGATTACACTGTATTATCCGTGATGTCTATTATTAAGATAGATATATATCCCGTGACTATACAGTTAACACCCGTATTTTATAGCTGTGATATATATATATATATATATATATATATATATATATATATATATATATATATATATATATATATATATATATATATTAATTTATAACCCTAATTTATTCATACCCGTTCATTTTTCTTCTTCTCCTCAAGAACACCCACATTCTTCTTCACTTCTAACCTCAAATTCTCCTTCAATATTTGCTTGATCACAAAATCGTTTACATATTCGGATTCCTCTCGAAGAGCTCTACTTATCCATACCAACAATTTCTTGATTTGAGTAAGTTTTAAAAACTCCAATTTTCTAGTTTTCATATTTTTGTTACATATTAGGGTAGATATAGTGTCTAGTGCTCAAGTCCTTGTATGTATGCATGATATTGTTCGTTAATTTGATCATTTGTTGACTTGTTGATGAATAACGAATTTGAATGGTATGTTACTGATATGAACATGATATTTTCAGTTTATGAAATACTTATAAATGAAATCCTTGTGAAAAACTATTAATTTTATGCTCAAGAATCAATTGATTTCATTATCGTATGCTCCCGATATGTTAAATTGAAGTTTTCATGTGATCTAGCTATGAATCCTAATTTTCTGAGATGAATTCTTTATGATTGAGTTTGTGAACTGATGTTAGATGTATAGATAATTGAAAAACACCCAAGATAGACTTAAGATTCATGTTAATCGGATATGTAAAGCCCTCGTTATGGTTAATTAAAGGTTTGTGATTTTGTTGCTCAAAAATTTATTTCGGTTTAAAAATTCGTAATTGAAACTGTGAATCTGGGAAAGTATGCTATATATTCAGGTCCGGAGAGGTATATAGTTGTATTGCTTGCGAAAAAAAACATTTGGTTTTCATTGAGATATTGTCCAATTCTGATAAAAGAGTCAAAATCTATGGCCAAATCAAAGTTAGAATTTTATATTATTTAAAACCGGACAGAACAGTTTCATTGGGATGCGTGTGACTTGATCTCAGGATTCTGGGTTCACGGTTGCGTGCGTATCAAAAAATTAAAAAGTTTAGACTCCAGAAACACGTCATTTGGATAATTTTTGGATTTGATATGATTTTTCAAAGTTTATACATGAGTACCGAAACGATTCACCATTACAGCCTGGTACGTTTTCAGTCACTGCGAGCTTTTTGTTTAGGGTTACAGGTTGTGCTTCGGATATATTATAGTCGACTAAATTCCGGAGATTTTGGCGTGTATTTCAAGTCAAACGGACCTGTACTTATTTTTATAAAAATTCTGAAAGTTGACTACATTATTTAAGCTAAATAATATGTGCAATTGACTTTGTTTGACCAAATGGGTTTAATGGGTCAAAATGGGTAACGGTCAGTGTAGAAAAGTACCAAACGTCGATTTAAGTAAGTTTAAAGGTTGTGGTGTTTAAAAAAAATAAGTTGTGGAATGTTTTGGTCAAAATGGGTGTTTATGACCCATTTGGGTCATACGAGCCTACTTTGACCCATATGCGAAATTTTGAGAACCAAAGGTATGTAACACATCCCGTATATTGATTTAAGTATGTTTGCAAGTTTTGGTGCTTTAAAAATGAGTTTGGGTCAAATTTGGTTTAAAGAAAGTTTTATGACTCATTCGGGTCAAACGTGCATAAATTGACCCATATGCATAATTTTGGAAAACGAAAGTCACCAACACATCTAAAATGTCATTTTTGAGCTATGATAAAAATTTGGTTAAGTCGGGTCAGCCGGATTTAAATTTGGATCGTCAACCGAAAATTTTAGTATTTTAACAAAATTGTCAAAATGACTCTCGGACCTAGTTTGAGGACTCGCAAGTTGAAATCAGTTAAGTTTAGATAAAAACTATTATTTGGTATTGAAAGTATTTGTGACAAGCTTTAAAACGATATATTGTTTGTATAATTTTGTTGAGTCTAAACAGGTATAAAACAAGCGAGAAAATGGGCAATCGTTGCTGATTTTGAACACTTAACAAAAATTTTATCAGCATTTTATGTTTCGGGAGACTGTTTTCGCGAGGTCATAACTTTAAAACCGTAACTCCGTTTTTGTCAAATAAACTGTCTATAGAAAGGTGGGATGACATACTTTCCAATGGTCATGACCTAAGGTATTATATCAAATTTGGTGGGACCCGGAATCAGCTGCAAAATACTAAAAAATACATATATGTAAATAATATAAATTTTTCTAAGTAAAAATGAATAACTTAAGTTTGACCTATGTTTGACTACTTGAGCTACTTGTGTAATTTTATGCGGTTGTTGACTTGTGTTAATCATGTTGACTGTGTTTGACTTGCGTTTGACTTACATTTGACTTACTTTGACTTGCGTTGACTTTTGTTGACTTTTGCTAAATTTTGCTAAATTTATGAGTCGGACTTGAGCAATAGGACTATACGAACCCTATGACCTGACCTAGCTTGTTAGACATTTATTAACCAACATATATTCTTTAGGATGAGGTCTACGATTACTTGCATTCCGAGTATTGGTTACATCTACGTAAATTGTTTATTGAGCTACAAAGGTGAGTTTCATTTGCTCCCTTTTTAATTGCTTTTGCAATATATATTTTTGGGCTGAGAATACATGCGCTGCTTTTATAAATGTTTACAAAATAGACACAAGTACTTAAAAATATATTCTACGTTGAGTTGTACCACTGGCATATTTCCCTGTAGCTTGGTAACTACTATTTACATGGGTATTGTAAACGGGAATCCTGTTGATAGATCTATCGGGCCTGACAACCCCAACCGGACTGGATGACCAGTATTCAACGATTGCACAGTACTTCATTTCGGTAACTACACTTGGTACGGTGTAGTAAGATTTCATAATAAAGGGAATATGCGACGTTGATTAAATGTTAAGTATGGTTACCAAGTGCTCAACCACTTAGAATGCTTTACATACACTTGCGAGTGTATTATGTTTATGATTATGAAATCTTGTGGTCTATTGAAACTATTGATAACTGTTGTTATGATAAACCTATGAACTCACCAACCTTTTGGTTGACACTTTTAGCATGTTTATTCTCAGGTTTTTCAAAAGTGCTTCCGCTGTCTGCTTGCTATTTGCTCAAGGTGCTGCATGGAGTCTTTTATGCCATATTTTCAAAAAGACATTGCATTCAAATATTATTATTATAATCTGTTATTAAATAAATTGATGATTTAGTCATTTTGTATAAGTTGTCATATATATTTGGGATATGTCTATATTTTGGTAAACTTTCTATGTATAGAAAGTATGTTTTTTTTTTTAAATGAATGCAATGTTTTATCAAAATGTATCATATAGAGGTCGAAACCTCGCTGTGGGACCGTAGATAACGTACTGCGTCAATAGCGATTTTGGCGGGTCGTTAGAGATGGTATCAGAGCATTGGTTCTAGGGAATTAGGTGCATTAATGTGTCTGACATGGACCGTTAGGATAAATTAGTGATCTAGTCTAGAACCGTGTCGTTACACTTATATGTGATTATGTGCATATTCTGATATTAATATAATATTATTATTACTATCGGTGAGAAAGTATTTCTCCCTTTGATTACAAGCCTTCTCATGCTCAAACGAGTTCATTTTCAACACCCCGGTCATTGAAAAACCAGGAAGCGTCATTCAGGACTTTCGAAATTTCTGACATTCCTACGTGAGTTATTACTTATATAATTTTTTAGATATCATTTGTGTTATAACATGTGCTTATGTGCTTCGATTAAGAAATTCCGGACGTCTCAAATTGTGAATCGGAAGAAGTCTTTTCCGACTCACGAAGATTCTCAGTAGTTTCAAAGACATTCTTACGACATTCCCTTTCAATATTATTAATTATAATATTATATTCCCATACTATTTTTAATACAACTCTTTTTGAAATCATTTTGATTCATAAATTTTGGAAAACGACACTTGTTTCATATCCAAAAATATTTTGGAGTAGTGTTGGAATGGAAGTATGACTTAGTGTAATATAATTACGCTTGATCAACGTGGTTATATTACGGTAAGTCATGCAGAAGTTCTAATGGAACGTGATGGTGGTAATGCTTGATCAACCTTATCTTCACCACGTACCATGTTACAAGACTCTGTTTTCTGCGCTGATATCTGAATATACCAAGACTCTATATGTGACATCATTTGAGTCACGTGTGGTTTCCTTCTCATCTTTGTTATATCATACTTGCACTCCAAACCATTTATTCAAAGGTATTCGTTATCAAAGAAATATGATCTCGTTTTGCCCAACTTTTATACTTAACTACAAGATGCTCGGTCTTACTATGTCAAGACGAACATTCCTATCCTCACTTGTTTCCTAAACGCAGTTTAATCGCACCAACCAAAATTTCGGGACGAAATTTTCTTTAACGGGTAGGTAATGTAATAACCCGACTTTTTCCGTTAAATACTTAACAACCATTTATTAAATTCAATGATTTTTCCATGCCATATTTTTTTTTTATATTAAAGAACAGACTACTTTTGATATGTGTTAATTTATCACTAGAAAATTTTGAAAATTAGTAATAATAAAGTTAATAATTGAAACTAATAACTTATGAAAGATATATAAATACTTTATAAATAAATATATAAAATGATAAATAAAAATATATAATAAATGGTTAAATTGAATTTCGACATCACTAGATTCGTATATATTTCTAGTCACTATTTAGATCCAAGTTGTAAGAAATTTTGTTTACTACTTTTTAGTATTTCTTTTTTTTATATAAAACACTACGGTTAGTGAAACCAAGAAAAATACCTTTTCAGACAACGAAACGCATGAATACTTATTTTATATAATAATTAAGTTTTAAAAAATCGAATTATTTAATTGGGATATTTTTAAATTAAACCCGAGAAAATTAGTTTAAACATTCATGTTTCAATAAAGGACAAATATTTATTTAATGTAAAATATTATAAATAAGTATTTTATGAAAAACACAAACCAGGTATGACGTCAAGAGTTTAAAAGGTTTCAAACAATATGGATATATATAATTTTTTTATAAATATAAAATTAACCAGTCATTGAATCATATTAAGATAAAATACATTGGATCTTAGCTAAAGGATAAAAATTTAATTATAACATGTGACTTTACAGTAATACCCGTGTTTACCAAATTATTACACCCGTGATATATTCATACCCGTGACTACACTGTATTATCCGTGATGTCTATTATTAAGATAGATATATCCCGTGACTATAGAGTTAACACCCATGTTTTATAGCTGTGATATATATATATTAATCTATAACCCTAATTTATTCATACCCGTTCATTTTTCTTCTTCTCCTCAAGAACACCCACATTCTTCTTCACTTCTAACCTCAAATTCTCCTTCAATATTTGCTTGATCACAAAATCGTTTACATATTCGGATTTCTCTCGAAGAGCTCTACTTATCCATACCAACAATTTCTTGATTTGAGTAAGTTTTAAAAACTCCAATTTTCTAGTTTTCGTATTTTTATTACATATTAGGGTAGATATAGTGTCTAGTGCTCAAGTCCTTGTATGTATGCATAATATTGTTCGTTAATTTGATCATTTGTTGACTTGTTGATGAATCACGAATTTGAATGGTATGTTACTGATATGAACATGATATTTTCAGTTTATGAAATACTTATAAATGAAATCCTTATGAAAAACTATTAATTTTAGGCTCAAGAATCAATTGATTTCGTTATCGTATGCTCCCGATATGTTAAATTGAAGTTTTCATGTGATCTAGCTATGAATTCTAATTTTCTGAGATGAATGCTTTATGATTGAGTTTGTGAACTGATGTTAGATGTATAGATAATTAAAAAACACCCAAGATAGACTTAAGATTCATGTTAATCGGATATGTAAAGCCCTCGTTATGGTTAATTAAAGGTTTGTGATTTTGTTGCTTAAAAATTTATTTCGGTTTAAAAATTCGTAATTGAAACTGTGAATCTGGGAAAGTATGCTATATATTCAGGTCCGGAGAGGTATATAGTTGTATTGCTTGCGAAAAAAAACATTTGGTTTTCATTTAGATATTGTCCAATTCCGATAAAAGAGTCAAAATCTATGGCCAAATTAAAGTTAGAATTTTATATTATTTAAAACCGGATAGAACAGTTTCATTGGGATGATTGCGACTTGATCTCAGGATTCTGGGTTCACGGTTGCGTGCGTATCGAAAAATTAATAAGTTTAGATCCAGAAACACGTCATTTGGATACTTTTTGGATTTGATATGATTTTTCAAAGTTTATACATGAGTACCGAAACGATTCAGCATTACAGCCTGGTACGTTTTCAGTCACTGCGAGCTTTCTATTTAGGGTTACAGGTTTTGCTTCGGATATATTATAGTCGACTAAATTCCGGAGATTTTGGCGTGTATTTCAAGTCAAACGGACCTGTACTTATTTTTATAAAAATTCTGGAAGTTGACTACATTATTTAAGCTAAATAATATGTGCAATTGACTTTGTTTGACCAAATGGGTTTAATGGGTCAAAATGGGTAACGGTCAGTGTAGAAAAGTCCCAAACGTCGATTTAAGTAAGTTTAAAGGTTGTGGTGTTTAAAAAAAATAAGTTGTGGCATGTTTTGGTCAAAATGGGTGTTTATGACCCATTTGGGTCATACGAGCCTACTTTGACCCATATGCGAAATTTTGAGAACCAAAGGTATGTAACACATCCCGTATATTGATTTAAGTATGTTTGCAAGTTTTGGTGCTTTAAAAATGAGTTTGGGTCAAATTTGGTTTAAAGAAAGTTTTATGACTCATTCGGGTCAAACGTGCATAAATTGACCCATATGCATAATTTTGGAAAACAAAAGTCACCAACACATCTAAAATGTAATTTTTGAGCTGTGATAAAAATTTGGTTAAGTCAGGTCAGCCGGATTCAAATTTGGATCGTCAACCGAAAATTTTAGTATTTTAACAAAATTGTCAAAATGACTCTCGGACCTACTATTTGGTATTGAAAGTTAAGTTTAGATAAAAACTATTATTTGGTATTGAAAGTATTTGTGACAAGCTTTAAAACGATATATTATTTGTATAATTTTGTTGAGTCTAAACAGGTATAAAACAAGCGAGAAAATGGGCAATCGTTGCTGATTTTGAACACTTAACAAAGGGAGACTGTTTTCGCGAGGTCATAACTTTAAAATCGTAACTCTGTTTTTATCAAATAAACTGTCTATAGAAAGGTGGGATGACATACTTTCCAATGGTCACGACCTAAGGTATTATATCAAATTTGGTGGGACCCGAAATCAGCTGCAATATACTAAAAAATACATATATGTAAATAATATAAATTTTTCTAAGTAAAAATGAATAACTTAAGTTTGACCTATGTTTGACTACTTGACCTACTTGTGTAATTTTATGCGGTTGTTTACTTGTGTTAATCATGTTGACTGTGTTTGACTTGCATTTGACTTACATTTGTGTGACGATCGCTCCAAATCCATATGGACGAACACGTCATTCATCGATTTCATTGCGGGGTATTTGACCTCTATATGATACGTTTTGTAAACATTGCATTCTTTTGAAAAGGCACACCATAAATGAATATTTAAATCAAAGGTTTTCGACATCTGATGATTTCTACATATAGACAATCACTGTAAATAATAGTTGACAATAGTACTTCCGTTGACAATGCAGTCAAAATAAGATACATGGTGATGATTTGGTGAATGCAACGTTTCCTTGAAAAATATGCCATGTACGACTCCATGCACATAGCTTGTCTAACATATAAGCAAACAGTGGAAGACTTCTAGGAAACCTGAGAATAAACATGCTAACAAGTGTCAACACAAAGGTTGGTGAGTTCATAGTTTTAGTGTTTCGCATAATCTGTATATAAAAGTGGATCACAAGATTTCAGTTGTTTCATCCAAAATGTTTATCAAAAGATTCTACAAGATTGAGCACCCTGTTAACTAAACTTAACGTATATATAATTTGTACCCTTTGTATAATCATCTTAATAATACACGCAAACCAACGTGTACGCTTCTCAAATAGCATACGTCCGTTAAAAGGCTAGCGCTCTAGCTCGGACGGGGATATCAAGCCCTATGGATCCAGATACTACTACTCGCGCCCACCAGTTCTTATAACTAGCAGTTACTAGTTACCAAAGCTAAAGGATTTTCTGTTCAAACTCAGTGTAGAATTTAGTATGTACTTGTATCCATTGCGTTTAAAATAAAGTGCATGTATTCTCAGCCCAAAATATAGATTGCAAAAGCAATTAAAAAGAGAGCAAATGAAACTCACGCATATAAATATTATAAAACAGTTAATAAAGCATTTGCATGTATTCTCAGCCCAAAAATATAAAGGGTAAAAAGGGCAAATGAAACTCACCTTAGCGGCATATAAAGTTGTTCACCAAAATGTGACCGAAACTCGGATTACCAATTAATCATAGATCTCAACCTAGAGAACATATGTTGGTCAATAAATGTCTATTAAGCTAGGTCAGGTCATAGTGTATCACAATCCTAATGCTCGAGATCGACATATAATAGTTATCCAAAGTCGTTTCAAAAAGTCAATTTTGACAATAGTTCAACAAAACGAGAAGTGCCTTATATAAGGATTCATTTACTCGGTTGGTAATATTTAAAAATTCACTTTATCAGTCTCGTAAATAAGTTGTTTAAATCTTAATTTCAGATTCAAAAGCAATTTTAATTAACGTCAAACATAATTCGGTTGATCATATCTTTTAATCCGTTCATCGAAACTATTCGATATCTAAATGAAAAGATATTGATTTTTCGCCAGCTTTCCAAAAACATGTATATCATATACCTTTTACCAGTAATATATGTATTTAATTAGTGATTCATTATAAACTGTTTAACGACGAAATTTAGCATACATGCATGTATAAATATATACTCGAGCACTAGACATGTATACACTATTAATATATAAAAGATAAGATATGAATGCTCACGTATCAATATTGAGATTCAATATTGCAGGAAAGTACGTAGACGCAACAGAGATGATAAATACTAGGTTTGACTTGCGAACAATACCCATGAACATTACCCATAACCTCCATATCTATAACCCATAATTTCCTTAGTTCTATCCCGTTTGAAGCTTGTTTTGAAAGTGACACGCTCATGACCTCGTCGTAATATTTTATGTATAATATTACTAAAAATATTAAGATTAATAATAATAATAATCTTAATAATAATAATATAATAATAATAATAATAATAATAATAATAATAATAATAATAATAATAATAATAATAATAATAATAATAATAATAATAATAATAATAATAATAATAATAATAATAATTATAATTAAAATTATAATAATTAAATTCTTACAGAGTATATATGTGTAAAAGAATTCGAGCAGAAACTGGACTTTTATAGGCAACTTTTTGAAATCTGATGCCCATGCGATCGCATGGGTTTTATGCCTATTTCTCATGCGATCGCATGGCCGTCAGATCCAGCTCACATATTTTTTGTTTTCTTGTTTGTCGACATAATTTAATATAATATATATAATATATATAATTTAAATAATTAATTATATATTATATTAAATTCATGTGAATAGTTGACTTGTAATTTTCGTTCCGATGACTCGTACGTTGTCACTCGACTTATGTCCCGGTTCCGGTTTCTCGAACGCATTTTCGTACGCTTAGAAAACTCGCAATTTACGTTTTGTGACTCGTACCTTTGTCAAAATATAGTCTTAAATTATCAATAAACTATATCATTCTAAGTGTATCTTAAACTTTCGAGTGTTTTGGTCATTTACTTCTATAAATCATTGTCTCGCTATTTGTTAATATATATATAATAACAAATCGTTTTATGACCAAGTTAATATATATTTTCAACATTCATAAACACGTTTTAAATATACGTCGCAAGTTATTCATACAATTAATATTCCAAATTTTCATATATATTCAAATAAATATTTAAACCAATAAGTTTAATGTACGGTATCAAACAATTAATACATTGTTACGTTTTCAAGTTATAGTATATATATATATATATATATATATATATATATATATATATATATATATATATATATATATATGTATGTATATATATGTATCTATATACATATAATTGTTCGCGAATCGTCAAGAACAACCGAAAGGTATTTGAATATATGAAAGTAGTTCAAAAATTTTGAGATTCAGTTTTACAGACTTTGCTTATCGTGTCAGAAATATTAATCATACAAAGATTAAGTTTAAATTTGGTCAGAAATTTCCGGGTCATCACAGTACCTACCCGTTAAAGAAATTTCGTCCCGAAATTTGAGTGAGGTCGTCATGACTAACAATAAAATTGTTTTCATGTCGTATATGTGTTGATAAATGGAGTTTTATCACCGTTGAATAATATGGATAAAACAATCCGATTATTCGAAGCGTATGAGAGAAGTTATCGTAAAATAGTGAAATGGAGAATAGAGATTCGTCTTAACTCTTGACGTATTATAGATTGATTTCCGTAATTTAAGGAATAGAAAATCTTCATAATCTAAATAAGATTTGATTCTTCGGAATTTAAGGAATTAAGATTTCTTTTGATTAAATGCGTAATTTGCCTCGATTGCTATGTTTGATATTTCGCTATAAATTGACCTCTTCCCCCATCACTCTTACATCTTCTTCCTCATTTCCTATTTTCAAAAGATTGTGAAAAATGCTTCATCCAGTTCTGATTCTTGATATACTCCTAACTTTCATATCTGTCATTCTTCTTTTTCATCTACCACCGGAGGAAGTTATTTTCTTCTACCATTACCTTGGGGTTATAGTGTTTTTTTATTCTCCCGTGTCTTTATATTGCTATACGCATTGATATACACGGTTTGTAATTTCTGGGTGGTTGTTGGATTTTATATCTTCCCTTATATTTAGATGTCTCTGCTTCTGTCTTTCCATAATCATTGACATCCACAGTTAATACTCTCTCCAATTTACTGTGATTTATATATATTCCCATTGATATTTTGAAGCTTCATGCTTTTGTTTTATCTTCCCGACTTTAAATCAAGCGAATAATGGTCCATAATTCGTAGGTATGAATTTCGGAATGAACATAATTAATGTTCTAAAAAAAACGGTAATAGCACAATCTGACTTGTCAAATTACCAGAATACCTCGAAAAATACCGAATCATTAAGAAAATATTTTCTTGATAGTTTAGAGGTAAAATAGAATGAAAGAGTTATGTAACATGGTTTATAATGAGGGTATGATCTGTGAACCTTTATCACGTTCCATTAGAAACTCAACATGACTTACTGTAATATAATCACGTTGATCAAGTGTCATTATATTTTACTAACTCATGCTTCAGTTCCCAACACCACTTCAAAAATATTCATATTTTAAACTCGAAGGTTTCAGAATTTAGAAACTAAAATAGTTTCTTTTATGATGTTACACAGATATCGCTAGGAGAAAATTGATTTTCGATGAGAATGATTATGGAATTATCTCCAGAAATATGGAGGATATTTATAATGAAAGATACGATGATATCTTAGAATTTCTAATATCAGAGGATGATGAAGAATATTGTCCGCAAGAGTTTAGATTCGGAAGCAAGGTATTCGTTAATGGCTTCAGCAGATACTGAATAATTTGGATACTTTGAAGGTAGGTTTAGTGTTTGTGATTTATCCACAGCCTCCTTCATACTTTTCTCAATCCGTTTTCCAGTTCCAAACCTTTTCTTTTTCTGAGCTTTGCCAACACACTATTCTTTATCATCAAACTTTTGGCTGTTAAGGTCGTTTACAGTTTTTGCTGCTTCATCAGCATTCAAAGTTATCATAATCGAATCGTTGGTTATCAATCCGAGGTGTTTTCAAAAGTTTGAAGGGTTTGCATGAAGATTGTAATTGTCAAGATACATATGATGTTCTAGAATTTTGAACAATACAATTTTTTTTTTCTTTTTTTTTTTCTGGGTTTTTGAATAGAAGTGATGTTCTAGCACAGTTTTGAAGTCAAAGTATAGCATTTGAAAGATGTAAGAATCTAAGAGTGATGTTTTCTGTTAAATCTTGGCTTGGATTCTGATTTTTTCAAAATCAGAATATGTAATTGAATTTGTATGAAAACATTTGTATATCGCTGTGAGCATAGTTAATAATTTTTAAATCAAAGTTGAAGAATGTACAGTGTAACATATTAATTGTGAACTTATATATTTCCCGAGTATTACCTACCCGTTAAAGATTTCACAATTAATACTTTGTACAAAAGAATTTTTTTTTATTACCGTCTTTAGGAAAATATATGTATGTATATCTTCTTCAGATGTAATACAGATTTGATGAGTTAATATCATATTAAGCTCATTTGATTTTTGAATTGAATGAATAATCTCTAAAACATTAAGGATTACATAATCTTCGTGGAGTATTTCACTAATGAAATCAATACTTCATTATTTATTCTTATTCCTCGGTGAAGGATGTTGATGCTCGTGGAAATCTTATGAACTTCATAAGATATAAATGATGTTTTCTAGAAAGTTTCGAGTACATCGAAGATAAAAGTGTAAAATCAAACATGTAATTGATTAATACACTAAGTTCATTATGAAATGGAATTCATTGAGTTGAAACAGATATTTGTAGTTAACGATGGTTAAGTTGTTAACGAAGGATGTACATCATAGCATATTAGTAATATGAATTACCCGAGTAGTATCTACCCCTTAAAATTCACACGTAATAGCTTAGTACGAAAAGATTCATGATGGTTTTAAAATTTATATATATAAGATATACATATAAATTCTTTAGATGAATTGAGTTATTACTTCATAACTCATTGATACAATATACTCGTTGTTGACTCGTAATGATGTCCACGGTGCTTTATTGAACTGACGGAGCTTGTGATGTTAGAGGTGCTGCTGATTTTGATGATGTTGACAGCACTAACTGTGCTGGTGAGGCTAAGGGTACTGTTGATGCTGTTGGTAAAACAAGTCTAGCTTGTATCTTACACCATTCGAATAAGGGTTTCTACTCTATCCGATTAAGGGTTAAGGCTAGAATAGATAATCTCTAAACTTTAGAAATTACATAATCGCCGTAGAATGTTTCTTCGATGAAGTTATGAATCCATACTTCATCGTTTGTCGTTGTTGGTACTTCTTGGTACCTATGGTGCGTATGATGTTGATATCCGAGGTACAGATTGTGATGTTGAGGCGTGTGATGCGGATGTGGTTGTTGGTGGTGGTAATGATCCTGTTGGTGTGGATGATGGTGGTACCGGTTATGCTGCGGGTGCTGATGCTGGTGTTCGTAACCCTTGCACCATATTCTCCAAAGCCACTACCCGAGCACGAAGCTCGTTGACTTCTTCTATTATACCGGAATGATCGGGTAAATAAGATTTATAATATGGGATAGTATATAATCATGATGAGATACTCTGGAAATGAGAGAGAAAATAGTATTACGAATAGGTTCGCCGGTAAGTGCTTCGGGTTCATCACCAAGAGGTGAATGTGGTGGATGGAAGGGATCACCTTCTTCTTGTCTCCAATGATTAAGTAGGCTACGAACCCATCCCCAATTCATCCAGAATAGGTGATGGCTGATTGGTTGATCCATTTCGGTTACACTTTCTTCAGAGTTCAGGTGAATATCCATATCGGAATAGCTGTCGGAATTTAAGGAATTTGAACTAGATACGTGATCCATCTTGTATAATTAGAGGGATGATTTTTGATATGAAATAGATTATAGAATTTGATTGGTACTCTTCAATACATAATTTACATATGTATATATAATACCAAAATCTCGTAAATTACGGAGAAATTTTCGGAAGATGGTAGTCAAAGTTTACTGTAATAGATATGCCAAGATATGAATTTTGTCTATATACTATCTATGCAATCAATGCAATAAGACGCGTTTAGACTTAAGATGATAGACAGGTAATTTCTGACAAGAAATGATAAGCAAAACTTTTGACATGCAGACACAGTCGAAGTCCAGACTTGCTAATGCATCCTAACAACTATCAGTTAGACACACTTATGCAAGACCTGGTTCACTAGGACCAACGCTCTGATACCAACTGTGACGATCGCTCCAAATCCATATGGACGAACACGTCATTCATCGATTTCATTGCGGGGTATTTGATCTCTATATGATACGTTTTGTAAACATTGCATTCTTTTGAAAAGGCACACCATAAATGAATATTTAAATCAAAGGTTTTCGACATCTGATGATTTCTACATATAGACAATCACTGTAAATAATAGTTTACAATAGTACTTCCGTTGACAATGCAGTCAAAATAAGATACATGGTGATGATTTGGTGAATGCAATGTTTCCTTGAAAAATATGCCATGTACTACTCCATGCACATAGCTAGTCTAACATATAAGCAAACAGCGGAAGACTTCTAGGAAACCTGAGAATAAACATGCTAACAAGTGTCAACACAAAGGTTGGTGAGTTCATAGTTTTAGTGTTTCGCATAATCTGTATATAAAAGTGGATCACAAGATTTCAGTTGTTTCATCCAAAATGTTTATCAAAAGATTCTACAAGATTGAGCACCCTGGTAACTAAACTTAACGTATATATAATTTGTACCCTTTGTATAATCATCTTAATAATACACGCAAACCAATGTGTAAGGTTCTCAAATAGCATATGTCCGTTAAAAGGCTAGCGCTCTAGCTCGGACGGGGATATCAAGCCCTATGGATCCATATACTACTACTCGCGCCCACCAGTTCTTATAACTGGCAGTTACTAGTTACCAAAGCTAAGGGATTTTCGGTTCAAACTCAGTGTAGAATTTAGTATGTACTTGTATCCATTGCGTTTAAAATAAAGTGCATGTATTCTCAGCCCAAAATATAGATTGCAAAAGCAATTAAAAAGGGAGCAAATGAAACTCACGCATATAAATATTATAAAACAGTTAATAAAGAATTTGCATGTATTCTCAGCCTAAAAATATAAAGGGTAAAAAGGGCAAATGAAACTCACCTTAGCAGCATATAAAGTTGTTCACCAAAATGTGACCGAAACTCGGATTACCAATTAATCGTAGATCTCAACCTAGAGAACATATGTTGGTCAATAAATGTCTATTAAGCTAGGTCAGGTCATAGTGTATCTGCTCGAGATCGACATATAATAGTTATCCAAAGTCGTTTCAAAAAGTCAATTTTGACAATAGTTCAACAAAACGAGACGTGCCTTATATAAGGATTCATTTACTCGGTTGGTAATATTTAAAAGTTCACTTTATCAGTCTCGTAAATAAGTTGTTTAAATCTTAATTTCATATTCAAAAGCAATTTTAATTAACGTCAAACATAATTCAGTTGATCATATCTTTTAATTCGTTCATCGAAACTATTCGATATCTAAATGAAAAGTTATTGATTTTTCGCCAGCTTTCCAAAAACATGTATATCATATACCTTTTACCAGTAATATATGTATTTAATTAGTGATTCATTATAAACTGTTTAACGACGAAATTTAGCATACAGGCATGTATAAATGTATACTCGAGCACTAGACATGTATACACTATTAATATATAAAAGATAAGATATGAATGCTCACGTATCAATATTGAGATTCAATATTGCAGGAAAGTACGTAGACGCAACAGAGATGATAAATACTAGGTTTGACTTGCGAACAATACCCATGAACATTACCCATAACCTCCATAGCTATAACCCATAATTTCCTTAGTTCTATCCCGTTTGAAGCTTGTTTTGAAAGTGACACGCTCATGACCCCGTCGTAATATTTTATGTATAATATTACTAAAAATATTAAGATTAATAATAATAATAATCTTAATAATAATAATATAATAATAATAATAATAATAATAATAATAATAATAATAATAATAATTATAATTATAATAATTAAATTCTTACAGAGTATATATGTGTAAAATAATTCGAGCAGAAACTGGACTTTTATAATCAACTTTTTGAAATCTGATGCCCATGCGATCGCATGGGTTTTATGCCTATTTCTCATGCGATCGCATGGCCGTCAGATCCAGCTCACATATTTTTTGTTTTCTTGTTTGTCGACATAATTAAATATAATATATATAATATATATAATTTAAATAATTAATTATATATTATATTAAATTCATGTGCATAGTTTACTTGTAATTTTCGTTTTGATGACTCGTACGTTGTCACTCGACTTATGTCCCGGTTCCGATTTCTCGAACGCATTTTCGTACGCTTAGAAAACTCACAATTTACGTTTTGTGACTCGTACCTTCGTCAAAATATGGTCTAAAATTATCAATAAACTATATGATTCTAAGTGTATCTTAAACTTTCGAGTGTTTTGGTCATTTACTTCTATAAATCATTGTCTCGCTATTTGTTAATATATATATAATAACAAATCGTTTTATGACCAAGTTAATATATATTTTCAACATTCATAAACACGTTTTAAATATACGTCGCAAGTTATTCATACAATTAATATTCCAACTTTTCATATATATTCAAATAAATATTTAAACCAATAAGTTTAATGTACGGTATCAAACAATTAATACATTGTTACGTTTTCAAGTTATAGTATATATATATATATATATATGTATATGTATCTATATACATATAATTGTTCGCGAATCGTCAAGAACAACCGAAAGGTATTTGAATATATGAAAGTAGTTCAAAAATTTTGAGATTCAGAAATATTAATCATACAAAGATTAAGTTTAAATTTGGTCAGAAATTTCCGGGTCATCACAATTTGACTTACTTTGACTTGCTTTGACTATTGTTGACTTTTGCTAAATTTTACTAAATTTATGAGTCGGACTTTAGCCATAGGAGTATACGAACCCTATGACCTGACCTAGCTTGTTGGACATTTATTAACCAACATATATTCTTTAGGATGAGGTCTACGGTTACTTGCATTCCGAGTATTGGTTACATTTACATGAATTGTTTATTGGGCTACAAAGGTGAGTTTCATTTGCTCCCTTTTTAATTGCTTTTGCAATATATATTTTTGGGCTGAGAATACATGCGCTGCTTTTATAAATGTTTACAAAATAGACACACGTACTTAAAAATATATTCTACGTTGAGTTGTACCACTGGCATATTTCCCTGTAGCTTGGTAACTACTATTTACATGGGTATTGTAAACGCGAATCCTGTTGATAGATCTATCGGGCCTGACAACCCCAACCGGACTGGACGACCAGTATTCAACGGTTGCACAGTACTTCGTTTCGGTAACTACACTTGGTACGGTGTAGTGAGATTTCATAATAAAGGGAATATGCGACGTTGATTAAATGTTAAGTATGGTTACCAAGTGCTCAACCACTTAGAATGCTTTACATACACTTGCGAGTGTATTATGTTTATGATTATGAAATCTTGTGGTCTATTGAAACTATTGATAACTATTGTTATGATAAACCTATGAACTCACCAACCTTTTGGTTGACACTTTTAGCATGTTTATTCTCAGGTTTTTCAAAAGTGCTTCCGCTGTCTGCTTGCTATTTGCTCAAGGTGCTGCATGGAGTCTTTTATGCCATATTTTCAAAAAGACATTGCATTCAAATATTATTGTTATAATCTGTTATTAAATAAATTGATGATTTAGTCATTTTGTATAAGTTGTCATATATATTTGGGATATGTCTATATTTTTGTAAAATTTCTATGTATAGAAAGGAATTTTTTTTTTTTTTAAAATGAATGCAATGTTTTATCAAAACGTATCATATAGAGGTTGAAACCTCGCTGTGGGACCGTAGATAACGTACCGCGTCAATAGCGATTTTGGCGGGTCGTCAGACAAAACCTCGCAACGAAATCAATTAATATGGAACATTTTTAATCAATAAGAACGGGACATTTTAGTTCATGGTTTGAAAAGGGTTTGTCAAATAGTTGTATGTATTTGCAGCAACATAAAGAGTTGTTCTTGGGTTGGGATCACAAGCGTTTGTAGCAGTAGACAGGAGGGATTTGCAGCAGTTCCAGTCGATCAAAACAAAAGAAAAAAAATAATCGGCATTAGTATCAAACAGTAGAAGTTTGTAGGTTTAGGTGGTTTTGATTGGTGTTGTTGAAGTGGGTATGTGGGTCTCGGATACAACCAGGAAAACACAAGAGATATCAGTGTGTATTGGGACAGTTGTGTTTCGTTGGTAACAGATACATAAGAATAACAATTGCAGTTGCATCGAATTAAAACAGAAAATAAGAGTGATGGTTTGTCTAGTTGTTCATGGTTATGTTTGTTGAAGAGTTAAGAAGAAAAAGGAGTTGGTGAAAGATGAATATGATCATGGAGTACGTATGTATAGTATATAGAAAAGAAAGATAGATAAAGATGGAAATTGATGGCTAACAGAAAGGTGTTATTAAATCAACATGTCAATCAATTTAACACAGTGACTTATGATTCATTATTGAAAATATTACGGATGGAAATTTGAGGTAGGAAACAAATTTAATAAAGTTTGAAAATGATGCTAAACTCCATTTGATTTCTGTCTGATTCGTTTTGTATTGATACTGGAATCATTGGCTTAACCTAAGAAAAAAGAATCAATTACTAGTAATAAAAGGAGAAAGAAAATAATCAGATAAAATAAATTCTGTTATTTGTCATTGTTTTTGTAATTAATTAATATTAATAACTAATAATAATAATAATACTACTTTAAATAAATAAAAAAATATAGTATTATTGATAAAGACACTAATAATAATAAATTCTAGAAATAGTGATAATAGTAAAAAATAATTTAACAAATTATAGGTATTAAATTTTATATCTATGTATTATAATTTTAATAGTATTATTAATATTGATATTAATATTAATATAAATATTAATATTTATCTTAATATAACTACTATATCTTAACTTGTTTAAATAACCATTAAGTGTTACAATCGTTTACTAAATGAATTCGAAATCAAATATATGTATTTTCGATATATTGTTTATATATATAATTTAAGTACCAATTATTTGTTTTTTTAAATCAACAGATTTATTATTATTATATATTTACAAATAATACTCATATATATATAAATAATTGTTCGTGAATCGTCGAGAATGGTCAAAGGGTA
This sequence comes from Rutidosis leptorrhynchoides, assembly GCF_046630445.1. Lineage (NCBI taxonomy): Eukaryota > Viridiplantae > Streptophyta > Magnoliopsida > Asterales > Asteraceae > Rutidosis > Rutidosis leptorrhynchoides. The sequence continues at coordinate 295,292,532 of NC_092337.1, forward strand.
ATTGATTATATGACTATAGTTTCAAACTTTTCGAGACTCAACTTTACATAATTTGCTTACCTTGTCGAAATCATATAAAGATTAAAGTTTAAATTTGGTCGGAAATTCCCGGGTCTTCACAATAGATGGGTGGTTATGAGTGTTTGCGCTATTCGAGAGGTTGCGGGTTCAGGTCCCGTCTGAGGCAATTCTTTTAGAAAAGATTTTAAAGGGGTATATACTTTTAATTTTAGTTCTATATTTATTATTATTATTATTAATTTTAATATTATTGTTATTATTAGTTATTGTTATTATGATTAGTATTATAGTTATTATTATTATTATCATTATTGCTAATAAAAGTTACTATTTATTATTACTAACACAATTAAAAATTATAATTATGACTACTATTATTATTATCATTATTACTAATATTATTATCATTACTAGTATTATTATTAAGTAATAGTATTGTTAATATTATCATTTGTATTATTATAAGTAATACTAACATTATTAATTTTACCATTTTAGTATTATTATCAATATTATGATTATGATTAATACTAGTAATATTATTATAAAAATGATACAATTTATTAGTACTTTCATAAATATTAGTATTATTATCATTTTATAAATAATAGAACTATTATTATTAACGTAAGTATATTATTAATGTTATTATCTTTATTTTTATCATTACTAATATTAACTTAGTATAATTAGAACTATTGTTTTGATAAATAAATGAAATATATACATAAATATATTTAACACATATAACATAACAAAATATTTTTATATATATAAGGGATATATGAAACATAAATATATTATTAATATAAAAATGATATAATTAATATATATAAACTTATTGGATTACGATTATGTGTATTGATAAATATATACAAATGATATAGGTTCGTGAATCCGAAGCCAACCTTGCATTGTTCAGTTCCGCCATATGCATATTTTCACTACAAAATATCGTATAGTGAGTTCATTTGATTCCCTTTTACTCTTTACATTTTTGGGACTGAGAATACATGCGCTGCTTTATAACTGTTTTACAACTGCTTTATTAAATGCTTTTGAAACATATTTTGAACTGCGAATACATGAAATGCTTTTATAAATGTTTGACGAGATAGACACAAGCAAAATATTCCTCGAATGAATTATTATGTAGACAGAAGTTCTGTGGATTATTATTGAATTAGTTGGACGTTATAATTGCCACTAATTATTGTGAATATTTTTCCCTGATTATTATTGCTTGGTAACCTAAGAATTAGAATCGGGTATGGCCCTAATTCACGTGAATCCTAAAGGTAGTTACCGAATTTAATACCCCCACCCAGAATGTTCACTAGACGGAAGAGCTAGTGGTTGTGGTGTTTAGTACTTTGAAGTTTATATATTATACAGATGAGATGTTCTATTTTGGGGATATTATTGACGCGCATTATATGTTAAGGTCGGTTACCATGTTGAGCAATGAAATCAAAATGAATGTTATGTATCGAGAGAATGATTTTTATACACAAATTATGTGTATTAGTTTTGTGCACGAGATATGTACACGATTATTTAAAAATAGCGAGGCAACCTACGGGGGAGAAAAGGATACGAACCTACTCTGCTAAGCATTTTGAAAAATAGTTTCGTACACGAGATAGGTGTACTGTATTTGAATCTTATGGTCTATCAAAATGATGAATTTGATTGTTTACGATAAACTAATGAACTCACCAACCTTTTGGTTGACACTTTAAAGCATGTTTATTCTCAGGTATTAAAGAAATCTTCCGCTGTGCATTTGCTCATTTTAGAGATATTACTTGGAGTCATTCATGAAATATTTCAAAAGACGTTGCGTTCGAGTCGTCAAGTTCATCAAGATTATTAATAAGTCAATTATAGTTAGATATATTATGAAATGGTATGCATGCCGTCAACTTTCGATGTAATGAAAGTTTGTCTTTTAAAAACGAATGCATTGTTTGTAAAATGTATCATATAGAGGTCAAGTACCTCACGATGTAACCAAGTGTAATGTACTCGTCCTGATGGATTAGGACGGGTTATGAAATTCATTTCCATTTTTCATAAATATACATCCCATACATAGAGATAAAAATCATTCATATGAATTAAACACCTGGTAACCGACATTAACCAGATGCATATAGAATATCTCCATCATTCTGGGACTCCCTTCGGACATGCTAATTTCGAAGTACTAAAGCATCCGGTACTTTGGATGGGGCTTGTTGGGCTCAATAGATCTATCTTTAGGATTCACGTCAATTAGGGGCCAGTTCCCTAATTCTTAGGCTACCAAGCTAAAAGGGGCATATTCGATTTCGATCATTCAACCATAGAATGTAGTTTCAATTACTTGTGTCTATTTCGTCAAACATTTATAAAAGCGCATGTATTATCGGTCCCAAAAATATATATTGTAAAAGCATTTAAAAGGGGAGTAATGAAACTCACTATACAATATTTTGTAGTAAAAATATTCATACGACGATACTGAACAATGCAGGGTTGGCCTCGGATTCACGAACCTAAATCAGTTATATATATATATATATATATATATATATATATATATATATATATATATATATATATATATATATATATATATATATATATATATATATATATATATATATATATATATAATAATAATAATAATAATAATAATAATAATAATAATAATAATAATAACAATGAGTAATAAGTAAACTACCTCAAAGAAGTAGCTCTTAAAAAATGCCCAAGTCCAGGTTTGAACACGCGACGTCCCGCTAACCCGATAACATTCTTAAGAGTAATAAGTAAACTACCTCAAAGAAGTAGCTCTTAAAAAAATGCCCAAGTCCGGGTTTGAACACGCGACGTCCCGATAACATTCTTAACCATTACACTATTTTAGCTTTGCTCATTTAAATCGACCGCTAATGATATATAACCCGTAATCGTTACTATTTCCTCTTCCCCCTATACAATTTCATCCCAACAATAATTTCGGCCCAACGATAATCATAAAATGGGAATCTCGGCCCAAGCTTTCAATACAGTTTTCTATTGTAAAAAACATGTGTAGTCGCCTAGATTCGAACTCACGACCTCTTGTTTACACACAAACACCCAAACCATTCCTATAATTCTCCTTTTTTGTTCTATTACTTAAACTAATTCTTTTAACCCAACTATCTGTTTTCTTTTCGTTCTTTTCTTCATCTTCTTAAATTTAATCGCGCAGGTGTATAATCGTAATTCGTAATCATTAATCATAACTTATATTCATGAATCATTAATACATAATTATAAATCATAATCACTACAACTATCACCATTCGTAACCATAATTACCATCATCAACATGATTCACGTTATTATATATCATTGTTATCGTATTATGATCATCATCATCATCATCAAGATAGCTTCTCATTGTGGTATTGTCCTTTTCTGTCATTGACACCGTCATCATCAATCATCGACTATAATCTATCAAATTGGGTTTTGTCTCAACTAGAAAAATAAATTACCTAAAGCCCAATGATACCAGTTCGATAACGAATAGTCCAACTATATTCAGGCCAAAACACACAAGATCACTACCAGCCCTTTAACAAGCCCAAATAGAAATTCCAAAAAGAAAACGGCCTGCATAGCAAACTTAAGTTATTTGTTTTGCGGTTGTATCAATCTTATTTTGTAATTTATAATTGTTGGCCACCTTTTCCTTTTTAATTACGTAAATGTCACCTAAATTTATCTCCAAGTGCTCGGTCAAAACAACTAGAATGTGTGACCCAATCAATCAATTAAATATGTTTCTAATCCTTTAATAATCAAGTGACTATCTACACTAGAACTTGTCGGCCATTAGGAAAAAAATAAAGCAGCAATACTCGAGTGAGATAGTTGTTTGTAAAAAGAGAAATTGATGTGAAACCATATACCAGATTGTAGCATCTGTCGTGGGTTGTTCAGGCTGTGAAAAAGGGAGGAGTAGCAGCAATTGTAGATCATACAGCAAGGCAACAAAGTAGGTTACAGCAGCAGTTATTTTAGCATTCTGTTGGGTTGATCGTGGGATATAAAACAGCAGGAACAGATAACTAGTTGGTGGTGGCTTTGAGGTGGTGAGGTGGCGGTTTAATGGAAGTAACTTTATGAAGGTGTTTAATGATGGCAGGTGGTGGGTTTTGTTGGTGTTCGAAGACGGTTTTATGGTGTGGGGTTTGATGATGGTTCATGGTTATGATAAGTTTCGTTGAAGGGTTTAAATTGAGTTAAGCCATAAAATAGGAAACAAGTACTTCGGTTACCGGTTGATCAAGTGTGGGTGATAGTTTTTTCGAGCCATGAAAACAAAATGGTGGTGGGTTTGTAATAAGCAAGTTAAACAAGTGGGTTTTGTGATGGTGATCATCTTCATTAATTATCAAGCTAGTCACCATTATCATCATCATTAAAGCGTTACTTTAGCAGCAACATAATTGTTTTAGAAGGTGACAGTGGTGGTTTCATCGTGACAGAAACAAAAGAATAGAAAGTATAATAGTGGTGATGGTTAGTGGTATACGATGGTGGTGTTCGTTTGGGTTGGTATTTTGGAGTAATGGTGATTATATAAAACTGAAACAGGAGGGAGATATTGAGATGGTAGCCGAGGTTTATAGGGTGGTATATTATGGTTCTCGTTTATAAGGGTGAAGGTGAAGAGGGTGTTTGATGGTCGAACAAATAACAGAAAGAAAGAGTTATTATGTGTGTTGTGTTGGGTTGATTTTTGTGATGTTCCATTCTCAATTATAAAGGAGTAATATATAGAGATGAAATAACGAATCATGTTAGAAGATGTATATATTGATGCATGTATATGTATCATAATATTAGTGTAAGAGAATAAAGTCGTGTGCAGGGAGAAAGAAAAAAAAACAATAGAAAGAAAACAAGTTGTCTTCCTCCTTTTCTATTTAATATTGCATTCGTGAATGTTAATTGTTTATATTCTACCGACAGTTTTCACGGACTATTATTTTGTACTCCGTTGTTAAATCAGTGGCGAAAAAAGTCTTTTAGAAAAATTCCAAAATTTTAAATTAAGTATCTTTATTTATTTGGGTCATTATGATATAAAATTTGGTCATTAACTATTAAATAAATTTTACATTAATTATTCACTCCTAACCCCAAGTAAAATATAAAAAGTTTTAAAATTCAACAAATAGTTCCTAAATACATTTTTAATAAGTCTATAATTTGTAAAACTCATTTTCGGATCATCGTTTATTTTAAAATCACATAAGTTCGAATTTAACTTGTTTAATATCAATCGAAACATCAAACGAGTATTACAATCATTTAATATTTATTTATTTATATACCTTATTTATATATAGATATGTTTTAAATAATAATTATTGTAATATCCTATTTTTATTTTATTTCACATAATTACTTATAACAACAACATATACTGTTTCAAATTACATTTCCAATTATATATATATATATATATACACATACATACATATCTAATTATAATTAATTGTTCGTGAATCGTCAAAACTAGTCGAAGGTCAATTGAATATATGAAACAGTTCAAAATTTTTTGAGACTCAACCTTACAGACTTTGCTTATCGTGTCGAATTCATATAAAGATTAAGTTTAAATTTGGTCGGAAATTTTCGGGTCGTCACACTGATCCCAAACCACCAGATTTCGCAACCTTGCTGAGAAAGCCAAACAAACCTGTTCGAAGAGTAATCCAAAAACATGGTGGGTATGACCACTCAGTAAGAAAAGTTCAAAACCACCCTGTACCGTCTATTCCAGGCATGAAGGGTGGTTCAAGGAACATTTTTGTTTACAGAAACTCCAACCACTCTAACTCCTACTCAGAGCAATAGTGGTAGGCCATTGAAACACAACCTCAATATCATCAGAAAGCCGTAAAGGGTATGGGGTGGTTTAACTAAGACTCAAAAGCGAAATCGTCGCTGACGAGCACAAAAGGCTAGACAATCATTACTTCACAACATGAATCATTTTTAAACTGAGTCTAAATTTGGTGTTTTAAATTCCACAGGATCTAAACTAAAATAACTCATTTTGAAAGCATGGAAACCTAAGACTGAAACAGTCCAAGCATCGTCAAGTCTTGCTTCTCAGTCAGGGTCATTAAAATGTATTCGATGCAATTGACGTCCGTATTTTGGTAACCAAAACCATGATTCGTGTGTTGTAATGAATGTTCAGACTATGTTGAATGAACCATCTGATGTACTTAATGGTTTAAGTTCTCTGAAACTGCTTGTAAATAAGGAACCCGAGATAACTGGGGTACTTAAAACCTGTGCTTAACTTTGTTTTGCAGGTTATCCCAGCATGTGTTTGGTATTTGGATTCTGATTGCTCCAGACAGATGACTGGCGATAAGTCAATGTTGACAAACTATGTCGACAAATTCTTAGGTACCGTTCATTTTGGAAATCATGAAATTGATACAATCGAAGGATATGGAGATTATGTAATGAACGGTGTGATATCGGCTAAAAAGTCATGCTTTTATCCTCGATATTGAATTCCAAAAGCATAAAGTTCTGAACTTTGTCAGCAAAATAATCACTTTTTCGGTTATTTTTGTAGATTAAGTAATCACGAAGATGATGCAAAAAGAATCAAGAGAATCAGAGCTAAAATGAAGATTCTAGAGTAAAAATAGTGAAAGACAAAAAATCAAGTTACGATCCAGGAAATAGGCAGGCCAAATAGCTTACCAAATGGCCTGCCGCTATGGAAAACGGCCGGCCAAACGACCCAGATAAACGGGCATCACAAACGGGCAGCCTGGTCAAACGGGCCTTGCAAACGGCCTTGCAAATGGCTGCCAACCATTTGCAGGCATTTTTCACTTCTATTTAAAGGCTTTTTGTCATCCATTTTCAACACACCTCTCTTCACTCTCTCACTACAGTACACTTTCTCTCACTAGAGCTTTTAAGGCCTTCTCACCTCTGTGCGGGAAATTAAGTACTCGAAGGCGAACACCGAAGATTGTAATAGGAGCGGTCTAGAGGATGTCAGGACTTGTAATGGTCCAGATCTCGTCTGTAAATGGTGAACGCTGTCCTTAATTTAATAAAGTTATATTGTTACTTTAAGTTGCTTTCATCTTGCATGCTTATCTATCAGTTGCAAATGTTTATTATGTGTTGAATACTTTATCTGAATCTTATACTATTGTTATGCTGAAACCTTGATGGTTTTGAAGTCTAATTTACATATCACCCTTTCCGCTTATTCATGTGGCTATAACCTAGTATTAGGATCTGATCAATCCTAGGGTACAAGTAAGTAGTTATGTGTGCTTAACGTCACAATAGGGATATAGTACCTACATATGAATAATAATTTATTTGTCAAAGAAGAGCTGCCCATTTAGGTTGTGATTAGAGTAGGCAATATAGAGTTCAGTGAACACTTGCTTACTGAAAAGCATGATTTGATCCGAAGCAACGTTCTTGAGATGTTGTAAGATGACCCGGGGTTGAATAAGTGATCACAAAGGAGAGACCTCTAATCCAATTAGCAGTACCTTAGAATATCTAAGATTGCACATCTGTTAATGTTAAGGCATAGCTTAGTATTAAGTGGTGGAATACAATTATAGTTAGACCAACTAAGATTAAGAAAAGCTGAGACTTTCCTTTAAGTATATACCACTTTATTCATGTACCTAGGATTCCATCCGTATGGTCGTTTAAACCTTCTAAGGTTAGCATTGGGAGTAGGGATATCTGTCTTAGCCAAAATCTTCAAAGGCTAAACTCTTAGTGGCAAATCAGTTAGGTTTATAGCCCAATTGATTGAGGTTTAGTATTTATTCTAGGAAGTTAAACTCTTGTATTAGCTCCCCATCAGGATTCTATTCTTCATACCTATCCCTTTTTACTCTTTCTAGCTTATGTTACTTTAGTTAATCTTAATCTATCACCACTTGTCACTAGGGTTAACTATATCGGCACTTTTGTCCCACGTTACTGAGCAAACATACAAAAATACAAACCTGAGTTATACTTACCACTTACTCATTAAAAGGAAGACAAGTAGGTGAACTATAGCTAGGAAACCCAACTAAATATAAATAATAAAACCACTGCTCTCTTTTGGTAACTAATTCTGACGTTTTGGAACCTAACAACATCGCACAAATAGAACCATCCGTTTTAGCCATATCATTGTATAGAAAAGTTTTTGGCGCCGCTGTCGGGGACTTATTTTCTATCTGTTAAGGTAATCATTGATTGTGTCAAGATATCTGAGATTCTTGAGTGGTGTCTAAGAAATACAATTATACACGGACTTGGTTGTGGAATTTTCCGAACAGTATCCAATTATATTGGAACCAAAAGGATCCTGCCTCTCCGTTGTTGGCCTGGCCAGTTGTTTCAAAGATAAATTGATAAGGAACACACATGCTTAACAAACAGGGAGTTTGTCGGTATAGGATTTAAACTCGCCATTATAGTAAACCCTTTTGAAAACTATAAAAATAAAATATTAATTATGGTATTAATTTATGAAGATTCTAGTTCAAACTTAACCGATTAGAAAGTGTGAAAGGCAGTTACTCTCCCATAACTTCGGAAACCGAAGAAGTCTTTCTTTATAAACATAAAAATAAAACAACTCTAAACCCTGATGAGTCTCGTCAAGAATTAATTCTTGATCCTTGTAGTCCAAGAAGCCGGATAACTTCATCCGACTTAGAGACTTCATTGCTTTTGGATAAATTTACTCAAATGAACCAGGATTCATCCCTCTTCACGATCCAAAAGGGAGGCTCAGTCTTAATGAACTCCTCGTTATGGAAGATGAAATACGGGAAGAATACCCAACTATTTTCAAATATCCGGACTTGTTTGAATATGTTCCAAAAGAGAAATGACACATTGATAGCTCAGATTCTCCGTTTACTGAAAATCTGTTAAATCGTAGCAGAAGGTTAGACGTCTATAGAGAATTCGTTAGGCACCTCTATTCCTTAAATTTCCGGTTTTCAAAATTTTAAATAAATCTATTAAAAGAGCTGTGCGGTCAAGTTTGTTCTCTTCACAAACTGTTAAAAGAATGTGGGGATGATATTTTTGTCACGTATCGGGATGCAGAAATCAACCTCAAATTTGATTAAGAGTCGTTTGTCAGTTTTCTACCTCATATCAGTGATAAGGAATTTTCTCAAGTTCATATCAATCGTTATGTCGCCGCAATGATTTCTAAATTATAATTTTGGATTGAAAGCAAACAACCTAACTCAATTTCAAAATATGGAGATCGAGATTTCTTCTACTTTGATCCAGCCTCATTTCTTATCGAACAATTAATCGAAGTTTTTCCAGATTCAACTGATGAAAGAATACATCAGAATTTCTTCGCAAAAAGAAAGAAAGTATATTCTGAACCCGTGCAAATCCTCACTATGTCGAAATTTCCATTCACAACTCTGCAAAGAAAGGTTATTCGAGAAATATTTGAAAACTTTAAATTTACTATCGGTGATCCTGACTGCGGGGAAGACCTTTTATTTCAAAACACAGTGTCAAAACTTCTTTTCGAACTTAATTATCGAGATACTGGACCTAGGGATGGAATTTTGAACATTAAAAAAGTTAGAAGGGATTTGGTTCAACTTATGGACGACATCGGAGATTTACAAAAACGTGAGCGTAAAATGCTAAGTGATTTTGAAATAGTTTCAATAGACTCTGCTGATCTACTATGGATGGTCAAAGAAGCAATAAATTTATCTTTGTTTCCGCGTCATTTCTAGAACTTAGTTGTGGAACCTGTGTAATTTGTGTTATTAATAAAATAAGAATTTTTATTTTACTCCGTCCATTTGTCTTTTTCTTTTTAGTTTAATTAGTTAAAATAACCGGATTAAAATCCGAAGCAAAATTTTATAAATCTTTTATTAATTTAGTGATAAAATTTAAAATATAAAAATATAAAAATTCGCGAGTCGGGTCGGGTAAAATAAGCCCGTGCGCCACACGGGCCGAACTTTTTCTTCTTTTTCTTTCTTCTTTCCTTTCCTTTTTCCTTTCTTTTTCTCTTCTTCTTCCTTCTTTCTTTCTGCGGCCGATGAGCAAGTGTGCCACCACCATCATCAATTTTTGGCCGATTTCAACGATTCAAAGCACTAATCTAAGTCTCTCGTGCCTCCTAAGCACATTTCCGCTGTCAATTTCGCACAAAAGGTACTCTTTCACAGTTAAAAATCAAGTTTTTACTAGAAGTCAAATTTTTGACTTTTAAGAAAATTCATGTTTTATGCCCAATTTTGATTTCCTATATGCTTAGTTAGGCAATGTGATTGATATGTGTTAGTTTTTAGATTCGATTGAGACATTTTTAGCTTTCGATTCGTGAATTTGAGTTTTAGGATAGAAAGTGGTGAAATTTTTGGATACTTGATATTTTGCTAGCTAATTTTTGGCTTAGTGATACATCTAGTTTGCTTAGAAACTAGTTTTGGATCAATTTAGGATTGTTTGATTGAAAATTGAAGTTTTGATAAAAATGTACGAAATATGACTTTCGATCTTCCTAATGTTAAAACATTTTTAAAACTTAGGATTACTTGGAAATTGGCCTAAATGAATATATCATTGACTTACAAATAAAATTGGAGCATAGTCTTTGACTTTTCTTATTTTGTACGTTGTGATCAAAATGAATATTTTTCGATAACAATGGTCTTAAACCTTGACTTAAGGATGTTATAGGCAAAATTTGATGTTTAAAAATATTTAAGGTAATTAAAGATGGTCATTAGAATTATTGTATGCTTAAAAATCATCTCATTTTGCTCGAAATTGCTTATTACGATTAACTTACTATAATTATTATTTTTAGCATTATTTGTTGCAGTCACGGGTACGCTTCGAATTTTACTCAGAAATATATTTGTAGTAAGTTTAGATATTGTTTGCGGTAATTTTGGCTATAATTGACAATAACAGGGTTATGAAAAATGCCATTTTTAAAGCCCTCATTTCGAATTTTTTTCGAAAAAAAATATAAGCGTTTTTCATTTCTAAGTGTTATATGAAGTCATAATATTTTGGAACATAACCTATGTGTTTTGACTCTTGCAGATGGCTAATTATCTACCAGAAGAATACGAGTTGCCCCGCTCTATTCACAGGCAAGATAACCCGGCAGAATGCGAGCCATTTATGAGAAATTGGATAAACAGGCAAAAGAGCTCCAACAAGTACATCAACTGGGAGATAATGGAGCAGTGTGGGTGGGCTGATGAACTAAGACAGATCTTAAGTTTCACGACACATGGAAAGACTAACAGCGCTTGGCAAAAGCTGTTTGAAATTCACGAACGAGCGTTTCAAAGTTTATGGCAACATGGAGATTCGAAGCAAACATCGACTCGAAAGAATATAACAGTCATCCTTGCATCCATTTCCGCCACCACAACTAAATGCATCACTTGACCTTCGCACAGTTCGCCATTCACCTAGAACTTTACAAAAGATCTCACGTTAACCGCTCAGTGTTCAAAAGAGGATACACCACACTGAACCAAATCGATCATCAAGCTTTTTGGCAAACCTACACCTCCGACAATAAAGCCTGGAGGTCAAGTAAAAAGGCCTCCAACTTTATTAACCCAGCACACATAGAGATACATCCACCGCTGCTCAAACTTCCGCATGAGATCAGACTGCGAGCTAGTATATGGCTGAGGATGTTACACAGGGTATGGGAGGAATAGGTATGAATACTGACTAGGGTAGAGATCTACAAGAAGGGCAGGGTTGGCACAAAGGGCCTATGATTCACACCAGTACTTCATCACTCGTAGGACTGATTGCACGTTCAAACGAGGTTCAGTTCATGATATCTTCGGGCATGAACACTTTGGAATTGTGATGACCCAGAAATTTCCGACCAAATTTAAACTTAATCTTTATATGATTGCGACACGATAAGCAAAGTCTTTAATGTTGAAACTCAGAATTGTTGAACTGATTCAGTTAACCTTTTACTGTTCCCGACGATTCACGAACCTTTAATTGTAAACAAAAATGTATATTATATGTATATATATATATATATATATATATATATATATATATATATATATATATAATTATATATGTAAATAATTATATATAATAAATTATGTATATTAATGAACTATTATATGATTTAGTTATTATGGATGACAACTTAAAATAACTAAAACTTGTTATTGTGAATATATAGAGTATATTGAAGACAAATGATTTCGAAAATAATATATCAATAATAACAAAGTATTAGAGGTTGTACTCTGAGATTATTTTTATTTACTGGGCATTCAAAACATAATTAAATATGTGACAGTGGAAAAATACATATATATACACTTGTTGGATATACATAATTATTGACTTTGTATATTATAATATATATAATAAATAGATGTTAAATATTTAAAATATGCTATTATATATATCATGTAATTATTAAATATTACAAGATTAATAAATTGTAATAATAATATATGTAGATACAAGTTAAAGTTATAGTTATTATAATACTATGATTACTTTCAATAATATTAAAATCTGTAATAATAATTAATATTTTCTCAAAATATAATATATAGATATAAATTGTAATAAATATAAATTTTATAATATTATTAAAATTATTGTTATAAATCTTATAGATATTATTATTATCAATAATATTATTATTATTATAAATATTATTTATTATTGTTATAATATTAAGAGTATTATTATTATTATTATTATTATAGTTATATTTATTAATTAAAAAGATAAATTATATTATATAGATAATATATGTACAGTTATATAAAAATAGAAATATATATATATATATATATATATATATATATATATATATATATATATATATATATATATATATATATACTGAATTATATATACAAATATATATAAGAAATCAGTTTAGAATCTGTATTATATTTAGATACGTATTATAAACAGCTATATATATAAATACTGTTAAATAGAATATATATACAAATAAATAAGGACGTATTCAGTTTCAAATTGTTATCAAACTGTAATTGATTTGTAAATTCCTGTATCTGATTTATCCTTTTTATTTTCTTCTGCTTGTCATGAAGAATCCTGTCTGTCCTTTCTGTTATATGTCGACATCCTCTTTTGATTTAAAACAAACAACCAGGTCATGCTAATGAGAAACAAGTCGATATATTTTTCCTCATCACCAAATTATCTGTTAAGTTATTCAGTAAAAAAAAGAAACAGACCTGTATTTACTCTGTTCGTGTTCAGTTTCATCAACAGCTAAAAATTGATTTTTTTTTTCAAAATGTAAAAGTGCAGAGTTGTGTGGATTCATCTAACAAAACTATCTGCAAATTTACAGGTTTTAATTTTTCATATTGATTATTAATTGTCGAGTCAAAGTTCGAGTTCAAAAAAGTCAAACAAAATGATCTTGGCAAAATTCGAGTTCAATTCAAAGTTTTGGATCTAATTGAGGTTACAGAAAGTTTTTACGTTTGATTTGAAACCATGTTCGTATAGAAATCTTTGTCTAAAACTTTAACAAAAATGGAAATCATATTTTTTTTTTTATTATTATAGTAGCGACAGCAGCCTTGCTGCTCTTCTTCATATATTTTTTTGTTGTTGTTTGATTTAACTAATTTATCCAGTTAGGGTTAGTTATAAATCTATTTCAAGTCCTAAGTTTAATTAGCAATTCGTAATAGTTTTAAATTTGGGCTCTGATTGTTTTGACCTTGAAGAAGAAGAAGATAAGCATATAACGAGTTAAAATAAAATAAAATGAAACATATAACAGAATCATGGAGACAGACGGATGGTAGAGGTTGAGTGCTGGTATTCGAGAGGTCTCGGGTTCGATCCTTGCTTGGTGCATAATTTTTTTTTAAATGGGCATTAGAAGGTAGTTTACTACACCAAAATTTTTATTTTTATTATTATTGTTATTATTATTAATCTTATAATTATTATTATTGTTATTTACCATTTATTATTAATATTATAATTATAGTGATTATAATTATTATTAATATTGTTATTACTAACTATTACCAATTTTAGGTATTATAATTTAGTATTATTATTATTCCTAGTACTATAAGTATTATTACTATTATTACCAAAATTACAAGTATTATAATTGTTATTATTATTATCATAAATATAAGTATTATACCTATTATTAGTATTACTATATGTATTACTTATGATATTATTATTAATTTTAAAACTTTAATATTATTATCATTATGATGAAAAGGTTTATTATTATTATCATTATCAAAATAATACAAATTATTATTATTTTTAGTATATTATTTTTTATAAATAATAGAATTGTTAATATTAACATAAGTATTATTATTATGTTATCACGAGTATTATTATTATGTAATTAAAAAAATAGGTATCATAACTATCATTAACAGTAAAATTAATATTTTTATAATTATAATTATTAATATCCTTATTAATAGAATTATTTACATTATTATCTTATTAGTAATATTAAGTATTATAATTATTATCATTTTTACCATTATTAATATTATTTTGACTACTACAATTATTATTAATATATATATATATATATATATATATATATATATATATATATATATATATATATATATATATATATATTAAAAATATATTTAATTCATATAACATACCGAAGACTAATATTTTTATAACAAAATGAATATAAGAAACATATATATATATATTATTAATATAAAAAGGATATAACTAATAAATTAATATATATATATATATATATATATATATATATATATATATATATATATATATATATATATATATATATATATATATATATATATATATATATATATATATATATATGTTCGAATACAAGTACATGTTTTAATACATATATGAATGATATAGGTTCGTGAATCCGAGGCCAACCTTGCATTGTTCAGTTTCGTCGTATGAATATTTTTACCACAAAATATTGTATAGTGAGTTTCATTTGCTCCCTTTTTCTCTTTATATTTTTGGGACTGAGAATACATGGCTGTTTATAAATGTTTTACGAAATAGACACAAGTAATCGAAACTACATTCTATGGTTGGATTATCAAATTGAATATCACCCTTTATAGTCCGGTAATCTAAGAATTAGGGAACAGAAACCCTAATTGACGCGAATCTTAAAGATAGATCTATTGGGCTAAAAACCCCATCCGGGTTACGGATGCTTTAGTACTTCGATTTTATCATGTCCGATGAGAGTCCCGGAATGATGGGGATATTCTAGATGCATTTTTGTTAATGTTGATTACCAGGTGTTCACCACATGAATGAATATTAATTCGCGGGTTACGCGTGTTATTATGTACTCGGGTTACGTGTACAATTAAATATCTGAAATCTTGTGGTCTATTAAAATGATGAAAATGAATGATTATGATAAACTAATGAACTCACCAACCTTTTAGTTGACACTTGAAAGCATGTTTATTCTCAGGTATGAAAGAAATCTTCCGCTGTGCATTTGCTCGTATTAGAGATATTACTTGGAGTCATTCATGACATATTTCAAAAGACATTGCATTCGAGTCGTCGAGTTCATCAAGATTATTATTAAGTTAATTATATTTGATTATATTATTAAATGGTATGCATGCCGTCAACTTTCGATGTAATGAAAGTTTGTCTTTTAAAAACGAATGCAATGTTTGTAAAATGTATCATATAGAGGTCAAATACCTCGCGATGTAATCAACTATTGTGAATCGTTTATAATGTATATGAACGGGTCCTTTCAGTTGGTATCAGAGCGGTGGTCTTAGCGAACCACGTTTTGCATTAGTGTGTCTAACAGATAGTCATTATGATACATTAGTGAGTCTTGACTTCGACCGTGTCTGCATGTCAAAAGTTTTGCTTACCATTTTGTGTCGAAAATTACCTGCTTATCATTCTTAGGGAATCACTTGCTTATCACTCTTAGTTTAAACACATCTTACTGCATTGATTGCATGATTAGTGTATAGACAAAATTCATATCTTAGCGTATCTGCTAATTCATATCTTCGCGTATCAGTTACTGTAAACTTTGCCTGACATATTCCGTAAATTCCTCCGTAATCTACGAAATCTTTTGTTCTATATATATATATATATATATATATATATATATATATATATATATATATATATATATATATATATATATATTCTATGTAATTAGAATACCATCCGATAGCCGGAAATCATTTCTATCGAAAAATCCTTTATTCAATCGTACGAAATGGAACTCTCCACTAGTTCAAGTCCCTCGGATTCCGATATGGAGTTTCATGCAAGCTCCGAAAGTAGTGTAACCGGAATGGATCAACCAATCAGTCATCATCAATTCTGGATGAATTGGGGATGGGTTCGTAGTTGACTTAATCAATGGAGATGCGAAGAAGGTGATCCCTTCCACCAACTGAATTCACCTATTGGTGAAGAACCTGAAGCACTTACCGCCGAACCTGTTCGAAACACCATTTTCACCGTCATTTCCAGAGTGGCTCACAATGATTACATAATATCCACCATTCTTGATCTTATTCATCCGCTCGTCCGAACCGACAATCATCCCGGTGTAATAGAACAAGTCAACGAACTTCGTGCTCGAGTATTCAATTTGAAGAATATGGTACAAAAATTACCATCTTCAGCAATATCACTGACACCAACAGTACCATCAATAACAGCACCAGTACCATCAACAATCCATGCCTCAACGTCTCATTACGTACCTCGAGCATAATTATCATTCTACGTATCGTTCTACATCAATTATCTTCGTTCTTCATGGCGATTATGTAATCTCTAAAGTCTTAGAGATTATTTATTCTAGCTCAAACCAAAAAGCAAATGAGATTAATGTCATATTAACTCATTAAATCCATAATTACATCTGAAGAAAATATATATGTATATATGTTTTCATAAAGATTGTAATTAAAAATTCTTTTGTACAAACTGTTAATGGTGAAAATATTTTAACAGGTAGGTAATACCCGATGAATATTTAGATTTCACATTAATAAGTTACAATGTATATTCTTAGAATTTGATTCAACGATCATTTACTATCCTACTTACATCTACAGATATACGAATCCGTTCACCATAGAATAACCATTTTCATTCAATTTCATATTTGGATTTTGACCTATCAGAATTCAACAAGTGGCATAATGAAGAAAAACATTGGACAAAATTAAAATTTGTTAGAAACAAACAAATTATCTATAAGAAATTTTGTTAAGAAATCACGCTAACAAAATCCTAGCAAACTGTTCCTAGCTAACTGTTAATTCCTTATTACATTTATTTATCGCAATTTAATTATCCCAATTTTAATTCTCGCAATTTTATTTATCGTCATTTAATTTTTGTTATTTATTTTACGCACTTTAAATATCGGGACACGTATACAAGGTTTTGACATATCATATCGACGCATCTATATATATTATTTGGAATAACCATAGACACTCTATATGCAGTAATGCTTGAATTAGCTATACAGGGTTGAGGTTGATTCTAAAATAATATATATACTTTGAGTTGTGATCGAGTCTGAGACATGTATATAACGGGTCACGATACGTATTAATTAATTCGAATATTATATATTAAACTATATATGAATTGTTGAACTACTAGTTGTGGACTCCTAACTATGGACTAATGACATTGGATAATTAAAATAAATTAAAATATTGATTATAACATATGAAACTAAACATTTCTTCAAATTTGCCACTTGATTTCATCTTAAACCTCATTTGTATCTTGATGATTACAATCTGCGTTCAAACTTTTCATGATTCTTGAAAAACCTCAATCGAGAGGATGAACCAACCGCACTTCATCTACGGAAGAAAAGATTGATGCATATAGTTATGCACCTGAAAAACTCTCAGAACATGACTAAACGTTTAACACGTATCTGTGATAGCTCTTTTGGCATTGTTATTACTGAAAATAACATTGCAATTTTTTTTTCAAATTAGCCAATTTTGTCACAGCTCCAGCAAGTCAACTTCGACTTTTCATTCGAAACAACCTTATTATAACCTTGATATATACGATGTCTTTTCGTCATCGATACCGGAGAATCGTTTATATTCCACCGCTTTAGCAGTAAATTTATGTAACGACCCGGATTTTTACGCTAATATATTGAAGATTAATATTTACATAATTAAATGTTTCCAACATGTTAAGCAATCAAACTTGTCAAGATATATATATTTGGAATGGATTTTATGCAAATGTTTGACCACCCAGTCTGTCTGACGATTCACGAACATCATAATTTGAAATAATTATATAATGATGTATATATGGATATATATATACTTATGATTTGTCAAAATGATATTTAAGTATCTCATTATATATAATAACAATTGGTTATAAATATAAAATGAGATTACTAACTTAAAGACTTCAAGACTATATACATATATATAACGATTAACGTTGTAATAACTTCTAAATTAAAATGTATGTATATGTATTGTATTAATATGTATTAATACACTTTTGAAAGACTTAATAATATATATCAATATATTTATACTCAATAAAGATAGCTATACTCATTTTCTCATTCAATTTTATCAAGAATCCTATTCGTATTCATACGGTATTTATACCCGTATAATACCCAGCTTCTATACGTATTTACTATGGGTATATACATACCAAATCATTGATCTTAGCATCCCTCAATCAGTTGTGAGACATGTATAAACATGATGTAGACTTGTGGGAACCATGGATTGGAAACTAGTATGACTAAATGCATAAAATTACAAACCATGGAGCCATGTTGTTGTCCCTCAATCAATTGTGAGACATGTATAAACATGATGTAGACTTGTGGGAACCATGGATTGGAAACTAGTATGACTAAATGCATAAAATTACAAACCATGGAGCCATGTTGTTGTCCCCATTTTGATGCCAACATGAAGGATAAATAACCATCCATTTCATTCCAATTAACTACATTATTTTACTCTCTAAACACATACTCAAACACTCTCTCAAACCTCCATTCAATTCAGCAAGTATTGGTCTCATAATCCAAGTTATAATCATCATAACAAAGCTTGATCAAGAACACTTCAAGAATTCCAAGCCATCAAGGGTATCTTTGAACTAAAGATATTCTCCTTATTTCTCCAGCAAATTTACTCATTTGATTTGAGGTAGTAACCTTATTCATAATCTTATTCGATTCATATTCATATAGCTATCTTATTTTGAGTTATAAATAATAACAACAAGAACATGGTTTAGATTATTTCTAAACTTGTTTGCAAATAAACTTAATCCTTCTAACTTGATTTTTAAAAAACACTTCAACATATGTATTATGACAGTATGTCAAGCTAACATAAGGATATAAAACTTGTAAACACGAAGAACACCTTAAAATCGAATATACGCTGTCTTAGTCGAACGGGGGCTGTTTTGGGTTTAATTTTAAAAACCTATCTTAAACTTTGAATTAAAAGTTTTCCTTTGGTGAAAAATCTTATTTTATATGGATATGAAATATATCCAAAATCCATGGTTAAACTCTAAGTGGAAGTATGTTTTTCAAAAGGGTCATCAAGATGTCGTTTTTACGACGGATATGACTATCTTCTCTTATTTGACACCTAAGCTGTATTTTTGACTATAAACCTATACTTTTTCTGTTAAGATTAATAATGTTGAGTTCGATACGAAACCATGGCAACTCGAATCACTCAAAACGGATTTGTAACGAAGAAATTATGGGTAAAACAAAATTGGATATTTTTCTTAATTTTTAGCTACGGACATGATTTATAAAAATGGATGCTAACCTTATCCTAGCTAACTTACCTTGTATTCTACATGTATTTATACATGTCTTTTTCCCGAACTTATGGAAATACAATTTATAATAGTCGTGATTAAGTTCTACGACAATATATTATAGTCTTAATAAAGATCATAAGGCACCATATATATATATGACTTGATCACCGTGGATTCGTATACAAAGTTTTGACATATCATTTTGACTTCTTCTATATATATTATTGGAACAAACTATTAGACACCATTGGTAGTAATCTCGAGTTAGCTGCGGGTCGAAGTGGATTCCAAAATATTATATACTTTGAGTTGTGATCGAGCCTGAGACATGTATACAATGGGTCGCGGATTGCTTCAGACAATATACATATTATGTGTCTTATTATCTTAAGACAATATATTATAGTGTTAGTGAATTCTAACACAATACACGCATTTATATTTATATATATATTTATACTTTTGGACTATTGGACTACGAACGTTGGACTACTAATAATGGACAATTAAAATTATCACAAGTATCATATGTATGGAATATTAATTATATATATATATATATATATATATATATATATATATATATATATATATATATATATATATATATATATATATATATATATATATCCTGACACAAGAATATTATTATTAGGTTCGTGAATTTGTCAAAAGGCCAAGCCTTATCACCATCTATTCGGAAATCATCACAAGTGAGTTATAGTCTCATTTTTACTATTTAAATTATTTTGGAATGAGAATACATGCAAAATTTATAAATGTTTTACAAAATAAGCAAAAGTTCATGGAGCTACATTCTACGATTGAATTGTTATACCAGATATCTGTACTTATTATTAATATGCTTGGTAACCTAAGAATTGAAGAACAAACACCCTAATTGACGCGAATCCTAAAGGTAGATCTACGGGCACTAACCACCCCCATTTTCGAATAGTGGAAATGCTTTAGTACTTCGAAGGGTTCTTGTCATACATTTGAATAGTGGAATGTATGATGCCAGATATCTTAAGCCCTCTATATTAAGGTCGGTTACCAGGCAACTCATCGTATGAATGATTTTTGCAGTTGTAATGATCCTGCGCATTTAATTAAATAAAATCTTGTGGCTTATTAAATGTTATGATTATTATATAGAAATTAAACCTATGACTCACCAACAATTTTTGTTGACGTTTTAAGCATGTTTATTCTCAGGTGAATATTAAAAACGCTTCCGCTGTCGTATGCCAACCCAAGGTCAAGATTTGAAGTCGGCATAATTGTTTATATTATTTAAACTTGCATTCGGAGTATTTGTTGTAATATATTTTATCATACTGTAATGGGTTGTGTAAAAACTTATTTATTTGAGGAGATTGTCTTTGATAGACAATCTAAATTATGTCATTAAGACCTTTATTCAATAATAAAGGTTATGGTTGTTTTTAAAAACGAATGCAAGATTTAAAAAACGTCTCATATAGAGGTCAAAACCTCGCAAAGAAACCAATTAATATGAAACGTTTATAATTAATAAGAACGTTGCATTTCAGTTGGTATCCGTAATTATTTTAAAAATGATTGCTTAATATAATTGTTGGAAACGTAAGATTATTAACATATAAATATTATAAGATATACCATTCTCTTAACGTGCCTGCTATTATGTGATAGATGACTTCATCCGATCATATAAGCATCTCTAGTGATTTAGATTTCATTTACTTATCAAGTGATTCGGAGGCTGAGTCAAAGCATACGACTTATGAACCAACGGAAAAGTTAACTTTTGGTGCTACCATTAAAGTGGAAAATTATTGGGAAAATTGGGAAGATTCACAATTTCCAGTAGAGGTTCCAGAAGAGGATCCAGAAGAAGATCCCGAAAAGGAACCCGAAGAAGAGGATCCTGAAGAAGTTGTGGAAATTACCGAACCACAATGTGATTTGGGAAAATCTTTGGCTGTTATACCCGATGAACCTATTATGACCCAAAATGTTTGTGATCATCCACCTGAACCACCTAAGAGACCAGTTTATAAAATGACAGCTCGTATAACGACTGTTGATTTTGCTCCCAAACAATTAGCCGAAAGAACCAATTGGGAGGAATTCGAAAAAGAACTATCCAAATGAAAATCCAAACGTTTCGCCGAGAAAGAAACAACGTCAACATCTAAGAAATCTCACCGTTCTTGAACCATCGGCAGCTATCCTGTATTCCATGCATTGTATAATATGTATTATATTGTGTGTTTAAGTTTGTAAGAAAATCCGCAATGTAATTTTCCTTATGATTGTGTAATAATAAGAATAAGGATGGAAGGTTTATTATTATTATTACAACTTATTATTACGTAGTAACGTAATAACTTACCATAGTTTTTTCATATTAGAATTTTAGTAGTTAATTTATGTGTTAGCTGCTAAGTATGAACATTATTATAGTTATAAAACGCTAATATGAAGAAAATGCTTTTATAATAATAAGTTCATATTAAGCTACAAAATACTTTTTGGCTACTTCTAAAATTCTATATGATTAACTCAATCGGCTATTTTTGAAGGAAATGGCTCCTCCAGCTACTAGACAACAATAATTGAACACAGAAGAACTTCAAGCTTTCGCTGCAAATATGGCTGCAGTGGTGAATGCAATGAACAACAATAACCAATCGGGTTCCAGCAGTGGAGGAAACAATGGAAACTGGGTAGGATGTTCCTACAAAGATTTTATGGCCTGCAAACCCAATGAGTTTGAAGGAACTGAAGGACCCGTTGGACTAAAGCGGTGGACAGAGAAGGTTGAAGCCGGGTTCGCAATCAGCAACTGCGCAGAAGAGGATAAAGTTAAGTATGCCACACATACTTTCAGGGGTACTGCTTTGACATGGTGGAATACCTACATGGATTACATAGGATATAATACCGCCTACGTACTTCCATGGTCCGCTTTCAAGCACATGATGACGGAAGAGTACCGTCCCAGAACCGAAATCAACAAGCTCAAGGCAGAGCTTAAAGCACTGACAACCCAAGGGTTAGATGTCACTACCTACAAGCGACGTTTCAATGAACTGGCTTTAATGTGTTCTGGAGCATTTGAGGACGAAGAAGCAAAAATTGAAGCATTCATAAAAGGGTTGCCGGAACGAATCCAAGAGCATGTAGGTGCTAACGACCCTGTAACGATGCAGAAAGCGAGCCGTATAGCTCACAAATTGATAGGCCAAATTACAGGAAGGATAAAGAAAGAAGCGGCCGAGGAGGCCATAATGAAACAGGGAAAAAGAAAGTGGGAGGAAAGCAGTGATCAGGGTCACCAGTACAACAACAACAATCAAAACAACAACTACAACAACAATCGCAACCACCCCAACAATAACAATAATCGCAACAACAACCGTAACAATAACCGAAACAACCATCCCAATAATAATAACAACAACAACAATCCCAGTCACAATAATAACAACAACAAACGACTCAACAACAATAACCCAAACAACAACAACAACAACAACAACAACAACAACAACAACAACAACAACAACAACAACAACGACAACAAAAGGGAAAGAACTATATGCCCCAGGTGTAATGTAATTTTCCTTACGTTTCATCCGGAATGGTTTTGTAGAGAATTATGTACCAAGTGTAATAGGAATGGCATATTGTGGCAAAGTGTGAAGTCTACGGACCAAATAGAAACAAAGGAGTAAATAATGCCGGAACAAATAATAACGGCGTTGTTTGCTATGGATGTGGAAAACCGAGCCATACCATAAACCAGTGCATGAATGGAAATAGGCAAGGCCGTGGGAGAGCCTTCAACATTAATGGGGAGAAAGCACAGGAAAAGCTGGAGCTTGTTACGGGTTCGTTGCTTATCAACGATACACCTGCTTATGTTTTATTTGATTCGGGTGCCGATAGAAGTTATATGAGTATAGAATTTTGTGCCAAATTAAATTGTCCGTTAACGCCTTTGGATAAAAAGTGTATAGTTGAAGTAGCAAACGGTAAACTAATTAAGGTTGATAAAATTTGTCGAAATCAAAAAATTAGTTTAGTTAGCGAAACGTTTGCAATTGATTTAATACTGGTGGAATTGGGAAGCTTCGACGTAATTATTGGAATGGACTGGATGTCCAAGGTGAAAGCCGAAGTTGTTTGTCATGAGAAGGCGATTCGCATTCCGAGAGAAAATGAGTTACCCTTAATGGTGTACGGAGAAAAGGGTAATGCCAAATTAAATCTTATTAGTAGTTTGAAGGCGCGCAAACTAATAAGAAAAGGTTGCTATGCCATACTAGCACACGTCGAGAAGTTTGAAAAAGAAGAAAAGAAAATCGATGACATTCCTGTTGCAAGAGAATTTCCTAAGGTGTTTCCGGACGAATTACTGGGACTACCTCCACACCGATCCATTGAATTTCAAATAGATCTTGTACCAAGAGCCACACCAATAGCTCGTGCTCTATATAGACTTGTGCCCACCGAAGTGAAAGAATTACAAAGTCAGCTACAAGAATTATTAGAACGTGGTTTTATCTGACCGAGTACGTCACCATGGGGAGCTCCAATTTTATTCGTTAAAAAGAAAGATGGGTCTTTTCGCATGTGTATCAATTATCGTGAGCTGAACAAAGTAACCATCAAAAACCGATACCTTTTACCCCGAATCGACGATCTATTTGATCAACTCCAAGGTTCGAGCGTATACTCCAAAATCGACTTAAGGTCGGGTTATCATCAACTGAGGGTTAAAGAAGCCGATATACCGAAAACAGCCTTCAGAACTCGTTATGGCCACTACGAATTCATGGTTATGCCATTCGATTTAACCAATGCACCCGCAGTTTTCATGGACCTCATGCATCGAGTATGTAGTCCATATTTAGATAAGTTTGTTATTGTCTTTATTGATGACATCCTTATTTATTCGAAGAATAACCAAGAACACGAACAACACTTGAGACTTGTGTTAGAGCTGTTAAGAAAAGAACAACTTTATGCTAAGTTCTCTAAATGTGCTTTTTGGTTAAATGAAGTACAATTTCTTGGCCACGTAGTCAGTAGTAATGGAATCAAAGTTTATCCCGCCAAGATTGAAGCCATCAAAAATTGGGAGACCCCGAAAACTCCAACGCAAATACGTCAATTTTTGGGTTTAGCCGGTTATTATAGGAGATTTATTCAAGATTTCTCCCGAGTAGCCAAACCTTTAACCGCATTGACACATAAGGGGAAGAAGTATGAATGGACTTCCGAACAAGAGGGTGCCTTCTAATTATTGAAAAAGAAGTTGACTACGTCACCTATTTTATCGTTACCTGACGGAATGGAAGATTTTATTATCTACTGCGACGCATCAAGAATGGGTTTTGGGTGTGTTCTTATGAAACGGAAGAAGGTGATTGCATATGCTTCTCGACAACTCAAAATTAATGAACAAAACTACACCACACACGATCTGGAATTGGGCGCCGTTGTTTTTGCATTAAAGATGTGGAGACATTATCTATATGGGGTCAAGTTCATCATATACACTGACCACAAAAGTCTCCAACATATTTTAAATCAAAAGCAACTAAATATGAGGCAGCATAGGTGGGTTGAGCTGCTAAATGATTATGATTGTGAAATCCGTTACCACTCGGGGAAAGCAAATGTGGTAGCCGATGCCTTGAGTCGAAAGGAAAGAGAACCTATTCGAGTAAAAGCTATGAACATGATTATTCATACTAATCATACTACTCGAATAAAAGAGGCACAACAGGAGGTTTTGAAGGAAGGAATTTTTAGAAGGGAAATACCCAAAGGATTAGAAAAACAGCTTAATATTCGGGAAGACGGAACCAGGTATTTAGCTGAAAGAATTTGGGTACCAAGGAATAGGGATTTGAGGAAAGTGGTACTAGATGAAGCACATAAAACCAGATATTCAATACATCCCGGAGCCGGGAGAATGTACCAAGACCTCAAGAGAAACTTTTGGTGGCCAGGAATGAAAGCCGATATAGCCATATATGTAGGAGCATGTTTGACTTGTTCTAAAGTCAAAGCTGAGCATCAGAAACCATCGGGTCTACTCCAACAACCTAAAATCCCAGAATGGAAATGGGAAAACATTACCATGGATTTCATTGCTAAGTTACCGAGAACCGCAGGTGGTTATGATATGATTTGGGTAATAGTCGATCGTCTTACTAAGTCATCACACTTTCTGCTAATAAAAGAAGAGGATGGTATAGAGAAATTAGCACGATTATATCTGAAAGAAGTTGTTTCTAGACATGGTATACCAATCTCTATTATCTCTGATCGTGATAGCAGATTTACTTCTAGATTCTGGTAGGCATTACACAAAGCGTTAGGAACTCGTCTAGATTTAAGTACTGCCTATCATCCACAAAATGATGGGCAGAGTGAAAGGATGATTCAGATACTCGAAGACATGCTACGAGCATGTGTTATTGATTTTGGAAGCAGTTGGGATCGACATATACCATTAGCTGAGTTTTCCTACAACAACAGCTATCATTATAGTATTGAGGCGGCACCATTCGAGGCACTTTATGGGAGGAAGTGCAGGTCTCCGATTTATTGGAGTGATGTGGGGGAAAAACAGATTACAGGTCCAGAAATTATCCAGGAAACTATCGACAAGGTCAATCAGATTCAGCAACGATTGAAAACAGCCCGGAGTCTGCAAAAGAGCTACGCTGATGTTAGAAGGAAACCTTTAGAGTTTGAGGAGGGTGATATGGTTATGCTTAAGGTATCACCTTGGAAAGGTGTTATTCGTTTTGGAAAGCGAGAGAAATTGAACCCAAGATACATTGGGCCATTCAAGATCGAAAAATGCATTGGGCCGGTGGCCTATCGACTTGAACTACCTCCACAATTAGAAAAGATTCACAACGCCTTTCATATTTCGAACCTGAAGAAATGCCTAGCTACCGAAGATCTCATTATCCCTTTAGACGAAATTAAGATTGACGAGAAACTAAATTTCGTCAAAGAACCCATCGAAATTATGGATCGTGAGGTCAAACGACTCAAACAAAGTAAGATACCAATCGTTAAGGTTCGGTGGAATGCTCGTAGAGGACCTGAATTCACTTGGGAACGAGAAGACCAAATGAAGCTGAAGTACCCACATTTGTTTTCCGATATCGCACGTTAACTAGGTACTATTCTAAATTTCGGGACGAAATTTAATTTAACGGGTGTGTAATGTAACGACCCGGATTTTTACGCTAATATATTGAAGATTAATATTTACATAATTAAATGTTTCCAACATGTTAAGCAATCAAACTTGTCAAGATATATATATTTAGAATGGATTTTATGCAAATGTTTGACCACCCAGTCTGTCTGACGATTCACGAACATCATAATTTGAAATAATTATATAATGATGTATATATGGATATATATATATATATATACTTATGATTTGTTAAAATGATATTTAAGTATCTCATTATATATAATAACAATTGGTTATAAACATAAAATGAGATTACTAACTTAAAGACTTCAAGACTATATACATATATATAACGATTAACGTTGTAATAACTTCTAAATTAAAATGTATGTATATGTATTGTATTAATATGTATCAATACACTTTTGAATGACTTAATAATATATATCAATATATTTATACTCAATAAAGATAGCTATACTCATTTTCTCATTCAATTTTATCAAGAATCCTATTCGTATTCATACGGTATTTATACCCCTATAATACCCAGCTTCTATACGTATTTACTATAGGTATATACATACCAAATCATTGATCTTAGCAGCCCTCAATCAGTTGTGAGATATGTATAAACATGATCTAGACTTGTGGGAACCATGGCTTGGAAACTAGTATGACTAAATGCATAAAATTACAAACCATGGAGCCATGTTGTTGTCCCCATTTTGATGCCAACATGAAGGATAAATAACCATCCATTTCATTCCAATTAACTACAACATTTTACTCTCTAAACACATACTCAAACACTCTCTCAAACCTCCATTCAATTCAGCAAGCATTGGTCTCATAATCCAAGTTATAATCATCATAACAAAGCTTGATCAAGAACACTTCAAGAATTCCAAGCCATCAAGGGTATCTTTGAACTCAAGATATTCTCATTATTTCTCCAGCAACTTTACTCATTTGATTTGAGGTAGTAACCTTATTCATAATCTTATTCGATTCGTATTCATATAGCTATCTTATTTTGAGTTATCAAGAAGAACATGGTTTAGATTATTTCTAAACTTGTTTGCAAATAAACTTAATCCTTCTAACTTGATTTTTAAAAAACACTTCAACACATGTATTATGACAGTATGTCAAGCTAACATAAGGATATAAAACTTGTAAACATGAAGAACACCATAAAATCGAATATACGCCGTCTTAGTCGAACGGGGGCTGTTTGGGTTTAATTTTAAAAACCTATCTTAAACTTTGAATTAAAAGTTTTCCTTTGGTGAAAAATCTTTTTTTATATGGATATGAAATATATCCAAAATCCATGGTTAAACTCTAAGTGGAAGTATGTTTTTCAAAAGGGTCATCAAGATGTCGTTTTTACGATGGATATGACTATCTTCTCTTATTTGACACCTAAGCTGTATTTTCTACTATAAACCTATACTTTTTCTGTTAAGATTAATAATGTTGAGTTCGATACGAAACCATGGCAACTCGAATTACTCAAAACGGATTTGTAACGAAGAAATTATGGGTAAAACAAAATTGGATATTTTTCTTAATTTTTAGCTACGGACATGATTTATAAAAATGGATGCTAACCTTATCCTAGCTAACTTACCTTGTATCCTACATGTATTTATACATGTCTTTTTCTCGAACTTATGGAAATACAATTTATAATAGTCGTGATTAAGTTCTACGACAATATATTATAGTCTTAATAAAGATCGTAAGGCACCATATATATATATATATGACTTGATCATCGTGGATTCGTATACAAATTTTTGACATATCATTTTGACTTCTTCTATATATATTATTGGAACGAACTATTAGACACCATTGGCAGTAATCTCGAGTTAGCTGTGGGTCTAAGTGGATTCCAAAATATTATATACTTTGAGTTGTGATCGAGCCTGAGACATGTATACAATGGGTCGCGGATTGCTTCAGACAATATACATATTATGTGTCTTATTATATTAAGACAATATATTATAGTGTTAGTGAATTCTAACACAATATACGCATTTATATTTATATATATATATATATTTATACTGTTGGACTATTGGACTATTAGACTACGAACGTTGGACTACTAACAATGGACAATTAAAATTATCACAAGTATCATATGTATGGAATATTAATTATATATATATATATATATATATATATATATATATATATATATATATATATATATATATATATATATATATATATATCTTGACACAAGAATATTATTATTAGGTTCGTGAAGTTGTCAAAAGGCCAAGCCTTATCACCATCTATTCAGAAATCATCACAAGTGAGTTATAGTCTCATTTTTACTATTTAAATTATTCTGGGATGAGAATACATGAAAAATTTATAAATGTTTTACAAAATAAGCACAAGTTCATGGAGCTACATTCTACGATTGAATTGTTATACCGGATATATATACTTATTATTATTATGCTTGGTAACCTAAGAATTAAGGAACAGACACCCTAATTGACGCGAATCCTAAAGGTAGATCTACGGGCACTAACCACCCCCATTTTCGAATAGTGGAAATGCTTTAGTACTTCGAAGGGTTCTTATCATACATTTGATTAGTGGAATGTATGATGCCAGATATCTTAAGCGCTCTATGTTAAGGTCGGTTACCAGGCGATTCATCGTATGAATGATTTTTGCAGTTGTAATGATCTTGCGCATTTAATTAAATGAAATCTTGTGACTTCTTAAATGTTATGCTCAACTCCCGGCGTGAATATGGAGTCAAATATAGGCTCCATTACTTTGTTGTTTTGTTAGATATTTCATGCTAGTTGCCAAATAATGGTTTCCACATGTGTTAGGTGACTCACAAGGGCTGCTAAGAGCTGATCATTGGAGTGTATATGCCAATAGTAAATACATTTAGAAGCTGGGTATTGTACGAGTACGAATACGGGTGCATACGAGTAGACTTGTTGATGAAAATGAATGAGGATGTAATTGTAAGCATTTTTGTTAAGTAAAAGTACTTTGATAAGTGTCTTGAAGTCTTTAAAAAGTGTATGAATACATATTAAAACACTACATGTATATACATTTTAACTGAGTCGTTAAGTCATCGTTAGTCGTTACATGTAAATGTTGTTTTGAAACCTTTAAGTTAACGATCTTGTTAAATGTTCTTAACACATTGTTTATTATATCTAATGAGATGTTAAATTATTACATTATCATGATATTATGATGTATTAATATATCT
Source organism: Rutidosis leptorrhynchoides (assembly GCF_046630445.1). Classification (NCBI taxonomy): domain Eukaryota; kingdom Viridiplantae; phylum Streptophyta; class Magnoliopsida; order Asterales; family Asteraceae; genus Rutidosis; species Rutidosis leptorrhynchoides. The sequence continues at coordinate 295,323,032 of NC_092337.1, forward strand.
TAATATGATATATATACAGTTAAATGTCGTTACAACGATAATCGTTACATATATGTCTCGTTTCGAAATCATTAAGTTAGTAGTCTGGTTTTTACATATGTAGTTCATTGTTAATACACTTAATGATATGTTTACTTATCATTTATCATGTTTATCACAGTGTATCAATATATTAATATGATTCATAGGTAATTAGTAAGACGTTGTTATAACAATAATCGTTATATATATCGTTTCGAGTTTCTTAAATCAATAAACTCATTTTTATGTATATCACTCATTGTTAATATACCTAGTGAGATACTTACTTATCATACTATCATGTTAACTATATATATATATATATATATATATATATATATATATATATATATATATATATATATATATATATATATATATATATATATATATCATATAGTTTTTACAAGTTTTAACGTTCGTGAATTGCCGGTCAACTTGGGTGGTCAAATGTCTATATGAAACCTATTTCAATTAATCAAGTCTTAATATGTTTGATTGCTTAACATGTTGGAAACACTTAATCATGTAAATAAGAATTTCATTATATATATATAAACAAGGAAAAGTTCGGGTCACTACAGTACCTACCTGTTAAATAAATTTCGTCCCGAAATTTTAAGCAGTTGGAGGTGTTGACGTATCCTCTGGAAATAAGTGCGGGTATTTATTCTTCATATGATCTTGTTGTCATCATGTAAATAACAATTTGATTATATATATCTATATCCATATATTTTTCATCATATAGTTTTTACAAGTTTTAACGTTCGTGAATTGTCGGTCAACTTGGGTGGTCAAATGTCTATATGAAACCTATTTCAATTAATCAAGTCTTAATAAGTTTGATTGCTTAACATGTTGGAAATAATTAATCATGTAAATAACAATTTCATTATATATATATATATATATATATATATATATATATATATATATATATATATATATATAAACATGGAAAATTTCGGGTCACTATAGTAGTTCCATAACTTCTAACCTTAACGATGCACAAGTGGTCCTATAGTACATCAACACTGTACTCTACTGTAGCAACAGTATTTCCTCGAGTATTATACTATTGACCAATGTCTTGATCTGGTCCTACGGTAATTCCCCATGTACTTTATGGTATTTTCGATGAGTTCAAACCTTGACCAATGTATAAACACAGATAATTAATTACCTTATAATTGTCGACTTTATAAAAGGTTTTAATCACGTTTATTGGTGGAAGGACGATAATAACGAGGTTTAATATCATATTCAGAAAGTGAGTACGAAACGATAATCATCCCTAACTAGCATTATTAAATCATGGCAAACAATCAAGAAATTACTCACAAATCATGGCAACAAGCATTTATAATATTAATAAATCACAAACATCGAACAAGAATATTATAATAAATTAATAAAAGAAAGGATAGATGTTACCGAATAATGTCGGCAGAATAACGCTTGTATTTCTTCATAATATCCATAGCATTACAATACTTGATAGCTTCTACTACTAACTACATACTAATCTCCTATTGATTACTAGAGAGCGACAATAGAGAGATAATTATTTTCTAATCTCTGTATTTTTCTCTCTCTAGAATCTAGAGAGAGAAAGTATAGAGAGAACTAATCTCCTATAGATCACTAGAGAGCGACTATAGAGAGATATTTGAGAGAGAAGTGAAGAATTGGTGTGTGTTGAAATGGTGGGATGAGCCACCTATTTATAGGAAAGCTTGATGGCAAAGTTGTAAATAAATGGCTGAAAAACCGCTGGCAAGTGGTTTGCCAGGTGGTACGGCAGGTAGGATTTTTGTTGAAAAAATGGCTGGCAAACGGCTGGCAGGCCATTTGGCAAGCTGTTTGCCAGGCTGTTTGTAAGGCCAGTTTGCCAAGGCCGGATGGCAAGCCGTTTTACATAGTGGCATGCCGTTTGGCATGCCTGTTTCCTGGATCGAAACTTAATTTCTTGTCTTTCACTGTTTTCGCTCTAGAATCTTCGTTTTAGCTCCGATTCTCGTGATTCTTTTTGCATCATAATCGTAATTACTTAATCTACAAATTTAACCGAAAAACGATTATTTTGCCGACAAAGTCTGGAACTTTATGCTTTTAGGGACTCAATATCGGCGGTAAAAATGTGACTTTTTAGCCGATATCAAATATCCCACAATTAGACTTTGCTTGTCCTCAAGCAAACCTTTCTTTTATTTTAAGTTTAAGGGTGCTTCTGAGGTTTCCGTTCTATTATTCAAGTGGCTTGTTATTTATTATAAGAGCAAGATCAGACAAACCATCTTCTAAAAGGGTAGAAACTATCTCTGCAAGCATGAGGGGAGGTTACATGACTTTGGCTTCCTTTCACGGGTCAATCAAATCACTCAAGTATTTGAGGTTCCCTATCAATCTACGAAATGAATTCGCTCATAGCTAGTCATGTTGCAAGTATTGTCATAGGCTTGACCAAGAATCAAATCTCCACCGGTTAGATAAGGACGGCACTGATCTTCTTCCTAATCATTCTTTTAAGAGGAAGAGTGGGTTTAAAGGCTGGTTTGCAGAGAAAAGTGAAGGTTTTGATATGGCGAAAAGGGTGATTTTCGAATCATTGAAATTTAGAAAGATTCGATAGATTTCAGTTTCATGAGGATATACTTTCTCTAGGAAAGATGGTACTCTTATTTTTGTTGAAGAGTTCCTTGAGTGCTGATATTTAGCGAACACTTTGCTTCTTTTTTGCAATCCTCCTGGGTCACAATCTTCATTTTCTTGGGGAATATATGCTTTTATTTGAAGACTTTGCTCTTCTTTATTTTTTGAGACTTTGCTCATCAATTTTTTATTTGTTTTTACATCCCATCTTCATAACTTTGTTTAGTTCTTCTTGTGCCCAGAGATAAAGGTATTTCACCAGAAATAGGTCTTTTTTTACCTATAAAAAACAGTTTGGAATTTCGGAATTTTTCGACAAGTGTTTGAAGTAAACTTGGTCGATCTATCTCTTTGAATTTCTAGATTTTGGAAATGAGAAAGGAAAGAGGATGGAAAGAGTAACGTATTTGATAGTGAATATTCATCATCTCTTTGGCGTGAGTTGGTCGGTTTAAATGCGTGGAGTGGAAACGGAAACGGATGGTTTTTGTCTTCTCTATTCAGAATGATTTCGGAAGGAGTATCGCACTTACACCACGTATGACGCATACTAACCATTGGCCTTGAAATGTATGTCAAGGTCAAGTTCTAACTCTAAATGCTAACATCGGTACTCTCAACGAAAAAGATAGTGAAGCATTAAAAATGAATGCTTATTGGGCCATTTTTAGGGTGCCTCACAACAATTATATTGGGTCGATAATGCCTAGTCATGCAATGCTCTTTTAGAGAATCGGTTCATCCTTAAGAATATTTATGTCCTCATTTGTCTTAATTTTAGAACAAACATGCTTGATTTTTGAAAGTACTTTATCAGAAAGTATCATTTAGTCAAAATTTTTGAAAAATTTACGTTGAGGATAAAGAATCTAAATAGTAGGTATACTCGAAAAGCTTAGTAAAATTTTAGGTTAAGAACATTTTCCGAGCATCCCATAGCTAATTACGGTGTACTACACCGCTATCCCACACTTAGAGGAACATTGTCTCTAATGTTCATTCTTAGATTTTAGGGACCTAAAATCCCACACTTAGAGTTTGAACATGTCAGAAAACGTATCTAAGCTCAATATTGGGTTGGAATCCCACACTTAGTGATAAGCTTAGGATAGTGTATAGTTTAAGGATATAACGAAGCAAAATAAATAAATGAAGAGAAAGAAACGAATTACTCCCCTTGGGTGAGGTTGTGAGCTAAGGATCTGAAGGTAGACGGAGTCGGAACCATCTTCCGCTGGATTCGAATAGGCCTTCTTGAAGTTTACTCGAGCTCATTAGGGCGTTCTCATCCTCCATACACCATCCACCAATAACTTGCAATGAAATAATCAACGGGTTTCTTTGTCGTTTCATCATTATTCAAAGAGTCTCCACCATAGGCATCAATACGTGTCTATTATTTGTAAAGATAGAAAACATTAATCCTAGATAGGCGATTAAGCTTTAGGCCATAGACTCACTGATTTGCGTTTTGATGAAAAAGTTATTTGAAAACTTGAGGGTTTCAAAAATAGGTTTTGAAAATTCAACAAATCAGTGTATGACTAAAAAGCTTAATCCCACACTTAAAGTGTTGACTGCCTTTAATTTTAAGACTTTTGAAATAATGTATCAATTAATTTACTTAAGACGAAGACAAGTAGGAGAAGTGAATTCGTCCTACGAAACGTTGAAAATTTTATTTTAAGTTTCACTTTTCACTTATTCAATTACCCTAATTATGCTAATCTAACTACTACTAAAGCTATAGAAAAATAAACACACGGGTTGCCTCCCGAGAAGCGCTTGTTTTTGTTCGAGTCACGAGCCTGACTCTAGCCTTATTTCTTAGGAAATCTACGCGGCTCCCTTGCATCTATTAGTAGACACAAGAGGTAATATTGAAACATACCGATGAGATTGAAGCGGTTAATAAGGTATATCCAATGAAAGGAGAAGGTGGTTTGAAGTGAATGCTTTGTTTAACTTGAGGTATAACAAATCTATCGACTTCTTTTACCTCCTTGATTGGTGCGGGTTGGTCAAACGGGTCTGATATGGCCAAAACGGACGGTTTTATTTGTATGGTGTCGTTAGGTCGCAACATGTCAGAATTAGCTACCAAAAAAGAGTAATGGTTTTATTATTTATATTTAGGTGGGGTTTCCCAGCTATAACTCACCTACTTGTCTTCCTTTTAACGAGTAAGTGGTAAATATAACTTAGGTTCGTATTTTTGTATGTTTGCTCAGTAACGTGAGACAAAAGTGCCTATATAGTTAACCCTAGTGACAAGAAGAATTGATTAAGATTAACTAATAATACGATAATTTAACTGTAAAGATAAAGATAGATAGGTATGGGGAATAGAATTCTGATGGGGAACTATTACTAGAGTTCGACTTCCTAGAATAAACACTAAACCTCAATCAACTAGGCTATGAACCTAACTGATTTGTCACTAAGAGTTTAGGATTTGAAGATTCTGGCTAAGACAGATATCCCTACTCCCAACATTAACCTTAGAGGGTTTAAACTACCTTATGGATAGAATTCTAGGTACATGAACAAAGTGGTATATCCCTAAAGGAAAGTCTCAGCTTTTCTTAATCCTAGGTAGTCTAACTAAAGCAATATTCCACCACTAAATACTACGCTATGCCTTAACATTAACAGATGTGCAATCTTAGATATTCTAAGGTACTGCTAATTGGATTAGAAGTCTCTCTTTTGCGATCACTTACTCAACCCCGGATCATCTTACAACATCTCAAGAACATTGCTTCTGACGCGAATCATGCTTCTGAGCAAGCTAGTGTTCACTGAACTCTATATTGCCTACTCTAATTACAACCTAAATGGACAGCTCTTCTTTGACGAATAAATGGTTATTTGTACGTAGGTACTATATCCCTATTGTGACGTTAAGCACATATAACTACTTACCTTGTATCCTAGGGTTGATCAGGTCCCAATGCTAAGTTATAGCCACGTGAATAAGCAGAAAGGGTGATCCGTAAATTAAACTTCTAAACCGTCATGGTTTCAGCATAATAGTAGGATAAGTTTCAGATAAATTATTCAATATATAATAAACATTTGTAACAGATAGATAGGCATGCAAGATGAAAGCAACTTAAGATAACAAGATACCTTCATTAAATTAAGGAAAGCGTTCACCGTTTACAGACGAGATCTGGACCATTACAAGTGCTGACATCCTCTAGACCGCTCCTATTATAATCTTCAGCGTTCACCTCCGGGTACTTAATTTCCCACTCGGAGGTGAGAAGGCCTTGAAAGCTCTAGTGAGAGAAATTGTATTGTAGTGAGAGAGTGAGGAGAGGTGTATTGAAATTGGATGACAAAAAGCCTTTAAATAGACTTGAAATTTCCCTGCAAACGGCTAACAGGCCGTTTGGCAGGCCGTTTGCAGTGGTCGTTTGCCAGGTGTCACACCCCCAAATAGGGTCGGGGGTATTTGTGACTAATTATATCAAATCAAGCAATCGTATAATGAGAACGACTCTATATGAGGCGTTTTATTACATTTATTGAGTTTTTGCAGCGGAAGATAAATAGTCATTAGCTTGTATTTAATGAACAACGCATTAAATGTCTTTAAATAATATGATATGTAATGAAGACTCCAATCATAGCAAGCAATCATCATCAAAGCAGCAAATATACAGCGGAAGCAATATTTAAGGACCTGAGAATAAACATGCTAAAAAGTGTCAACCAAAAGGTTGGTGAGTTCATAGGTTTATCATAAATCATGAATTCAGTAGTATTAAAAGACCACAAGATTTCAGTTTCAATAAATATATACATACACCGCAGTGTATAAAAAAAGTATTCTATAAGTTGTGAGCACCTGGTAACTAGCCTTAACAAAGTTTTTACCCCATGAGTTATAATAATAGGTACACCGAATCAAGTGCATGTTTGTTAACCTTGAAGTACTAAACACCTGTTCTTCTAAGTCAAAATATACCATTGACTAGTACAACATACTGGGTGGGGGTGTTAAACCCGATAGATCTATCTTTAGGATTCGCGCCAGCGGTACAAAGACCAAAGTTTAAAGTTACCAAGCTAGGGGATTTTTGATTCAAACCCACGTAGAATAAAGTTTAGTACTTGTGTCTATTTTGTCAAACAGTTATAAAATAATGCATGTATTCTCAGCCCAAAAATATAGATAAAAAGGGAGCAAATGAACTCACGATACGATACGATATTTCGTAGTAATTATGCGTATGATGGCACTGAACAAGTGCAGAGTTGACCTCGGATTCACGAGCCTATATCAATTATATATATTAAAACATATAATCGTAATCGAACGAGTTTATATATATTATTTCAATTGTTATATATATATATATATATATATATATATATATATATATATATATATATATATATATATATATATATATATATATATATATATATATATATATATATATATATATATATATATATATATAGTGGTAGATCAAGAGGGAAGTAAACAATCGGGGGGAAGCGGAGGGAAGGAAAAACTTTTTTTTTTCATTTTTTGAAAAAACTTTGTTCACGAACATTATAGATGAGATAAAAATATGAACATTTAGTAGAGACACTTTGTGATAAATGTTTTTATTTTGGCGGGAAAACGCTCAAAGAAGTAATATATAACAATTATCGTGTTTTTCGAGCGTATGTTGAGGTTTTAGCTATTGGGGTTTAGATATTAGGGTTTATATATTAGGGTTTATAGGGTTTAGATATTATGGTTTAGGGTTTAGATTTAGGGTTTAGATTTAGGATTTAGATTGAGTTTTTAACACGAACGGTTTAGAGTTTAGGGTTTAGAGTTTAGAGTTTGGTATTTTGGGTTTATGGAATAAACCCAAAACACCAAACCCTAAACCCTAAACCCTAAACCCTAAACTCTAAATCGGGCTAAATTTTACTTCACAAAATATGAAAAAAAAAACGTTCATATTCTTCACGAACAATATTATCTTGAATGTTATTTTTGTCGATCGTTTTCCCACCTAAATAATAACATTCATCACGAAGTGTCTCTTCTAAATGCTCATATTTTCGTGTGATCTTGATGCCGGAAAAAAAATTCCAAAAAAAAAAAACGAATTTTTTTTTTTGCTTCCCCCCGCTTTCCCCCGATTGGTTACTTCCCCATTGATCATGCCCATATATATATATATATATATATATATATATATATATATATATATATATATATATATATATATATATATATATATATATATATATATATATATTCTATATATAAGTATTTATTTGATAAAGTATTGTTAATAATAATAACAATGATAAAAATGATAACTTTAATAAAAATGATAATTTTTATAATAATCACAATAATAATAATTAAAATTTTGATAATAATGATGTCATTAATAATAATTTTAATAATAATACTTATAATAATGATAATAACAATAGTTTTTAATTCTAGTAATTATGATAAAAATAATAATTTTTATATTTATTAATACTCATAAATTAAAAATAATATTAATTTTCGTAAAAGGATAATAATAAAATTAGTAATAATAATAATACTAAGTGATAATACTTAAATGATAATAATATTTGTAGTAAAAATAATAATAATAGTCTTAATTGTAATTATAGTCGTGTTAAATGATAATTAATACTTTTTTTTTGCAATAATAATATTAATAATTATAACACTTGATGATAATATTATGATAATAATAGTAGTAACTTAATAATAATAATAATAATAATAATAATAATAATAATAATAATAATAATAATAATAATAATAATAATAATAATAATAATAATAATAATAATAATAATAATAATAATAAGAAAACTACCTTAGGAGCCCTTCTAAAAAAAATGCCACGAACCGGGTTCGAACACGAGACCTCTCGCTCACCCGCAACCCGCAACACCGTAAACCATTCGACTGATCTTGTTTTTCTGATTTAATATCACACTTAATTATATTTAACCCGTTTTATCCGTTTCCTATTTTCTTCTTCATCTTCAAGATCAAACTCGAACCCAGGGATTGAAATTAATTATAACAACATTTTATATGTTTGTTTTTAAATTCCAAATTGAACATAAACATTAAGTTATTGATTGAATAAAATTAAAAATCAAAAAAAAAAAGCATCAGCAGCAGAAATTACGCGAAGAACACCAAGAACTCAAAATCGAATTTAAATGTTTAGGACGTTTTAGATTAAGATTTCAACACGAAAGTGGTAGTAAATCGTTCCTAGAAACTTTCTGAGCAATCAATTGAACTTGAAACACAAAAACGAATTCGAATTTCATGATGAACAAATCGTTTGACTTTTGAAAAACTAACTTTGACTTCGAAATTTGGATTCGTTAGAAAGAATTGGAAGTTGAAACTTTACAGAAAGATTGAATAGATGATTCCTAACAAAACTGCAATATTACATTTTGAAAAATGATTCAAATTCGAGGTTTTTGAAAAATGAACCAATAACAGAGATATCGAGCATTTTTTTTAAAAAATTGATTAATTAGCAATTGAAATTGATAATTGATAATGTAAATTCGTATGGTATATCACTTAACAACTGGAATGGATTTATTTATAGCAATGGAACTCGATATAGAACCAGTAGAGAATAAAAAAATCAGGAAAATAAAAAAAAATAAAGCTGGATCGTAGAAAAAAAATAATATAAAGCTTGATCATGATTCTGGAAAGAATTAAAAAAAATAGAAGTAGTTATGACAATACCTAATTTAGGTATATGTCTGTATCTTTTTTTTTATTTAATAATAATAATAATTATTATTATTATTATATTAATAATAATTATTATATTAATAATAATCCTAATAATAATTAAAATTATAGTTTTATCATTTTTATATTAATATTAATATTTAACATTTTTATTTTGATAACCCTACAATTGTTAGAATTTTATTAATTATAATTATAATAGTGATAATAATATTAATAATAATACTTATAAAACTAATATTAATAATAATACTAATAGTATAATACTAGTAATATCAATAATGGTAATATTAATAATATTACTTATACTAATAATAAAAATCTGATAACATTAATAATATTGATAATAATAATACTAATAATAATGATATTAATATAAATTATATTAATGATAGTAATACTAATAATTCACTTAACAATAATAATAATATTAATATAACAAATTAATACTAATGCATAATTATTTACAAATAATTGTTTGTGAATCGTCGAAATTATATACAAGTTAGGTTTAAATTTAGTCAGAAATTTCCGGGTTGTCACAGTATCCCCCTGTTAATGGAAATTTCGTCCAGAAATTTAGTTTTTGCCATTAGTCGGCGTTGTTTGTAAACATGTGAGGATATTTTCATTTCAATTGGTCTTCACGTTCCCAGGTACACTCGGGGCCTTTCGTGAATTCCAACGGATAGAATATTGTTTTGTTTCAAGCGTTTAAATCTTACAATCCATAAATTCTACAAGTTCTTCTACGAAGTGCATTTTATTATTAATGCGGTGGTCATTCAAGGGAATAACACGAGTGTCATTGAATAGATTTTCTCAGAAAGGACTGATGATGTTTTACAAGTCATTTCAGTAAATTGTATACATGAAATTTGTTATGAATAATATTGAGCTCATTTAAACCTTGAGTGTTTATGCCATAATATTGGGGCAAACAAAACAGAGAGGAGTTCGTGAAAATCATAGTCATGAAATTTGATAGAGATCGTCATTTTTAATAACAAGAATATTTTATTGATGAATATGAGTTGAAAAATAGTGTTTTATCACCTTTGAATAATATGGATAAAACGATTCGATTATAGGAAGAGTATAAACGAAGCTATCGTAAAAGATTGAAATGAGGAAATATCTGTTTGCCTTAACTTTTGACATAGTTATAGTCATTTTCCGGAATTCAAGGGATTTAAAGAAATCTTCGTAATCTATAAAATTTGATTCTCCGATGATTAAGGAAATTATGATTTTCTTTGATTAAATGCGGTAAATTGACTCGATTGCTGTGTCTAGAATTTTGTTATAAATTAACTTCTCCCGTTTCATTATTTTCACCACTCCTATACTTTCTTCCTCAATCCATACTTCCAAAGATTGTGAAAATGCTTAATCCAGTTCTGATTCTTGATATTTTCCTCGCTATCGTATCCTTCATTCTTCTTTTTCATCTGTCACTGGAGGAATTTATTTTCTTCTACTATTACCTTGGGGTTATAATGTTTTTAATTCTCCCATGTCTTTATGTTGCTATAAGTATTGATATACATGGTTTGTAATTTCTGTGTTGTTATCGGGCTTTATATTTTTCCTTATATTTCGGAGCTCCATGCTTTTGTTTTCTCTTCTTGCCTTTAAGTAAAGCAAGTAATGGTCCATAATTCATAGGTATGAAGTTTGGAATGGACATAACTAATGTTCTGAGAGAGAAATTATAATAGCACGATATTGATTGGTTAAATTACCAGAATTCAAGAGAAAAGATAGAACTATCAGGAAGATATGTTCTCGATATGTTTGGAGATTAGGTATAATGTAAGAGCCGTGTAACATGGCACATGATGATGTTATGGTCTGTGAATCATCACGTTCCATTAGAAACTCAGCATGACTTACTGTAATATAATCACGTTGATCAAGTGTCATTATATTATACTAACTCATGATTTAATTCCCAACACTACTTCAAAAACATTCATAATTTAAACTCGGAGGTTTATAGAATATAGAAACTAAACAGTTTCCTTTATAATGTAATACAAATAACGCGAGGAGATAAATGATTTCATATAAGAATATTTATGAAAATATCTTTAGAAATATCGAGGATATTTATAGTGAAAGATACGATGATATATTAGAATTTCTAATATCGAAGGATAATGAAGAAATTCTTCTGTAAGGATTTACAATGCGTAAAGAGATCTTTTGTGATTTTCATCAGAAATCGAATCATCTGGATTCTTTGATTACAGGTTTAGTCCTTGTGATTTATCCACAGCCTCCTTCATGGTTTGTTCAATCCGTTTTCTAGTACCAAATTTTCTTTTGAGCTTTTCTAATGTATAATTCTTTATTATCAAGCTTTTGGCCATTAAGACCATCTATAGCTTTTTCTGCTTCGTCAGCATTATCAAGATTAATGAATCTGAATCATTGGTTATAGTTCTGAGGTGTTTTCAAAAATTTTGAATTTGAGCATTGAACGCAGGATGTAACTGTCAACGGATCTAACGTTCGACGAAGAAATGTTGTAAATTTCAAAAGTAATGAATGATAATTTCGGTGGTTTGATGTGATAATTCATCACAGAATATGAATGAATAAAATTCATGAATGTAGTGATCTTTAGGAAGATAATATCTGCTAAAGCTGTACTTGGATTCTGATATGTCAAAATCAGAATATGTAATTGAATTTGTATGAAAATGGTTGTTCTGATTTCTATTTAAAATATATATCGTTGTAGGAAAGTAGTGAGTATGGTAAGCAATTTTTGATTTATAATTGAAGATTGTACAATGTAGCATATTAATTGTGAACTTATATATTTCTCGGGTATTACCTACCCGTTAAAATATTTTCATCCTCAACAGTTTGTACAAAAGAATTTTAATTACAATCTTTATGGAAATATACATATATATTTTCTTCAGATGTAATATAGATTTAATGAGTTAATATTAAATTAAACTCATTTGATTTATGGTTGGAACGAGAATAAATAATCTCCAAAACTTGAGACATCACATAATCGTTGGGGAATATTTCTCTAATGAAGTTATGAATCAATACTTCATTATTCATTGTTATTGATTTCCTCGGTGTATGATGTTGGTTCTCGTAGAATTCTTGTGAATTTCGCAAGGCACGAATGATGTTTTCTAAAAAGTTTTGAGTACATTGAAAGTGAAAGTATACAATCAAACATGTATTCGAATAATACACTTAGTTTATTATGAAATGGAATTTATTGAGTTAAAACAGAGATTATAGTTAATGATTGTTAAGTCATTAACGAAGGATGTACATCATAGCATATTAGTAATATGAATTAACAGGTAGTATTTACCTTTTAAAAATTCACACATAATAGCTTAGTACGAAAAGATATATTATGGGTTCAAAATTTATATATATAAAATATACATATAAATTCTTCGAAAAGAATGAGTTAATACTTCATAACTCGTTATTACAACATACTCATTGGTGATTGTGGTTTTGATATCTACAGTGATTGCGGATTTGGCGGAGCTTATAATGTTGCTGGTGCTTATAGTGTTTACGGTGTTGGTGATGTTGGTGGTACTGCTGGTGGTGTTGCTATTGCTGATACTGGTGGTGATGTCGGTGCTGGTTATGCTGCTGATGCTCTTAGATTTTGCACCATATTTTTCAGAGCCACTACTCGAGCGCGAAGCTCGTTGACTTCTTCTATTACACTGGGATGATTGGCGGTTCGGACGAGTGGATGAATAAGATCTAGAATTCTAGATATTATATAATCGTGGCGGGATATCCTGGAAATGAGGGTGAAAATGGTGTTCCGGACTGGTTCGGCGGTAAGTGCTTCAGGTTCTTCGCCAATAGGACAATTTGGTAGGTGGAAGGGATCACCTTCTTCTTGTCTCCATTGATTAAGTCGACTACGAACCCACCCCCAATTCATCCAGAAAAGATGATGACTAATTGGTTGGTTCATTCCAGTTACGCTGCCATTTGAACTCGAGGAGTTCGAGGAATCAAGTGAGAAATCCATATTATATGATCGGAATAAGGGTTTCGATATGAGATGAGTGTTGAATATTGAATGATATATTTGTCTCCTCGAATAAGTATATATAGCAAAAAGATTTTCGTAATTTACGGAGGAAATTTAGGAAAAGTGTTAGACAAAGTCTACTGGGATAAATATGATAAGATATGATTTGTCTATACTCCATTTATGCAATAGTTGCAGTATGACATGTCGAGATAGAAAAAATGATAAGTATATAATCAGATAATCTTTCAATTAAAGACTTTCAATTCGTAATGGCCTATTCAGGTCTAGGGGCTTGAGCTATAGGATCCTTTAAATCGGTAATCCAAACCCTTCCATTCTAGAGTTTCGTAGACGCCATCCGTCAAGAAAGTTCAATGATCAAAAATAACAAGAAAATAAAAATTTTAAAAGTAATGAATATGAATAGTGATGACATTATAATGTCTTTGAGTTATCGAGAATCTTTATGAGTCAATAATGACATTTTTCGGTTCGTAAACCAATGCACAAAGGCATAAGGACACATAGGTATGTGATATACCAAGGAGGTTATATACGTATGAGTATGAGTAGTAACAAATATAGAAATTTCAAAAATCATGGATGGAATTTCATGTAATACATACATAATACACAAAACCAGAATAGATGACATAAGAATGTTAAGAATTTCAGAATTCATGGTATCGCATTTAAGTGCGGTGGCGTAATTGGATAGTATTTAGGAGAGTGAGCAGAGTTCTTAGATTTGCTCAGCATTCTAAGAAAGATTAAAGAATTTAATAAGTAAAGTTTCTAAGGTATTGTATAGCATTTAGCAAGTAAGGCAACAATTAAAGGCACTATAGTCAAAGAATGTTGTAGTCCTACATTGCTATGGTACCTAATTGTATAAGGCACACATAAAATGCAATCCTGATTCTCTACAACAAAACTACTCTGATACCATTCTGTCACACCCCCAAATAGGGCCGGGAGTATTTGTGACTAATTATATCAAATCAAGCAATCGCATAATGAGAACGACTCTATATGAGGCGTTTTATTACATTTATTGAGTTTTTGCACCGGAAGATAAATAGTTATTAGCTTGTATTTAATGAACAACGCATTAAATATCTTTAAATGAAATGATATGTAATGAAGACTCCAAGCATAGCAAGCAATCATCATCAAAGCAGCAAATATACAGCGGAAGCAATATTTAAGTACCTGAGAATAAACATGCTAAAAAGTGTCAACCAAAAGGTTGGTGAGTTCATAGGTTTATCATAAATCATGAATTCAGTAGTAGTAATAGACCACAAGATTTCAGTTTCAATAAATATATACATACACCGCAGTGTATAAAAAAAAGTATTCTATAAGTTGTGAGCACCTGGTAACTAGCCTTAACAAAGTTTTTATCCCATGAGTTATAATAATAGGTACACCGAATCAAGTGCTTGTTTGTTAACCTCGAAGTACTAAACACCCATTCTTCTAAGTCAAAATATACCATTGACTAGTACAACATACTGGGTGGGGGTGTTAAACCCGATAGATCTATCTTTAGGATTCGCGCCAGTGGTACAAAGACCAAAGTTTAAAGTTACCAAGCTAGGGGATTTTTGATTCAAACCCATGTAGAATAAAGTTTAGTACTTGTGACTATTTTGTCAAATAGTTATAAAATAGAGCATGTATTCTTAGCCCAAAAATATAGATAAAAAGGGAGCAAATGAACTCACGATACGATACGATATTTCGTAGTAATTATGCGTATGATGGCACTGAACAAGTGCAGAGTTGACCTCAGATTCACGAGCCTATATCAATTATGAAGGGACCCGTTCATATACATTATAAACGATTCTCAATAGTTGATTACATCGCGAGGTATTTGACCTCTATATGATACATTTTTCAGACATTGCATTCATTTTTAAAAGATAAACTCTCTTTACATCGAAAATTAACAGGCATGCATACCATTTCTTAATGTCCAACTATAAATGACCTAATCTGTCATTTACTTAATAATAATCTCTACTGAACTCAACAACTTGAATGCAACGTCTTTTGAAATATGTCATGAATGACTCCAAGTAATATCTTTAAAATGAGCAAATGCACAGCGGAAGATTTCTTTAACACCTGAGAATAAACATGCTTTAAAGTGTCAACCAAAAAGTTTGGTGAGTTCATTAGTTTATCATAAATGATCATTTTTATCATTTTAATAGACCACAAGAATTTCATTTCCAGTTCTCATAATTTACGTCCCATGCATAGAGACAAAAATCATGCATATGGTGAACACCTGGTAACCGACATTAACAAGATGCATATAAGAATATCCCCTATCATTCCGGGAAATCCTTCAGACATGATAAAACAACATCGAAGTACTAAAGCATCCGCAACCATGGACGGTGTTCGTTAGGCTCAATAGATCTATCTTTAGGATTCGCGTCAATTAGTAGATCGGTTTACTAATTCTTAGGTTACCAAGCAAAAGGGGTATATTCGGCTTCGATCATTCACCCATATAATGTAGTTTCAATTACTTGTGTCTATTTCGTAAAACATTTATAAAAATTGCGCATGTATTCTCAGCTCAAAAATATAAAGGGTAAAAAGGCAAATGAAACTCACCATACTGTATTTCGTAGTAAAAATACATAGAACATCATTGAACAAGTGCAAGGTTGGCCTCGGATTCACGAACCTATATTAATTATATATATTTATATGTTGGTCAATAATTGTCTAACAATTTAGGTCAGGTCATAGTGTATCACAATCTTAATGCTCGAGACTAATATGCAAAGGTCAACAAAAGTCAATTTGACTCAAAATGATTTCCAAAATCTATACATAATTAATATATATAGTTTAAATATCGTCGTTTATATTTCTAAATATTTTTAAAAGATCTATTAGAGTAAATAATATATTTCATTTATTAATAAATAAAATTTTATATAAAATATACTTTTATATATCTTAAAAATTTATAAAGTTCATTTAACGTCATAATAATATGATAGATAGTATTAATGTAATTATATTGCACGTAGTAAAACATCCTTGTATTACATATTTATTTGATAAAATAATATCGATAATAATAATAGTAAGTAAAAAGAAATTGTAGTATTTTGTAATAATAATCATTATTATTCTATTAATAATAATAACAATCTTTATATTTAAAAATGTTATTATGATAAAGTGATAATTCTAATTATGATAACTTTAATATTTACAATACTTTTTAATATTAACTTTAAAATAATAATTTTATTTAAAATGATAATAATAATGACATTTCATAAAAAAATGACATTTCTATTAAAATGATGATTTTTGTTAAAATGATAGATTTAATACTAACGATAATAATAGTAACAAAAAATGATAATTTTATTTAAATCAACATCTTATGATATTTTAAATTCCATCATGGAACCCATACTCATTATTTCCTAATCAATTCGTTTGATAGCTTTTAATCGTCTTTTATACCGCGTTCATTTTAATGATAATAATAGCAATCATAATAATTAGGTGTTACTAATATTAGTTTTTAATTATAATAATATTAATGATGATAAATATTATAATGATAATACTAATAATTATTTTAACGATAATAATAATATTAATAATACTAATTATAACTTTAACGATAATAACGATAGTAATAATAATTATTAATGATAATACATTTTATTGATAATAATAATAAAAATAATAAAAAATAATAATAATAATAAAAATAATAATGATAATAATAATAATAATAATAATAATAATAATAATAATAATAATATTAATGATAATTAGATAAAAATTATAACGACGATAATAACGACAATAATAATAATCATTTTTAATAATAATACAAAAATTCAATTGATTATAACTTCTAATCCGTTCACCTAAATCATTCGATATCTAAATGAAAAGTTCTTAATTTTTCGCTAGCTTTCCAACGACATGCATATCTTATACCTTATCTCAACCGCATATGTAACTAATTCGAGATTCGACATAACCCATCTAATTGCAATATCAAAAGTACAAGCATGCATAATCCTAATTACTCGAGCACTAGTCAGGGATACACTAATAATATATAAAAGTTAAGTTATGAGTGCTCACGTATCAATATTGAGATTCAATATTGCAAGAAAGGTATGTAGACACAATGGAGACGATAAACACTAGATGAACCTTACAAGCTATACCCCTGATCTATACCCATAACCTCCATAGCTATAACCCATAATCTCCTTAGCCCTATCCTACTCGAAAAACCCGTCTTGAAATAATTCGCTCATGTCCTAGTCGTAGTATTTTATGTATAAATAATAATATTAATCCTACTAATAATAATATTAAGTTTAATAATAATAATAATAATAAGATTAATAATAATAATATTAATCTTAAAAATAATATATATATATATATATATATATATATATATATATATATATATATATATATATATATATATATATATATATATATATATATATAGGACTCGAGATATAGATAAATGAATTGTGTCACCAAAATGCGAATTCGATCCGTTTATATGCATGTTTCACTCACCTAACCACCTCATGCACTTGCATGAGTTTGTGAGAGGATACTTATGCAAGTGCATGAGCTCCATATACATCGCACATATGCACATTTTTCTACCGACACCCTTTTTTATAATATTTAATATATAATATATTTAATCTTTAGAATTAATTAAATATTATATTATATTTACATGCGTAGTAAAAATGTAATTTTTGTTCAAATGACTCGTACATTGTTACTCGACTCATGTACCACTTTCGGTTTTTCGAACGCACTTTCATACGTTTAGAAAACTAGCCTTTTACGTTACGCGACGTGTACCCTTATTAATAATTTGACTTACTCATCAATAAATTACCTTATAAAAATGTAACTTATAAAATTAAGCGTTGTGGTCATTTTCTTCTATAAATCAGTGACTTATTGTTTATCAAAATATATTATTTTAAATCAGGACGTTTTATGACTAAGTTATATATATTTTTATTTTCATTTCAAAATATAAATTTGAATTATTTACTTAATATAGTTTTTCAAAACTAATGTCATTCAAAACTTATATATTTAGAAATCGTTTAAATATTAAGAATTACTATTTCGTAACATTTGTATTTTAAAGTTTAAAATTTATATAGTTCATTTATATACAAACGTTCATAAAATATTTTAATAACCAAATTATTTTATATTCAAAAATCATTTTATTACAAAGGTTATAATAGTAAAAGTTTTTATGTCATAAGATGTTTTTAACAATAAAAGTCTATTTTATCGAAAAGACGTTTCCGTTTAAGAAAGTAAAATCATATATGAATCATATCAGGTTTCAAGGTTTTAATTTCCATTTTAATCATGACTCGTAGGATTAAGTTTAAAGGAAAAATCAAACGTAAGGAATCATCTTAATGTAAAATATAGATCTATTTAACTTGTCAAAATCTATTTTCTAAGTTATTTACATTCCCTAATTTCACTTTCACGTTAAATAATATGAAAACTAAATCGTTATCTTAACAAAAGTCACAAGTGAAATATAATAAAGCATGTATTGAAAATCAAACAAGAATCTCCACTAACTTTTGTCTAACTCTTGATAAGTGACACTATGTTCTTACTTGTAATCATTTTACCATTTATTCCGAATACCGTTAAAAAGAAAATAGATTTCTTAAATCAAAGTGGACCTCTCAACAGGGACTCGTAATCATAATACAATGTATCTGATAATTCAATCATTTGATCTTATCTTCTAATTCCATTGATAACTATTAGAATATATTTTGAAACAAATACGTTTATATAAAGTATTATACGTTTAATACTTGCTAACGTTTTCAAGTTATAATATATATACATTTATACATGTATAATCATATTCGTTCTTATAATGGTTCGTGAATCTTTGGAATTTGGTCGAGGTTAATTGAATGTATGAACACAGTTTAAAATTCTTGAGATTCAACTTACAAACTTTGCTTATCATTTCGGGAATATATAAAGATTAAAGTTTAAATTTGGTCGGAAATTTCTGGGTTATCACAAATTATATATATTAAAACATATAATCATAATCGAACGAGTTTATATATATTATTTCAATTGTTATATATTTCTCTATATATATATATATATATATATATATATATATATATATATATATATATATATATATATATATATATATATATATATATATATATATATATTTTATATATAAGTATTTATTTGATAAATTATTGTTAATAATAATAACAATGATAAAAATGATAACTTTAATAAAAATGATAATTTTACTAAAAATGATGTTCTCAATAAAAATGTTAAAATGATAATTTTGATAATAATAACAATAATAATAATTAAAATTTTAATAATAATGATACTATTAATAATAATGTTAATAATAATACTTATAATAATGATAATAACAATAGTTTTTGATTCTAGTAATATTGATAAAAATAATAATTTTTATAATTATTAATACTCATAAATTAAAAATAATATTAATATTCATAAAAGGATAATAATAATAATAATATTAGTTATAATAATAATAATAATAATACTAAGTGATAATACTTAAATGATAATAATATTTGTAGTAAAAATAATAATAACAGTCTTAATTGTAATTATAATCGTGTTAAATGATAATTAATACTTTTTTGCAATAATAATATTAATAATTATAATACTTAATGATAATATTATGATAATAATAGAAGTAACTTAATAATAATAATAATAATAATAATAATAATAATAATAATAATAATAATAATAATAATAATAATAGTAATAATAATAATAATAATAATAATAATAATAATAATAATAATAATAATAATAATAATAATAATAATAATAATAATAATAAGAAAACTACCTTATGAGCCCTTCTAAAAAAAATGCCACGAATCGGGTTCGAACCCGAGACTCCTCGCTTACCCGCAACCCGCAACACTGTGACGACCCAGAAATTTCTGACCAAATTTAAACTTAATCTTTATATATAATTTCGACATGGTAAGCAAAGTCTATAATGTTAAGTTACAAAAATTTTAAACTGTTTCATATATTCAATTGACCTTCGACTGTTCCCGACGATTCACAAACACTTAATTGTAAATAGATATGTGTGTATATATATACCTGGTAATTAAAATTTTAATTTGTAATATTATATGTTGTGATATATATTAAAATGTATAAAAAGTTAATATTGAATAAAAGTTATTATATACTACCTCCATCCCACCAGAAGTGTCCACTTTGACTTTTGACAGTCTTTATTTGTCAACTTTGACTATAAATATTTACGTTCGTGTTATAAAATATTTGATGAAAATTATATGAATGGATTGAGTTTTAATTGTGTTTTCATTGATATAACATTCATCAAATATTATATAACACCAATAAAAATATCTAAAGTCAAAGTAGAATATGAAAGACTGAAAAAAGTTAAAGTGGACACTTCTGGTGGAACGGAGGGAGTAATATATAATTATTACAAATGTACATGATTAATAATACATAATAACAGTGTATTAAATTAAGTACAAATTAAAGAATAAGTTATTGTAATAATATATTTACTACTGTCATTATTATAATTAATACTAATATCAATGTTAGTATTATTTATATTGTTATTACTATTATTAATAAAATTCAAATAATTTTAGGGTTATCAAAATAAAGATTTCTAAATATAAATGTTATTGTAAAAATAACTAAAACTATAATCTTAATTATTATTATAATTATTATTACTATTATTATTACTAAAAATTATCATGTTATTTAAAATTAATTATTATCATTTTACTCTTATCATTATACTTATTATTATTAAGTATTATTTTTGATATTATTATTAATATTATTATTATTAATTCTGTTATTAATATTATTATTAGTATTTTGATTATTATTAATATAATTACAATCACTAAAAATTAATTAATATGAAAACTCATACAGATAGATACAAGAATCTGTTTCCTTTCACAATCAAATTTTAGTAAATTACATTTCTTGTTTGATCGAATCTTCAATCACATTCATTTAATCGTACGAATCAATTGAAATTAAATAATATGTATCTGTTTTATTCTTCTTCTTTTGTTTTGTTCTTCTTCTTCTTCTGACTCAAATTGATTCTTTGCCGACCACTTCTTCGCTGCAAGACAATCAAGATCAAAATTTGTTAGCTGTCAATAACAGTTAAAGCGTATGAATCCGTTGCAAGTCTCTATCTATTTCTGTTTTCTTATTCCTTCTTCTGCTCAAAATTCTTCATTGACCTCAATTAAACACTACAAAATACATAGATACAAAATTATGGGATATTAATATCAAATGTAGTACGAATCTGTTAGCCATCACTTTCTACTTTCTATTTTTTTTCTTCTTGATTGATTCTTCTGGTCGAATGCTTCCAAGCTATATAACAAAACTGTTAGAAATAAATATCGAATAAATGTACAAATTTGTTACCTGTCATAATCTGACTTATTCTTCTTGTTTTCTTCTTCTTGTTTGAAGAACCCTGTCTGCGTTCTGTTACATGCCAACTTCACGATTGTCCTTCGAATCTTGTACTGGTTAATCGTGTCTGAATCTTGTTACACGTCAATATTAATTCAATACACATTAAATCAAAACAAGAATATAAAACAAAATGTGATTAATTATTATTGCGGTATCACTCACAATAAATATAATTACATATACAAAGGAGATAGAGGGAGAGAGAGCTATAGCATTACAATTGATCACCATGCGAACTCTCATAATCACCCCACAACCGTCACCATCATCAAAACTCATTTATTTCTATTATTTCATGTTACTCGCCTGTTTCTATTCTTCTGTTTAAAACAACGCAAACCACCTCGAATCCATTTGTTATTCTCTACTGCTTCTTGCATTCTACCTCCAGTTTTCTGTTTCAATTATTCAAACAAAATCCATTAAAACAAACACCTTTAAATCACTGTTGTTGCAGCATAAAATTTTCTGATGCCGTTAACTTCAATCTAACACCAAAACACCCAACACCCCTAGAACTGACACCACCTTTACCATCACCCTCTTCAATCACAAACCACACCATCGAAATTAGCTGCTATTGCTTTGATTTGATTGGTCGAGAATCACAATCAATAGACCACCACCATTAAAAATCAGCCACCTTGCTGCTACTTTCTTCCTGTTTCAGTACAACAACCCATGATCTATTATTATACATGTATGCACGAGAGATTATGGGTCCAAGTGGCCTTTGCTTACGATATTATATATAGATTGAGTGGTTAAAATATTGACCCCATCCCAAAATAATTAAAGAATCCCACACTCATTACACTACCCAAATCACGGATATAATTTGCCTTTCGATTTGATAGTGGAGTTGGTTCAAAGGGTTACATCAAATGATCAACTGATATTTTGATTATTTAAACTTCAAAAGTGTTGTTGCCACTTTTCTTTTCCTTAGGCCGACACATACTCAAAGATCAACCCCACTTGGGATATTAAAAAGGAAATAGTGGAGATGCACTACTAAAAAGTTATTACATGTAAAAAAAAATAAAAAATTAAACCAAACACCCCTGCGAACTGTTGCCATCGAGTTTAACATAAAGGAACCTATCAATGCAATCAAACTTTAATTAGGTGGGGCTGTATGATGATGATGATAAAGTGACACGAATGATTGTGATCATGAAATGAGTTACAAAGATCATTTAGGCCGATATATTTTTTTATATGCATGCGATAAAGGTATAAACTCCAAATGGCGTGGACGGTATTATTTTTTTCTAGGCCGTGACCCTATTATGTTTCAGTTGGGCTGAGGAGCTTGTTTTTATTTGTTGGGCCATGACAATTGAAGTTGGGCCAAGAACGTTTTAAAACTGTTGTGGGCCTAGAGTGTACTTCTTTTGGACCGAGGTTCATTTTTTGATGGGCTGAAGAGATAGATTAAATATAATGGGTTTCATATTAAATCAGTAAAAAAAACTGAAACGGATCTATGGTTAAGGGTATTAGCTGTTGAGCGAGAGGTCTCGGTTCGAGCCCGGGCTGCGACATTATTTTGGAAGCTATTTTTTTTAAGGTGGTATTATTATTATTATTATTATTATTATTATTATTATTATTATTATTATTATTATTATTATTAAAATAAGTAATATAATTATCATTATCATTATTATTTTACTACTAATATCATTATTATTATTACTAATTATAACTTTAGCTTTAAATGTATATTGTATATAAAATATAACTATATTTTTATGATTTTTAAACTAAAAAGATAGATATTATAAGTTAGATACAAATATTAGATATATAGAAGTAAATATTGTAGTGACCCGAACTTTTCCATGTTTATATATATTAATTGAGATTGATATTTACATGATTAAATGTTTCCAACATGTTAAGCAATCAAACTTGTTAAGACTTGATTAAATGAAATATGTTTCATATAGACAATTGACCACCCAAGTTGACCGGCGATTCACGAACGTTAAAACTTGTAAAAACGACATGACGATATATATATATGGATATACATATGGTTAACATGAGATTATGATAAGTAATTATCTCCATAAGTATATTAACAATGAGTTATATACATATAAACAAGACTACTAACTTAAGGATTTCGAAACGAGACATATATGTAACGATTATCGTTGTAACGACATTTAAATGTATATATATCATATTAAGATATATTAATATATCATAATATCATGATAATATAATAATTTAACATCTCATTAGATATAATAAATAATGGGTTAACAACATTAATTGAGATCGTTAACTTAAAGGTTTCAAAACAACACTTACATGTAACGACTAACGATGACTTAACGACTCAGTTAAAATGTATATACATGTAGTGTATTTAGATGTATTAAAATACTTTTGGAAGACTTCAAGACATATATCAAAACACTCATACTTAACGAAAATGGTTACAGTTACTTTTCCATTCTTTTCTTTCATCAAGAATTCTAGTCGTATTCTTACCCGTATTATACACAGCTTCAAAACGTACTTACTAGGAGTATATACCAATAGGAACTAGCATGGGATTCCACTCTTGATTATGTCATGTATGACTAATCAATTTTAACTTATACCATGAGCTAGTCAACTAACTAGAACTCCTTTTAACCCCACTCACCACTCACCAATTACCACTCATCATTCACTCCATTTCACTTCCATTTCTCTTTCTAATTCTCTCTCAACACACACACACTATTATGAACGTATTTTTCCAGTAGTTAATCATCATCTTCATCAAAAATCACTTCAAGAATCAAGCTATAATCATCATTGGAAGAACACTTCAAGAACACTTCAAAAATCCCTTCAAGTTTACTAATTTACTTCCAAGTTTTCTAATCCATTCCAAGTAATCATCTAAGATCAAGAAACCTTTGTTATATACAGTAGGTTATCTTTCTTATTCAAGGTAATATTCATATTCAAACTTTGATTCAATTTGTATAACTATAAACTATCTTAATTCGAGTAAAAATCTTACTTGAACTTGTTTTTGTGTCATGATCCTACTTCAAGAACTTTCAAGCCATCCAAGATCCTTTGAAGCTAGATCATTTCTTGTCACTTCCAGTAGGTTTACCTACTAAACTTGAGGTAGTAATGATGTTCATAACATCATTCGATTCATATATATAAAACTATCTTATTCGAAGGTTTAAACTCGTAATCACTAGAACATAGTTTAGTTAATTCTTAACTTGTTCGCAAACAAAAGTTAATCCTTCTAACTTGACTTTTAAAATTAACTACACACATATTCTATATCTATATGATATGCTAACTTAATGATTTAAAACCTGGAAACACGAAAAACACCGTAAAACTGGATTTACGCCGTCGTAGTAACACCGCGGGCTGTTTTGGGTTAGTTAATTAAAAACTATGATAAACTTTGATTTAAAAGATGTTATTCTGAGAAAATGATTTTTATTATGAACATGAAACTATATCCAAAAATTATGGTTAAACTCAAAGTGGAAGTATGTTTTCTAAAATGGTCATCTAGACGTCGTTCTTTCGACTGAAATGACTACCTATACAAAAATGACTTGTAACTTATTTTTCTGACAATAAACCTATACTTTTTCTATTTAGATTCATAAAATAGACTTCAATATGAAACCATAGTAATTTGATTCACTCAAAACGGATTTAAAATGAAGAAGTTATGGGTAAAACAAGATTGGATAATTTTTCTCATTTTAGCTACGTGAAAATTGGTAACAAATCTATTCCAACCATAACTTAATCAACTTGTATTGTATATTATGTAATATTGAGATACCATAGACACGTATACAATGTTTCGACCTATCATGTTGACACATCTATATATATTTCGGAACAACCATAGACACTCTATATGTGAATGTTGGAGTTAGCTATACAGGGTTGAGGTTGATTCTAAAATATGTATAGTTTGAGTTGTGATCAATACTGAGATACGTATACACTGGGTCGTGGATTGATTCAAGATAATATTTATCGATTTATTTCTGTATATCTAACTGTGGACAACTAGTTGTAGGTTACTAACGAGGACAGCTGACTTAATAAACTTAAAACATCAAAATATATTAAAAGTGTTGTAAATATATGTTGAACATACTTTGATATATATGTATATATTGTTATAGGTTCGTGAATCAACCAGTGGCCAAGTCTTACTTCCCGACGAAGTAAAAATCTGTGAAAGTGAGTTATAGTCCCACTTTTAAAATCTAATATTTTTGGGATGAGAATACATGCAAGTTTTATAAATGATTTACAAAATAGACACAAGTACGTGAAACTACATTCTATGGTTGAATTATCGAAATCGAATATGCCCCTTTTTATTAAGTCTGGTAATCTAAGAATTAGGGAACAGACACCCTAATTGACGCGAATCCTAAAGATAGATCTATTGGGCCTAACAAACCCCAGCCAAAGTACCGGATGCTTTAGTACTTTGAAATTAATATCATATCCGAAGGGTGTCCCGGAATGATGGGGATATTCTTATATATATGCATCTTGTTAATGTCGGTTACCAGGTGTTCACCATATGAATGATTTTTATCTCTATGTATGGGATGTGTATTGAAATATGAAATCTTGTGGTCTATTATTATGATTTGATATATATAGGTTAAACCTATAACTCACCAACATTTTTGTTGACGTTTTAAGCATGTTTATTCTCAGGTGATTATTAAGAGCTTCCGCTGTCGCATACTTAAATAAGGACGAGATTTGGAGTCCATGCTTGTATGATATTGTGTAAAAACTGCATTCAAGAAACTTATTTTGTTGTAACATATTTGTATTGTAAACCATTATGTAATAGTCGTGTGTAAACAGGATATTTTAGATTATCATTATTTGATAATCTACGTAAAGCTTTTTAAAACCTTTATCTATGAAATAAAGGTTATGGTTTGTTTTAAAAATGAATGCAGTCTTTGAAAAACGTCTCATATCGAGGTCAAAACCTCGCAACGAAATCAATTAATATGGAACGTTTTTAATCAATAGAAACGGGACATTTCAGTTGGTATCAGAGCGTTGGACTTAGAGAACCAGAAAGTTTGCATTAGTGTGTCTTATCGAGTTTGTTAGGATGCATTAGTGAGTCTGGACTTCGACCGTGTTTTCTTTAAAAATGATTGCTTAATATTTTTGTTGGAAACTATATATTATTAACATGTATATATTATGTGATATATTAATCTCTTAACATGTTTGATATTATGTGATAGATGTCTACCTCTAGCACAAATCCCATTGACTCACCTAATAATAATGAAGAGTCAAATGTAAATTGGAATGATTCGTGGACTGATTCACAAGTTCCCGAAGAGGAACCGGAAGAAGAGTCGGAACCGGAAGAAGAATCGGAACTGGAAGAAGAAATAGAACCGGTGGGGGAAATAATAAAACGGTTAAGTAAAAGAGAATCCTCAACCAACCGACCAAGGTTAATTATGGTCAATGGTGTTTCCGCCAAGGAAGCAAAATATTGGGAGGATTACCAATTCTCCGATGAATCGGATTCCGACGAGAATTCCGATGATGTTATAGAAATTACCCCAACTGAATTTAAAAAGGCAAAAGAAAATAATAAGGGAAAGGGCATAAAAATAGAGAAATCTAATTCCAACCCCAATGAACTTTATATGTATCGTCAACCCCCAAAGTCCTTAAGTTGTAACAATGACCCAGGAACCTCTAAACCACCAGGTTTTTCTAAACCAATGTGGACAACGACGGCTCGTATTAGGGGAACATCATATATCCCTAGAAACTTGGCAAAACGAACCAAAACCGAAATAAGATAGTTGTATTCGTGTGGTGTAATATATGTAATATAGTGTGCTTATGCTTTATGATATATGTAAAAATTGCTTGTATTAATAAGTATTTTTTTTTTATGAATCTAACTCTTGTCTATTTTACAGTATAAAAACACAAAATGGATAGACAACCTAATATTTTAAGAGACCTACCCGGAGACATGATTGATGAAATCTTGTCTAGAGTCGGTCAGAATTCCTCGGTTCAACTATTTAAGGCGAGATCAGTTTGTAAGACATTCGAAGAACGTTCTAAGAATGCCTTGGTTTATAAAAGGCTTTTGTTCGAAAGATGGGGGATATCACATTGGGAAATCCATAAGTTACGATGTGTTTACTTTGACGCATATATTGCGGGGAACCCAAATGCTATTTTACGCAACAGGTTAAGAAATTATTTTGACTCAGTATATCCGAATATAGGACTTCGTGATTTAGAAAAAGCGGCTAACATGCAACATAAAGAAGCATGTTATGCTTACGGATTAGTAATGTTCGCTTCTCACCAAAGTGAGAACAAGAACATCGGGCTACAACTATTAAACAAAACGTTCCCACAAGTGATGGAGTCAGTAATTGGGGTAAGAAATGAGGTTTTTAGGTTATTACGAGACTGTTGGTCATTACGTAACCCTTGTCCCTTTAAAGACGTTACAACACGCTGTCTTATCAACGGCCATAACGGTTATGTTCCACAAGACCAAGGATGGGAAGTAGTCCTAGTAAAACCAGAATGCATGACTTGTTTCTGGACGTATGAATTACGTGTCTTTATTACCTTTGCTGAACGACTTGTGTACTAGCTAGAATTATCTTCACAACTATCTTGTATCAAAGTTATTGTGTGCTATATTTCATGCTTTATGTAAAATAAGCGGTATTGTAAGTTTGTAAAATATTGTA
The DNA here is from genome assembly GCF_046630445.1 of Rutidosis leptorrhynchoides. Classification (NCBI taxonomy): domain Eukaryota; kingdom Viridiplantae; phylum Streptophyta; class Magnoliopsida; order Asterales; family Asteraceae; genus Rutidosis; species Rutidosis leptorrhynchoides. Next base: position 295,351,968 of record NC_092337.1, read on the forward strand.
TAAAAGTTTGAACGCGAAATATTATTACAATCAGTTTTTCATATAGAATTGTAGTAGTTGAATTATATATTAGCTACTAAGTATGAACTTAACGGGTAGGTACTACCCGAATTTAAACTTATAAAACGCTAATATGAAGAAAAAGCTTATATAAATGAGTTCATATTATGCTACGAAATACTATTAACTACTCTTAATATTCTGTATGATTAACTTGTTCCATTTGACTATTTTGAAGGAAATGGCACCGACTACTCGACACACTGTGAATATGAATGAAGAGGAATTCCGTACTTTTCTAGCTTCAAACATAGCCGCAGTACAGGCTACGCTACATACCAACAATAACCTTGGATCTGGCAGTACAGGAAATCGTGTAGGATGCACCTACAAAGAATTCACTGCCTGCAAACCTTTGGAATTTGATGGAACCGAAGGACCGATCGGATTGAAACGGTGGACCGAGAAGGTCGAATCGGTGTTTGCCATAAGTAAGTGTACTGAAGAGGACAAAGTGAAGTACGCTACGCATACCTTCACAGGTTCTGCGTTAACATGGTGGAATACCTATCTACAGCAAGTGGGACAAGATGATGCGTACGCACTACCGTGGTCAGCATTCAAGCACTTGATGAACGAGAAGTACCGTCCCAGAACTGAGGTCAATAAGCTCAAGACAGAACTTAGAGGGTTACGAACCCAAGGATTTGATATTACCACGTACGAAAGACGATTCACAGAATTGTGCCTATTGTGTCCGGGAGCATTCGAAGATGAGGAAGAGAAGATCGACGCGTTTGTGAAAGGATTACCGGAAAGAATCCAAGAAGATATAAGTTCACACGAGCCCGCCTCCATACAACAGGCATGTAGAATGGCTCACAAACTAGTGAACCAGATTGAAGAAAGAATTAAAGAACAGACTGCTGAAGAGGCCAATGTGAAGCAAGTCAAAAGAAAGTGGGAGGAAAACGGTGATAAGAATCACCAATACAACAACAACAGCAATTACAACAATAATCGCAACAATTATCCCAACAATCGCAACATCAATCGCAACTACAACAAACGGCCCAACAACAACAACAACCACAACAACAACAACAACAACAGCAACTACAACAATCATCCCAACAACAATAATAACCGCAACAACAACAACAATCAGAAGCAGCTATGCCAAAGGTGTGAAAAGTATCACTCGGGGTTCTGCACCAAATTTTGCAACAAGTGTAAAAGAAATGGTCATAGCGCGGCGAAGTGTGAGGTCTACGGACCAGGGGTTAATAGAACGAAAGGAACAAATGGTGTCGGAACGAGTAATGGCGGAGCAAGTAGTGTCGGAGCAAGTTATGCCAATGTAGTTTGTTATAAATGTGGAAAACCGGGCCACATTACTAGAAATTGCCCGAACCAGGAGAACACGAATGGACAAGGCCGCGGAAGAGTTTTCAATATTAATGCGGCAGAGGCATAGGAAGACCCGGAGCTTGTTACGGATACGTTTCTTATTGACAATAAATCTGCTTACGTTTTATTTGATTCGGGTGCGGATAGAAGCTATATGAGTAGAGATTTTTGTGCTAAATTAAGTTGTCCATTGACGCCTTTGGATAGTAAATTTTTACTCGAATTAGCAAATGGTAAATTAATTTCAGGAGATAATATATGTCGGAATCGAGAAATTAAACTGGTTAGCGAAACATTTAAGATTGATTTGATACCAGTAGAGTTAGGGAGTTTTGATGTGATAATCGGTATGGACTGGTTGAAAGAAGTGAAAGCAGAGATTGTTTGTTACAAAAATGCAATTCGCATTATACGAGAAAAAGGAAAACCCTTAATGGTGTACGGAGAAAAGGGCAACACGAAGCTACATATTATTAGTAATTTGAAGGCACAAAAACTAATAAGAAAAGGTTGCTATGCTGTTCTAGCACACGTCGAGAAAGTACAAACTGAAGAAAAGAGCATCAATGATGTTCCCATTGCAAAAGAATTTCCCGATGTGTTTCCGAAAGAATTACCGGGATTACCCCCACATCGATCCGTTGAATTTCAAATAGATCTTGTACCAGGAGCTGCACCAATAGCTCGTGCTCCTTACAGACTCGCACCCAGCGAGATGAAAGAACTGCAAAGCCAATTACAAGAACTTTTAGAGCGTGGTTTCATTCGACCAAGCACATCACCGTGAAATGTCCCGTTCTTATTGATTAAAAACGTTCCATATTAATTGATTTCGTTGCGAGGTTTTGACCTCTATATGAGACGTTTTTCAAAGACTACATTCATTTTTAAAACAAACCATAACCTTTATTTCATAAATAAAGGTTTAAAAAGCTTTACGTAGATTATCAAATAATGATAATCTAAACTATCCTGTTTACACACGACCATTATATAATGGTTTACAATACAAATATGTTACATCGAAATCAGTTTCTTGAATGCAGTTTTTACACAATATCATACAAACATGGACTCCAAATCTTGTCCTTATTTTAGTATGCAACAGCGGAAGCTCTTAATATTCACCTGAGAATAAACATGCTTTAAACGTCAACAAAAATGTTGGTGAGTTATAGGTTTAACCTATATATATCAAATCGTAACAATAGACCACAAGATTTCATATTTCAATACACATCCCATACATAGAGATAAAAATCATTCATATGGTGAACACCTGGTAACCGACAATAACAAGATGCATATATAAGAATATCCCCATCATTCCGGGACACCCTTCGGATATGATATAAATTTCGAAGTACTAAAGCATCCGGTACTTTGGATGGGGTTTGTTAGGCCCAATAGATCTATCTTTAGGATTCGCGTCAATTAGGGTGTCTGTTCCCTAATTCTTAGATTACCAGACTTAATAAAAAGGGGCATATTCGATTTTGATAATTCAACCATAGAATGTAATTTCACGTACTTGTGTCTATTTTGTAAATCATTTATAAAACCTGCATGTATTCTCATCCCAAAAATATTAGATTTTAAAAGTGGGACTATAACTCACTTTCACAGATTTTTACTTCGTCGGGAAGTAAGACTTGGCCACTGTTGATTCACGAACCTATAACAATATATACATATATATTAAAGTATGTTCAAAATATATTTACAACACTTTTAATATATTTTGATGTTTTAAGTTTATTAAGTCAGCTGTCCTCGTTAGTAACCTATAACTAGTTGTCCACAGTTAGATGTACAGAAATAAATCGATAAATATTATCTTGAATCAATCCACGACCCAGTGTATACGTATCTCAGTATTGATCACAACTCAAACTATATATATTTTGGAATCAACCTCAACCCTGTATAGCTAACTCCAACATTCACATATAGAGTGTCTATGGTTGTTCCGAAATATATATAGATGTGTCGACATGATAGGTCGAAACATTGTATACGTGTCTATGGTATCTCAAGATTACATAATATACAATACAAGTTGATTAAGTTATGGTTGGAATAGATTTGTTACCAATTTTCACGTAGCTAAAATGAGAAAAATTATCCAATCTTGTTTTACCCATAACTTCTTCATTTTAAATCCGTTTTGAGTGAATCAAATTGCTATGATTTCATATCGAACTCTATTTTATGAATCTAAACAGAAAAAGTATAGGTTTATAGTCGGAAAAATAAGTTACAAGTCGTTTTTGTAAAGGTAGTCATTTCAGTCGAAAGAACGACGTCTAGATGACCATTTTAGAAAACATACTTCCACTTTGAGTTTAATCATAATTTTTTTGGATATAGTTTCATGTTCATAATAAAAATCATTTTCTCAGAATAACAACTTTAAAATCAAAGTTTATCATAGTTTTTAATTAACTAACCCAAAACAGCCCGCGGTGTTACTACGACGGCGTAAATCCGATTTTACGGTGTTTTTCGTGTTTCCAGGTTTTAAATCATTAAGTTAGCATATCATATAGATATAGAACATGTGTTTAGTTGATTTTAAAAGTCAAGTTAGAAGGATTAACTTTTATTTGCGAACAAGTTTAGAATTAACTAAACTATGTTCTAGTGATTACAAGTTTAAACCTTCGAATAAGATAGCTTTATATGTATGAATCGAATGATGTTATGAACATCATTACTACCTTAAGTTCCTTGGATAAACCTACTGGAAAAGTGAAAAATGGATCTAGCTTCAACGGATCCTTGGATGGCTCGAAGTTCTTGAAGCAGAATCATGACACGAAAACAAGTTCAAGTAAGATCATCACTTAAAATAAGATTGTTATAGTTATAGAAATTGAACCAAAGTTTGAATATGATTATTACCTTGTATTAGAATGATAACCTACTGTAAGAAACAAAGATTTCTTGAGGTTGGATGATCACCTTACAAGATTGGAAGTGAGCTAGCAAACTTGAAAGTATTCTTGATTTTATGAAACTAGAACTTTTGGAATTTATGAAGAACACTTAGAACTTGAAGATAGAACTTGAGAGAGATCAATTAGATGAAGAAAATTGAAGAATGAAAGTGTTTGTAGGTGTTTTTGGTCGTTGGTGTATGGATTAGATATAAAGGATATGTAATTTTGTTTTCATGTAAATAAGTCATGAATGATTACTCATATTTTTGTAATTTTATGAGATATTTCATGCTAGTTGCCAAATGATGGTTCCCACATGTGTTAGGTGACTCACATGGGCTGCTAAGAGCTGATCATTGGAGTGTATATACCTATAGTACATACATCTAAAAGCTGTGTATTGTACGAGTACGAATACGGGTGCATACGAGTAGAATTGTTGATGAAACTGAACGAGGATGTAATTGTAAGCATTTTTGTTAAGTAGAAGTATTTTGATAAGTGTATTGAAGTCTTTCAAAAGTGTATGAATACATATTAAAACACTACATGTATATACATTTTAACTGAGTCGTTAAGTCATCGTTAGTCGTTACATGTAAATGTTGTTTTGAAACCTTTAGGTTAACGATCTTATTGAATGTTGTTAACCCATTGTTTATTATAACAAATGAGATATTAAATTGTTATATTATCATGATATTATGATATATAATATATCTCAGTATGATGTATATACAGTTAAATGTCGTTACAACGATAATCGTTACATATATGTCTCGTTTCGAAATCATTAAGTTAGTAGTCTTATTTTTACATATTGCTAATACACTTAATAATATATTTACTTATCATTTAACATAATTAACCAAGTGTATCAATATCTTAATATGATTCATATGTACCTAGTAAGACGTTGTTATAACGATAATCGTTATATATATCGTTTTCGAGTTTCTTAAATTAATAGTCTCATTTTTATGTATATAACTCATTGTTAAAATACCTAATGAGATACATACTTATAATAAAAACATGTTAACTATATATATAACCATATATATGTCATCGTATAGTTTTTACAAGTTTTACGTTCGTGAATCACCGGTCAACTTGGATGGTCAATTGTCTATATGAAACATATTTCAATTAATCAAGTCTTAACAAGTTTGATTGCTTAAAATGTTGGAAACATTTAATCATGTAAATATCAATCTCAATTAATATATATAAACATGGAAAAGTTCGGGTCACTACACACCGTGGGGAGCTCCTGTTTTGTTTGTCAAGAAGAAAGATGGTAGATTCAGGTTGTGTATCGACTACCGAGAGTTGAACAAACTTACCATCAAGAACCGCTACCCACTACCGAGAATCGATGACTTATTTGATCAACTACAAGGCTCGTCTGTTTATTCAAAGATTGACTTACGTTCCGGGTATCATCAAATGCGGGTGAAAGAAGATGATATTCCAAAGACTGCATTCAGAACACGTTACGGTCATTACGAGTTTATGGTCATGCCGTTTGGTTTAACTAATGCACCAGCTGTGTTCATGGACCTTATGAACCGAGTGTGTGGACCATACCTTGACAATTTTGTCATTGTTTTCATTGATGACATACTTATTTACTCAAAGAATGACCAAGAACACGGTGAACATTTGAGAAAGGTGTTAGAAGTATTGAGGAAGGAAGAATTGTACGCTAAGTTTTCAAAGTGTGCATTTTGGTTGGAAGAAGTTCAATTCCTCGGTCACATAGTGAACAAAGAAGGTATTAAGGTGGATCCGGCAAAGATAGAAACTGTTGAAAAGTGGGAAACCCCGAAAACTCCGAAACACATACGCCAGTTTTTAGGACTAGCTGGTTACTATAGAAGGTTCATCCAAGACTTTTCCAGAATAGCAAAACCCTTGACTGCATTAACGCATAAAGGGAAGAAATTTGAATGGAATGATGAACAAGAGAAAGCGTTTCAGTTATTGAAGAAAAAGCTAACTACGGCACCTATATTGTCATTGCCTGAAGGGAATGATGATTTTGTGATTTATTGTGACGCATCAAAGTAAGGTCTCGGTTGTGTATTAATGCAACGAACGAAGGTGATTGATTATGCGTCTAGACAATTGAAGATTCACGAACAAAATTATACGACGCATGGGAATTAGGCGCGGTTGTTTTTGCATTAAAGACTTGAAGGCACTACTTATCTGGGGTCAAAAGTATTATATATACCGACCACAAAAGTCTTCAACACATATTTAATCAGAAACAACTGAATATGAGGCAGCGTAGGTGGATTGAATTATTGAATGATTACGACTTTGAGATTCGTTACCACCCGGGGAAGGCAAATGTGGTAGCCGATGCCTTGAACAGGAACGACAGAGAACCCATTTGAGTAAAATCTATGAATATAATGATTCATAATAACCTTACTACTCAAATAAAGGAGGCGCAACAAGGAGTTTTAAAAGAGAGAAATTTAAAGGATGAAATACCCAAAGGATCGGAGAAACATCTTAATATTCGGGAAGACAGAACCCGGTATAGGGCTGAAAGGATTTGGGTACCAAAATTTGGAGATATGAGAGAAATGGTACTTATAGAAGCTCATAAAACCAGATACTCAATACATCCTGGAACGGGGAAGATGTACAAGGATCTCAGGAAATATTTTTGGTGGCCGGGTATGAAAGCCGATGTTGCTAAATACGTAGGAGAATGTTTGACGTGTTCTAAGGTCAAAGCTGAGCATCAGAAACCATCAGGTCTACTTCAACAACCCGAAATCCCGGAATGGAAATGGGAAAACATTATCATGGATTTCATCACTAAATTGCCAAGGACAGCAAGTGGTTTTGATACTATTTGGGTAATAGTTGATCGTCTCACCAAATTAGCACATTTCCTGCCAATAAGAGAAGATGACAAGATGGAGAAGTTAGCACGACTGTATTTGAAGGAAGTCGTCTCCAGACATGGAATACCAATCTCTATTATCTCTGATAGGGATGGCAGATTTATTTCAAGATTCTGGCAGACATTACAGCAAGCATTAGGAACTCGTCTAGACATGAGTACTGCCTATCATCCACAAACTAATGGGCAGAGCGAAAGGACGATACAAACGCTTGAAGACGTGCTACGAGCATGTGTTATTGATTTCGGAAATAGTTGGGATCGACATCTACCATTAGCAGAATTTTCCTACAACAACAGCTACCATTCAAGCATTGAGATGGCGCCGTTTGAAGCACTTTATAGTAGAAAGTGCAGGTCTCCGATTTGTTGGAGTGAAGTGGGGGATAGACAGATTACGGGTCCGGAGATTATACAAGAAACTACTGAGAAGATCATCCAAATTCAACAACGGTTGAAAACCGCCCAAAGTCGACAAAAGAGCTACGCTGACATTAAAAGAAAAGATATAGAATTTGAAATTGGAGAGATGGTCATGCTTAAAGTTGCACCTTGGAAAGGCGTTGTTCGATTTGGTAAACGAGGGAAATTAAATCCAAGGTATATTGGACCATTCAAGATTATTGATCGTGTCGGACCAGTAGCTTACCGACTTGAGTTACCTCAACAACTCGCGGCTGTACATAACACTTTCCACGTCTCGAATTTGAAGAAATGTTTTGCTAAAGAAGATCTCACTATTCCGTTAGATGAAATCCAAATCAACGAAAAACTCCAATTCATCGAAGAACCCGTCGAAATAATGGATCGTGAGGTTAAAAGACTTAAGTAAAACAAGATACCAATTGTTAAGGTTCGATGGAATGCTCATAGAGGACCCGAGTTCACCTGGGAGTGTGAAGATCTGATGAAGAAGAAATACCCGCATCTATTTCCAGAAGATTCGTCAACACCTTCAACAACTTAAAATTTCGGGACGAAATTTATTTAACGGGTAGGTACTGTAGTGACCCGAACTTTTCCATGTTTATATATATTAATTGAGATTGATATTTACATGATTAAATGTTTCCAACATGTTAAGCAATCAAACTTGTTAAGACTTGATTAATTGAAATATGTTTCATATAGACAATTGACCACCCAAGTTGACAGGCGATTCACGAACGTTAAAACTTGTAAAAACGACATGACGATATATATATGGATATACATATGGTTAACATGAGATTATGATAAGTAAGTATCTCCATAAGTATATTAACAATGAGTTATATACATATAAACAAGACTACTAACTTAAGGATTTCGAAACGAGACATATATGTAACGATTATCGTTGTAACGACATTTAAATGTATATATATCATATTAAGATATATTAATATATCATAATATCATAATATCATAATATCATGATAATATAATAATTTAACATCTCATTAGATATAATAAACAATGGGTTAACAACATTAATTGAGATCGTTAACTTAAAGGTTTCAAAACAACACTTACATGTAACGACTAACGATGACTTAACGACTCAGTTAAAATGTATATACATGTAGTGTATTTAGATGTATTAAAATACTTTTGGAAGACTTCAAGACATATATCAAAACACTCATACTTAACGAAAATGGTTACAGTTACTTTTCTATTCTTTTCTTTCATCAAGAATTCTAGTCGTATTCTTACCCGTATTATACACAGCTTTAAAACGTACTTACTATGAGTATATACCAATAGGAACTAGCATGGGATTCCACTCTTGATTATGTCATGTATGACTAATCAATTTTAACTTCTACCATGAGCTAGTCAACTAACTAGAACTCCTTTTAACCCCACTCACCACTCACCAATTACCACTCATCATTCACTCCATTTCACTTCCATTTCTCTTTCTAATTCTCTCTCAACACACACACACTATTATGAACGTATTTTTCCAGTAGTTAATCATCATCTTCATCAAAAATCACTTCAAGAATCAAGCTATAATCATCATAGGAAGAACACTTCAAGAACACTTCAAAAATCCCTTCAAGTTTACTAATTTACTTCCAAGTTTTCTAATCCATTCCAAGTAATCATCTAAGATCAAGAAACCTTTGTTATATACAGTAGGTTATCTTTCTTATTCAAGGTAATATTCATATTTAAACTTTGATTCAATTTCTATAACTATAAACTATCTTAATTCGAGTAAAAATCTTACTTGAACTTGTTTTTGTGTCATGATCCTACTTCAAGAACTTTCAAGCCATCCAAGATCCTTTGAAGCTAGATCATTTCTTGTCACTTCCAGTAGGTTTACCTACTAAACTTGAGGTAGTAATGATGTTCTGATAATGCTAAAAACGAACATATATTTCATAGCATTATTCCTCAAGAAAGACAAGCTTTTAGTTGCAATTGTTCTATTTACAAGAGATATTCGTTTAAATAATAAAAGGTGAAGACAAAAGACAGATTCGACGAATTGAAGACGCAAACGACCAAAAAGCTCAAAAGAACAAAAGACAATCAAAAAGGTTCCAATTATTGATAAGAAACGTCTCGAAATCACAAGAGTACAAGATTCAAAACGCAAAGTACAAGATATTAAATTGTACGCGAAGACGTTCGAAAATCCGGAACCGGGACCAGAGTCAACTCTTAACGCTCGACGCAACGGACTAAAAATTACAAGTTAACTATATATATAAATATAATATAATATATAATTAATTATATTAATTATATATATATTATATATATATATTTAAAACCGTCGGCAGCAGGAAACTCCAAGGGTGTAAAATGAAAATACCTCTCCGCGACTCGCGGAGTTTGAAGGGCTTTTTGCCGCGAGTCGCGGAGCCCCAAAAATCAAATCTGGCTATAAAATCAACCCGAATTCTGATCAAAAAAAACACCATTTTTCATCTCTCTCTCAATATATACGAGTAATATATATTTATATTTATAATTTATATTTTAATTTTAATTATAATTCTAATAATAAGGGTATGTTAGCGAATGTTGTAAGGGTGTAAGTCGAAATTCTGTCCGTGTAACGCTACGCTATTTTTAATCATTGTAAGTTATGTTCAACCTTTTTATATTAATGTCTCGTAGCTAAGTTATTATTATGCTTGTTTAAAACGAAGTAATCATGATGTTGGGCTAATTACTAAAATTGGGTAATTGGGCTTTGTACCATAATTGGGGTTTGGACAAAAGAACGACACTTGTGGAAACTAGGCTATGGGCTATTAATGGGCTTTATATTTGTTTAACTAAATGAAAGTTTGTTAATGTTAATATAAAGATTTACAATTGGACGTCCCTATAAATTACCATATACACTCGATCGGACACGATGGGCGGGGTATTTATATGTACGAATAATCGTTCATTTAACCGGACACGGGAATGGATTAATAGCCACTAGAATAATTAAAACAGGGGTGAAATTACATTCAAGGGTAATTGGTGTAATTGTTAACAAAGTAGTAAAACCTTGGTTTACACGCAGTCGATAACCTGGTGTATTCATTAAACAAAGTATTAAAACCTTGTTACAATTCGAATCCCCAATTAGTTGGAATATTTATCTTCGGGTATAATAATAATTTGACAAGGACACTTGCAATTTATATTTATGACTGATGGACTGTTATGGACAAAAACCAGACGGACTTATTGAATAATCCAGGACAAAGGACAATTAACCCATGGGCATAAAACTAAAATCAACACGTCAAACATCATGATTACGGAAGTTTAAATAAGCATAATTCTTTTATTTCATATTTTATTTCCTTTATTGTATATTTAATTGCACTTCTAATTATCGCACTTTTATTTATTGTTATTTTATTTTATCGCACTTTTAATTATCGTACTTTTTAATTATCGCAATTTTATTTTATCGCATTTTTATTATTCGCAATTTCATTATCGTTATTTACTTTACGCTTTAATTTAAAGTCTTGTATTTATTTTATATTTTACATTAGGTTTTAACTGCGACTAAAGTTTTAAAATCGACAAACCGGTCATTAAACGGTAAAAACCCCTCTTTATAATAATAATATTACTTATATATATATTTGTATTTTTATAAAAGTAAACTAATATAGCGTTGAGCTTTGCTTAAAGATCTCCCTGTGGAACGAACCGGACTTACTAAAAACTACACTACTGTACGATTAGGTACACTGCCTATAAGTGTTGTAGCAAAGTTTAAGTATATCCATTCTATAAATAAATAAATATCTTGTGTAAAATTGTATCGTATTTAATAGTATTTTCTGCGTAAAATATAAGCTATTTTATATACACCTCGCGAAACATCAAGTATTTTTGGCGCCGCTGCCGGGGATTAGCATCTTAAAAGCCGGAAGCGCAACGCTAATAAAAATAAAAAAAAAAAAAGATTTTTATTTACTTTTATTAAAAGTCGTTTTTGTAAAAATTACGTTTTAAAAATTCGAAAAAATATAAAAAGAAAAACAAAAATATAAGTATTTTTAGGATTTTGTTAAATATTTAAGTTTTATAAGTTTCTTTATCTTTATTTTAATTTATAAAAATATAAATTTTATTAAAAATCGTTTATTTAAATTAAAAACAGAAAATAAGAAAATAAAAAAAAAAAAAATAAAGAAAAACGCGTAAAAGTACAATCTGTCAACTGAATTCTGAATCCCCGCGACTCGCGGGATTTTCCCCTTTATTCACCGCAACTCGCGGAGGTCCTCTGACACACGGACAAAACCCTAATCACGGGTTTTAATTTATTATTATTATTATTAATTACTTAATTATAATTATTATTATTAATTTTAGTTTTATTTTTACTTTTTACTTTATATTTATGTATTTTGTTTAATTAGTTTAATTAAAATTAGTAGTTTTATTAAATAAATAATATAAAAATAATATTTTTATAAAAATTGTACTTTTTACAACTTTTTGTATATTTTTATATTTTGTACCTTTTTAATCGTTGTAGCGTAACTTTTGTATTTTTAGCTCATAATTAATTTTAAACTTAGTTTTTGCTATAGTTATTTTTACTCCTATATTTTTAGGCTTTGCCGTAGAATTCCTTAAGTGCTTTTTCTTTAGACTAAGATTTAGGTGCTTTAGAATTTTGCGACGCCTTTTGAAGTTTTAGTTTCTTTTTAAGTTATTTCCATTTGGGATTTAGTTTTTCTTGTAAGCTTTAATATTTTTAGACCTTTTACTATGTATCAATTATCATTCCAATTAGTAATTTCAATTTGCGATTATAATTTTAAGTTAGTTGTAGTAATAAGGTTAAATTAGTTAAGTATTTTTAAGTTTTGATAAGTTTCTTTTATTTTTCCGTCACCTTTTATTTTTCAACCATTTTTCTTTTTCGACATTTTTCGACGCGCAATCTATTTCTTTCTTATTTCTCGCCATTCTAGTTTTTAGGACTTAGAATTTTTTTCTACTTCTTCTCTAAATTTCTTAAAATTACGAAAATTTATTTTGAGTGGTTAAATTGATAGACATCAAAATTTTCTGGTTCGTAGTAATAGTTGGATTTGTACGTGGACCGGGTTATTGGAGCCAAACAGTCCTCAATTATATTGAGACCAAACGAATCCTGCCCCTCTGCTGCATCTTTTGGCTATTCGAAACGTGGGCAAAATCAGAAAAGTCTATTGGTTGGATAACTTATTATAATTTTTCTTTCCTTTTTAAAACTAATAGGATATTCTGTGAATGCACCGAGCAAGACGTTCATCACCTTTTGTACGTTCACCACCTGTAACTCGATCAAGACATCGTTTAACAAATATAACCGCCGTTGATTTTTCTTTAGAATCGTCATCCAGTCGACCAAGTACTTCAGTTCAAATTTCCGATAATCCAGTTTTTGAAACAAACCTCACAATTGAGAATCCAGAAAATATTCAGGAACGGTTCGTAGATCCTGAACCATTAAACTTTCCTCCGGAACCACCAATCATTCAAACAGAGATTGTTGAGGAACGAACTATTAAATCAGAATCATTCAGTGATACCGATTCAACAAATTCAATTATGGAGAATCTGGAACCTTTAAGTATGGAAGACCGAATGAGAGCTAAACGCACTGGCCAAGGTCACGCAATTACTCATCCAGACATTAATGCGCCAGATTATGAAATCAAAGGACAAATTCTACACATGGTGACTAATCAATGCCAATTTAGTGGTGCGCCGAAGGAAGATCCAAATGAACATCTACGTACCTTTAATAGGATCTGCACACTATTTAAAATCCGAGAAGTGGAGGATGAACAAATATATCTCATGTTATTTCCCTGGACTTTAAAGGGAGAAGCCAAAGATTGGTTGGAATCGTTACCTGAAGGGGCGATCGATACATGGGATGTTTTAATTGATAAATTTCTTAAACAATTCTTTCCTGCATCTAAAGCCGTAAGACTTCAAGCAGAAATTGTTACGTTCACACAAAAGCCAAATGAAACTCTATATGAGGCGTGGACAAGATATGGAAAATTGTTAAGAGGATGTCCGCAACATGGTTTAGACACCTGTCAAATAGTACAAATATTCTACCAAGGATGCGACATCACTACAAGAAAAGATATAGATATAGCAGCTGGTGGATCCATTATGAAGAAAACCGAAACTGATGCTTACAAAATTATTGATAATACTGCTTCCCACTCACATGAGTGGCATCAAGAAAAAGACATCATTAGATCATCTAAAGCAGCTAGAGCCGATTCTAGCCATGACTTAGATTCCATTTCCGCAAAGATAGATGCTTTCGAGAGACGAATGGAAAAGATGACTAAAGATATTCATGCTATACGAATTAGTTGTGAGCAGTGTGGAGGACCACATTTGACAAAAGATTGTCTCAATATTGAATTAACAATGGAACAAAGAGAGAATATTTCATACATAAACCAAAGGCCTGGAATTAATTATCAGAATAATTATCAACCGCCAAGACCGATTTACAATCAAAACCAGAATTATAACCGAAATATTCCATACAACAACCAACAAGGTCCTAGCAATCAACAAGTATCCAATAATACTTACAATCAGCAAAGACCGAATTTTCAAAACAAACCACCACAACAAACCGATGATAAAAAGCCAAATTTAGAAGATATGATGACGAAGCTAGTTGAAACTCAAACGCAGTTTTTCACATCTCAAAAACAAACCAATGAACAAAATGCTCAAGCATTTAGAAATCAACAAGCTTCTATTCAAAATCTGGAACAAGAAGTAAGTAACCTAGCAAGGTTAATAGGTGAAAGAAAACCGGGAAGTTTACCTAGTGATACAAACGCTAACCCCCGGAATGAAACAGCTAAAGCTATTACCACAAGAAGTGGTACAACACTTAAACCACCTGAAATACCAGTAACTTCTGATGAAACTATTCCTACTCCACAAGAACCACAACCTGATAAGGAAAAAGAACCGGTAGTTGAAAAGGTTAATGAAGATAACACAGTTAAGGCTAAACCTTATGTTAAACCATACCAACCACCACTTCCTTATCCGAGTAAAATGAAGAAAGAGAAACTTGAAGCCGAGCAATCCAAATTCTTGGATATGTTTAAACAGATAAATGTAAATCTTCCTTTCATTGATGTGATTTCAGGAATGCCAAGGTATGCTAAATTCTTGAAAGATCTAATCACGAATAGAAAGAAAATGGAAGAACTCTCGGCTGTTACTATGAATGCTAATTGTTCAGCAGTGCTGTTGAATAAGATACCAGAAAAACTATCTGATCCAGGAAGTTTTACAATTCCATGTTTTCTGGGTAGTCTTAGTTCAATAGAAGCATTGGCTGATTTAGGTGCTAGTATAAATCTAATGCCGTATTCACTATACGCTAAACTAGACCTTGGAGAATTGAAACCAACCAGAATAAGCATACAACTAGCCGATAGATCAATAAAATATCCTAGAGGGATAATGGAGAACATGCTAGTTAAAGTTGGTACTTTAGTATTCCCAGTAGATTTTGTTGTTTTAGACATGGAAGAAGATTCTCAAGTTCCTCTCATATTAGGAAGACCATTCTTAAACACGGCTAAAGCAATGATAGACGTGTTCGGTAAGAAACTGACCCTAAGTATAGAGGATGAGAGTGTTACCTTTTCAGTTGATAGAGCAATGCAACAACCACAATCTGCAGATGATACATGTTATTATATTCAAACTATAGATGCACATGCAGAATTATTAAAAGAATTTCCAGAATTACAAGGAACAGGAGAATGTTCTTTAGGAGAAGGAAATGAACCAATTGATGAAGCTGAAATGTTAGCTACACTTATAGCTAATGGATATGAACCAACAACAGAAGAAATTCAAATGCTAAAAGAAGAAGACAGATATCGATATAAATCATCGATAGAAGAACCTCCGAAATTAGAGTTAAAGCCACTTCCAAACCATTTGGAATACGCTTATTTACATGGTGAATCTGAATTACCTGTAATAATATCGTCTTCTCTTACTGAAAATGAGAAATCACAACTCATTTCTGTGTTGAAAGCTCATAAACCAGCCATTGCATGGAAGATTCATGATATTAAAGGAATAAGTCCTTCGTATTGCACACATAAAATCCTTATGGAAGAAGGTCATAAAACGTATGTGCAACGCCAACGAAGACTAAATCCTAATATGCAAGATGTAGTTAAGAAAGAGATTATTAAACTGCTAGATGCAGGTTTGATATATCCAATTTCTGATAGTCCATGGGTAAGCCTAGTTCAATGCGTGCCTAAGAAGGGTGGCATGACTGTCATCACAAATGAGAAAAATGAGCTTATTCCTACTAGGACTGTAACAGGATGGCGTGTATGTATTGATTATAGAAAATTAAATGACGCCACCAGAAAAGATCACTTTCCCTTACCTTTCATAGATCAAATGTTGGAAAGATTAGCCGGAAATAGTTACTATTGTTTTCTAGATGGATTTTCCGGATATTTTCAAATTCCAATAGCACCCGAAGACCAAGAGAAAACCACATTCACGTGCCCTTATGGTACTTTTGCTTACAAACGCATGCCATTTGGACTTTGTAACGCCCCTGCAACCTTTCAAAGGTGTATGATGGCGATTTTTCACGACATGATAGAAGAATGCATGGAAGTATTCATGGATGACTTTTCAGTCTTCGGTGATACATTTAAATCATGTCTAGTTAATTTGGAACGAATGCTAATTAGATGCGAAAAATCAAATCTAGTACTTAATTGGGAGAAATGCCATTTCATGGTTAAAGAAGGCATCGTTCTTGGACATAAAATTTCTAAAGAAGGAATTGAAGTGGATAGAGCTAAAGTAGAGGTAATTGCTAAACTTCCACATCCCACAAATGTTAGAGGAGTTAGGAGTTTTCTAGGGCATGCCGGTTTTTACCGACGTTTCATAAAAGATTTTTCTAAAATTGCCACTCCTATGAATAAACTCCTAGAAAAAGATGCGCCATTCATCTTTTCAGATGAATGTATCAAATCTTTTAATATTCTTAAAGAAAAACTCACTAATGCACCGATCATGATAACACCAAATTGGAATCTACCATTTGAACTAATGTGCGATGCAAGTGATTTTGCAATGGGAGCCGTTTTAGGACAAAGGATTGAAAAACGATTTCAACCTATATATTATGCTAGTAAGACATTACAAGGAGCACAAACGAACTATACAACTACTGAAAAAGAACTCCTTGCTATTGTCTTTGCTTTTGACAAATTTCGATCATATCTCGTTCTAGCAAAAACGGTGGTCTATACCGACCATTCTGCTCTTAGATACCTATTTTCAAAACAAGATGCTAAACCAAGATTAATCCGTTGGATCTTACTCTTACAAGAGTTTGATATTGAAATCCGAAATAAAAAGGGAGCAGAAAATCTCGCCGCTGATCATCTTTCTCGTCTTGAAAATCCCGAATTAGAAGTTCTGAATGAATCGGCCATACAAGACAACTTTCCTGATGAATATCTATTGAAGATAGATTATAAAGAAATCCCATGGTTTGCAGACTATGCAAACTACTTAGTTTGTGGATTCCTTGAAAAAGGATTATCGTACCAAAGACGAAAGAAATTCTTCAGTGATATAAAACACTATTTCTGGGAAGATCCACATCTGTTTAAAAGTTGTCCCGATGGAATAATACGCCGATGTGTATTTGGAGATGAAGCTAGTAAAATTTTAAACCATTGTCACACAGGACCAACAGGAGGGCATTATGGGCCTCAACTAACAGCAAGAAAAGTTTATGAAGCTGGATTCTATTGGCCTACAATTTACAAAGACGCACACCTTCTTTGCAAATCCTGTGATGCATGTCAAAGGGCCGGAAGAATAAGTCAACGTGATGAAATGCCACAAAATGTCATCCAAGTATGTGAAGTATTTGACATTTGGGGTATTGACTTTATGGGTCCATTTCCAAAATCTCATAATAATCTATATATACTCGTAGCCATTGATTATGTATCTAAATGGGCGGAAGCACAAGCTCTCCCAACTAACGATGCACGAGTTGTAGTCAACTTTTTAAAACGTCTTTTTGCAAGGTTTGGAACACCGAAAGCTTTAATAAGTGATCGGGGTACTCATTTCTGTAATAATCAACTTGAGAAAGTTCTTAAAAGATATGGAGTAACTCATAAAATCTCCACCGCATATCATCCACAAACAAGTGGACAAGTTGAAAATACCAACCGAGCCTTAAAACGTATTCTAGAGAAAACCGTAGGATCAAATTCGAAGGAATGGTCCATTAGATTGGAGGATGCACTCTGGGCTTTTAGAACAGCCTACAAAACTCCAATTGGAACCACACCTTTTAGACTTGTGTATGGAAAAGCATGTCATCTTCCAGTAGAAATTGAACACAAAGCATTTTGGGCTTTGAAGACATGTAATCTTGATTTACATGAAGCCGGACGTCTACGATTAAGTCAACTAAACGAATTAGAAGAATTAAGACATGAAGCATACGAAAATTCGTTAATCTATAAAGAAAGAACGAAGAAATGGCATGATAAAAGAATCAGAAGTTCAAAAGAATTTAAAGAAGGAGATAGAGTTCTTCTTTTCAATTCACGATTCAAGCTATTTCCTGGAAAATTGAAATCAAGATGGTCTGGACCATTCATAATCAAAAGAGTTTTCCCATACGGAACGATAGAATTAATAAATTCAAATGGGATTGAATTTAAAGTTAATGGTCACAGAGTTAAACATTACATACATGGTCCGATGGAAGTCGACAACGAAGTTAATCACAATTTCGACACCACAGCTAACTAAGTGTGGGGAGAATCAAGTCTTTAAAGGATAATATGAATTTCTGTTAGAGTTAGATTGTCTGTTTTCGTATAGTTCTCGAAAATGGAACACGTATGGTCTTTCCCTAGCAGACCCTAAAGAACTAGTCTTCTCCCCCCATTCTGAATTTTTATTTTTTTAGGTTTTTACAAAATGAAGACTGCCTGTGAACTAAACCATGGTCTAATGCTACACGCTTTGATCACTAAAAGAAATAATGACATACTACCGAGTGAATTAGTATCAGTAATCAGAGAAAGAATGGACGGAGTTAGAAAAGGATCCAGATGCGAAGATAATAAGTTACAGTTTGGTAAAGGAAAATCAAAATCCGCAGCAAAAAGAAGAGCACGACACCTAGAAAAATGTCACAAATGCGGAAAATGGTCACATGGAGGTAAATGTTCAAATAATCAAACCTATTCAAATACCGAATTTGTTACTTTATGCAGAGACGGACCGTTCATATGTTTAGAAGAAAAGACAATGAATGCTCGAGGTTACGCTTATGCAGCCATGGAAAACCAATTAAACCGACTATCTTATGAATATAATAGATCATATAACTAAGAAATCTATTTCACAGGTATGTCTGTACAGTTTTTATTTTTATTTTTTATTTTTAACCTTTTGATAATAAACGCTAATTTGTTCGCTAAAAAGTATTAAATTGGTATTAAATAAAATTAGGTTTGGCGACCGAAATTATTGATATCCTTCAAAAATTTATTACATCACTGCGAAATTTAACGTTTATTCTTAAGGTATAAATATCTTTAATCAATCAATCCAAAATATTTCAAAAATTCGTCATGAGTTAAATTAGGTCTTGAAACCGAAATTACTTTACCGAAAAGAGGGGCGCATATTTTTGATAATATTTGATTGATTAAAGTGGGATAAAAAGACAAAAAGATTTTTAATTTTACTATGTTTTTAAAATTAATATTTAAATCTTAAGTTAATATTGTAAACTTTATAAAAACAATATATTTAAAATTGTAAATATTTGAAAAATTAATATAAGTTTGATATGAATTTATGAATTTTTAAATTAAGTTTGGTGTGAATTTTTAATTTTTAAAATATGAAATTTTAATTTTATGCATTTTAAATTTTGAGTTTGGTGTGAATTTTTAATTTTTAATTTTGAATTTTATATTTATGTTGTGTGAATTTTAAAAAAACAAAAATTTACTTTATCTCATTAAGTTAAAAATATGATTTTAAAATTCGTCGTAAGTTGAAGACTAGGTCTTTGAACCGAAATTGCTTTACCCGAAGGAGGGACGAGAACTTTTATTATCATTATTTTTAATCTTATTGATTTAAAGTATGCCAAAAACATTAAAAAAACCCAAAAATCTTAGCTTTTAAAACAATCGCTACAAAAAGACAAATTTTAAAATTTTGTCGAGGGACGGACTAGGACATCGATCCGAAACGACCTCGTCCTAAATAACAAGGGAAACAAAATTTTAAAATTAAATTCTTAATTGTTTTATAAGTTAAAGATTATAAAAAAAAAAAAAAAAAAAAAAAAAAAATAACTCCGCGACTCGCGGAGTTTTCAGTGAAAACCTCCGCGACTCGCGGAGGGACCAAATTACAGAAAAAAAATAAAACTAGCTGCTCGATCAGATAACTCACACACACACATAAACACCCGAAATAGCTGCGAAAAAACCCGAAAAAACCCACAAAAATCATCCCAAAAACTCAATTTTTCACCGTTAATCTTCAAATTTTTCACTACAATCATGTTGAGAAGGATGATATCTAGGAACTACTCAAGAAAACAGGTACAATTACACCCCAAATCACCTTTAAATCCGAATTTTAGTGTGTTCTTGAGCATATTTTAATAATTTGAATTTTGTTAATTTTTAGTGTAATTAGTGTTAAATTGTTAGTATATTATGCATGTATAACCTAGATTGATGCTTGTTAACATGATTTGAAGCCAAAAACTTCAAAATTTTTAGAATCTAGGGTTTGTGTTCTTGAGCAAATTTGGGGCTTTTTGATATAAACAGGTTATGGCCGATTTTTTTCATGAATTGTTGCTAAATTGAGTAGTGTAACATGTCTAGGTAGTTAAATGATCCAAACTTTGAGCCTAAACATGATTTTGAGAATTAAAGTGGACTTTTTCAAGTCCAAAATTCATGAACTTGATTTTTGAAAGATAATGCCATTTGAGACTTGTTTATTTGCTAGTAATGATTATTTTGACATGTTATTTGAGTTGAATGCTTATGAACTTGGCGAAAATTTTCGTATATGCTTATTTGAAAAAGTGTAGATTTGATAAAAATGTGAAAATAAGCTTAAGTTTGATATAAATTGATAATGTCATTGTAATTATTTTGATTGATGATTTTGCTGACACTAATGCATATTTGGATGCACAAAATTTGTGTTTGATGTGTTTTGCAGACTGAAAGGGGTGAATCTTCATCCCAAGCCCGCCACGCTCCTGCTGAGAACTTGGAACAACAGGAGGTAGATAACTACTACAAGCAGGATGTACCTCATCCAGTCATGACCTTTTCAGATATGCACTTGGAACAGTTGCACCCGAACCTGCGATTTGACAGACTTTGGATAGATTATCCAAAATATCAACGGGGTTTGCATACTCTTCACTCTAAGGTTGTTGAGGTACCAAGGGTCATAGAATGGGGACCCTTGGAAGCTGTAGAATTGGCCGGGCCAATTAGGGAATTACTGGTACAGAGGTATGGTAATTCTTCTTTTAATGACTGGATATGTTTATTCACCATACGCAGACCTGTATATAAAGTATGGTGTGAAGAGTTGTTATGTAGTATAGAGTTGAATGATCGGGTAGCTAGTTTAACCGATCGTTCTTTTATTAGATTTTTGTTAGGCGGTTCGATGCGCCACATGTCTTTACTGGACATGGCTCAGGCTTTACGTATATATACGCCTGAGGAATTAGCGTCTGCCGATTGTAGAGGATTGATACTAAACGGTAGGAAAATAGATGAGAATTTTGATACACACGGTGTGTGGAGTCAAATGACAAGCCACCACCGTTTTAAAGGAGGAAACTACTCTTATTTGGATATAGATAGAGCCGAATTAAGAGTAATACATAGGTTTTTAGCTAACTCGATTACACAAAGGGGTAAAAACAAAGAAAAGGTAAATGAACAAGATTTGTTTTACCATATGTGTATTCGAGACCCACACAGCGCTGTAAGTATACCATATTGTGTGGGTTATTATTTATCAGCTATGGTTCGAGGGATGCGTCCACATAGCATAATAGGAGGTGGTATTTTTATTACTTTGATTGGTGAATATCTCGGTGTGGATATAAGTCGGGGGGGATTATTAGTAGAAGAGCCGGAACCCCGCGACACTATAGGTTTAAATGTATACCATGGTGCGAAAGTGTTGAAGCGGCGAAATAACGCCGCAGTACGATACAATGGTAGACATCCACAGGTAGAGAGAAACCAGGAACAAGGTAATGTAGGAGGGGGGAACCAGATGCAAGAAATGCAAAGGTTTATAGCTTCTCAGGAATACGAAAATGCTAGACAGAGAGCATTTGAAGATTGGCAAGTTCATCAGAACCAGATCATAGCGCATTGCCAACACATAGGTAGAAACTATATTCCTACACCGAAACCCGTCTTCCCTCCTTGGTCGATAGAGATGCAGCCACCATATCCTACGTATGACCCTGCCGAGGCATTCTATAGCACTTATGGTTATGCGTGGAACCCCTATTGGTACCAATATCATCCTTAGTTTACTTATTTTTATTTTTATTTTGTAATTTGTAAGTATTGATATGTTTAATATTTTTTGTTAATATTGTAATCATTTTTATAATTTCTAACTTTTATTCTTAGATTTTAATAATTTTTGAATGTGGGGTAATAAACCAAACTTCAAAAATATGTATATATGTTTGCAGTTTATCTTATGTAAACAACAGGGTAAAACAACGCATTTTCAAAGACTGGCATTAAGTTCAGCAAAAGCAAGTAATTTTGACAACAATGATGCAAAATGTATGTGAAATAACAACAAGACGGAATGAACAAATGACGTGCACCATTTATCATTCAGCAAACAAACGCCAATATATTTGGAAACTTTGGTAAAAAATTTAATCATTTTCACACAAATCACCCTCAATAATTTAAATTGTTACTGATTTCTTGCAAATGAGGGCATTGCAAGATCTTAAGTGTGGGAAGGGGTTAAATTCTTTCGGATTTTAAAATTTTTATATTAAACACTTGGTTACCATTAAAAATACTAGTAAAGCAGTAGTTGTATTAGAATCTAGTGCTCTCTGATAATAAAGAACAGCCCTGGTCTTATATACTGACTACCCAATTCTAGTAAAATTTTTCAAAATTTTCAATTAAATGAATTTAAAAACATGTTTATACATATTTATGAACGATAAAACTAGGTTTTAACACCGAAATTATTGTTACCTCAAAAAGGACATAAATTGAGAAACAAACTAAAACGTCAAAATTCATTTAAAATGGAATAGAGGACGATAAAAAGAAAAATAAAAAGCCAAGTGTGGGAAAATTTACCAAGTTATTTTAAACATATGTCACATATATCTGTAACAAATAACTGAAAATACTTTTGCTTTGGACTAAACTAAACTGTTTTACCCGATGAAAGAAAAGAAGAGATGGATCTACACGATGAATCAATTCCATCATTAAAAGGAAGTAAAGTCTTCCGAAAAAGACACGCGCTTCTTGATTTAGGTCATGAAGTTGTCGTTCAGACCAGCTGTAGGTTGACGAAAAATCTAGAAAAGTCATTTCTAAAATCAGCAGGAAATCCACGGACCTCAGCATCAAACAGGGTCGCCAAGTGGTCAGATTTATCCTAACCATGAGAAGGATTTATCTCGTACAATGGGGAGGCACCGTGCAAATTAGCTTGATAAGACTAATGAATCAGATCCCCAGAAAGGATAATCTCCTTAAAGATTAAAAATCAGCTTTTAAGACTGATATTACTCAATCCTTGAGATTGACCTTAAAGATTGAGAATTCAAACTCATGGAATTCAATGATATCTAAACTCGAGCTTGAACGAGAAAATATTTTGATCAAAAATACAAACCGATTTGTTTTCTAAAAACCCATTTTCAATGCGTTCATTACCATTGAACGTAAAATCCTAGAAATTCACCTGGAATTCATTAGGTCACCTGAACCAAATCGGGTGTCAACCGTAAGAACGGTGGTTGCATAGCATGGTTAAAGACAGGACCTTGTGCCAGACCGAAAAATTATAAGGGTGAGCTTTACTATTGCTCCTACCAAGGATAGTAATTGCGTCCGACACGTTATAGACCATAATCAAAAGCATGTCATGGGACATTGCCTTAAACAGTTGCTTGTTCAACGCTTTCCTTTACAACCGGACGGTAGTTTGCCGAAAGGTAATATACGGAACAAGTAAACTGGACGTGTTGCTTTCCAAATACAAGGTTAGCAAGTGGGTGACACAAAACCGCAAGTTTTGAGCTAAAATTTTCAAATCTGAAACCCACCAAACCCACAAAAATATTTTGCAAACACCGGTAAAGGGTTATTCCGGAAAACTTATCTAGGGTAAAAACTAGATTTAATTTTCAAAAGATCAAATGTTTTCATAAAGATCCAATTTCCTTAATGGATCTAAATTTTTATAGTCATGTGGGACTGTAAACCATATCGTTACTACCATTGTTTATACCACCGTATAGAAATCACTGATGTACAAAGTGTGAAGAATAAAAAAGTGATTCTAGTATTTCAAGACGATATTGCTTGAGGACAAGCAACGCTCAAGTGTGGGAATATTTGATAATGCTAAAAACGAACATATATTTCATAGCATTATTCCTCAAGAAAGACAAGCTTTTAGTTGCAATTGTTCTATTTACAAGAGATATTCGTTTAAATAATAAAAGGTGAAGACAAAAGACAGATTCGACGAATTGAAGACGCAAACGACCAAAAAGCTCAAAAGAACAAAAGACAATCAAAAAGGTTCCAATTATTGATAAGAAACGTCTCGAAATCACAAGAGTACAAGATTCAAAACGCAAAGTACAAGATATTAAATTGTACGCGAAGACGTTCGAAAATCCGGAACCGGGACCAGAGTCAACTCTTAACGCTCGACGCAACGGACTAAAAATTACAAGTTAACTATATATATAAATATAATATAATATATAATTAATTATATTAATTATATATATATTATATATATATATTTAAAACCGTCGGCAGCAGGAAACTCCAAGGGTGTAAAATGAAAATACCTCTCCGCGACTCGCGGAGTTTGAAGGGCTTTTTGCCGCGAGTCGCGGAGCCCCAAAAATCAAATCTGGCTATAAAATCAACCCGAATTCTGATCAAAAAAAACACCATTTTTCATCTCTCTCTCAATATATACGAGTAATATATATTTATATTTATAATTTATATTTTAATTTTAATTATAATTCTAATAATAAGGGTATGTTAGCGAATGTTGTAAGGGTGTAAGTCGAAATTCTGTCCGTGTAACGCTACGCTATTTTTAATCATTGTAAGTTATGTTCAACCTTTTTATATTAATGTCTCGTAGCTAAGTTATTATTATGCTTGTTTAAAACGAAGTAATCATGATGTTGGGCTAATTACTAAAATTGGGTAATTGGGCTTTGTACCATAATTGGGGTTTGGACAAAAGAACGACACTTGTGGAAACTAGGCTATGGGCTATTAATGGGCTTTATATTTGTTTAACTAAATGAAAGTTTGTTAATGTTAATATAAAGATTTACAATTGGACGTCCCTATAAATTACCATATACACTCGATCGGACACGATGGGCGGGGTATTTATATGTACGAATAATCGTTCATTTAACCGGACACGGGAATGGATTAATAGCCACTAGAATAATTAAAACAGGGGTGAAATTACATTCAAGGGTAATTGGTGTAATTGTTAACAAAGTAGTAAAACCTTGGTTTACACGCAGTCGATAACCTGGTGTATTCATTAAACAAAGTATTAAAACCTTGTTACAATTCGAATCCCCAATTAGTTGGAATATTTATCTTCGGGTATAATAATAATTTGACAAGGACACTTGCAATTTATATTTATGACTGATGGACTGTTATGGACAAAAACCAGACGGACTTATTGAATAATCCAGGACAAAGGACAATTAACCCATGGGCATAAAACTAAAATCAACACGTCAAACATCATGATTACGGAAGTTTAAATAAGCATAATTCTTTTATTTCATATTTTATTTCCTTTATTGTATATTTAATTGCACTTCTAATTATCGCACTTTTATTTATTGTTATTTTATTTTATCGCACTTTTAATTATCGTACTTTTTAATTATCGCAATTTTATTTTATCGCATTTTTATTATTCGCAATTTCATTATCGTTATTTACTTTACGCTTTAATTTAAAGTCTTGTATTTATTTTATATTTTACATTAGGTTTTAACTGCGACTAAAGTTTTAAAATCGACAAACCGGTCATTAAACGGTAAAAACCCCTCTTTATAATAATAATATTACTTATATATATATTTGTATTTTTATAAAAGTAAACTAATATAGCGTTGAGCTTTGCTTAAAGATCTCCCTGTGGAACGAACCGGACTTACTAAAAACTACACTACTGTACGATTAGGTACACTGCCTATAAGTGTTGTAGCAAGGTTTAAGTATATCCATTCTATAAATAAATAAATATCTTGTGTAAAATTGTATCGTATTTAATAGTATTTTCTGCGTAAAATATAAGCTATTTTATATACACCTCGCGAAACATCATGTTCATAACATCATTCGATTCATATATATAAAACTATCTTATTCGAAGGTTTAAACTCGTAATCACTAGAACATAGTTTAGTTAATTCTAAACTTGTTCGCAAATAAAAGTTAATCCTTCTAACTTGACTTTTAAAATTAACTACACACATGTTCTATATCTATATGATATGCTAACTTAATGATTTAAAACTGATAATGCTAAAAACGAACATATATTTCATAGCATTATTCCTCAAGAAAGACAAGCTTTTAGTTGCAATTGTTCTATTTACAAGTGATATTCGTTTAAATAATAAAAGGTGAAGACAAAAGACAGATTCGACGAATTGAAGACGCAAACGACCAAAAAGCTCAAAAGTACAAAAGACAATCAAAAAGGTTCCAATTATTGATAAGAAACGTCTCGAAATTACAAGAGTACAAGATTCAAAACGCAAAGTACAAAATATAAAATTGTACGCAAGGACGTTCGAAAATCCGGAACCGGGACTAGAGTCAACTCTTAACGCTCGACGCAACGGACTAAAAATTACAAGTTAACTAGGTATATAAATATAATATAATATATAATTAATTATATTAATTATATATATATTATATTTATAAATAAAAACCGTCGGCAGAGAAAGACTCCAAGATATGAGCTGGAATTTCAAACTCCGCGACTTGCGGAGTTTGAAGGCAAAATTCACCGCGAGTCGCGGAGCCCCAAATTTGAAAACTGCCTATAAAGCCAACCGAATTCTGATCAAAAACCATCATCTATTTCTCTCTTCTCTCATATATACGATATATATATACATATAATTTATATTTTAATTTTAATTTTAATTATAATTCTAATAATAAGGGTATGTTAGCGAATGTTGTAAGGGTGTAAGTCGAAATTCTGTCCGTGTAATGCTACGCTATTTTTAAATCATTGTAAGTTATGTTCAACCTTTTTATATTAATGTCTCGTAGCTAAGTTATTATTATGCTTATTTAAAATGAAGTAATCATGATGTTGGGCTAATTACTAAAATTGGGTAATTGGGCTTTGTACCATAATTGGGGTTTGGACAAAAGAACGACACTTGTGGAAATTAGACTATGGGCTATTAATGGGCTTTATATTTGTTTAACTAAATGATAGTTTGTTAATGTTAATATAAAGATTTACAATTGGGCGTCCCTATAAATTACCATATACACTCGATCGGACACGATGGGCGGGGTATTTATATGTACGAATAATCGTTCATTTAACCGGACACGGGAATGGATTAATAGCCACTAGAATAATTAAAACAGGGGTGAAATTACATTCAAGGGTAATTGGTGTAATTGTTAACAAAGTAGTAAAACCTTGGTTTACACGCAGTCGATAACCTGGTGTATTCATTAAACAAAGTATTAAAACCTTGTTACAATTCGAATCCCCAATTAGTTGGAATATTTAACTTCGGGTATAATAATAATTTGACAAGGACACTCGCACTTTATATTTATGACTGATGGACTGTTATGGACAAAAACCAGACGGACATATTAAATAATCCAGGACAAAGGACAATTAACCCATGGGCATAAAACTAAAATCAACACGTCAAACATCATGATTACGGAAGTTTAAATAAGCATAATTCTTTTATTTCATATTTAATTCCCTTTATTTTATATTTAATTGCACTTCTAATTATCGCATTTTTATTGTTATTTTATTTAATCGCACTTTTAATTATCGTACTCTTTAATTATCGCAAGTTTATTTTATCGCACTTTTATTATTCACAATTTCATTATCGTTATTTACTTTACGCTTTAAATTAAGTCTTTTATTTATTTAATATTTTACATTAGGTTTTAACTGCGACTAAAGTCTTAAAATCGACAAACCGGTCATTAAACGGTAAAAACCCCCCTTTATAATAATAATATTACTTATATATATATTTGTATTTTTATAAAAGTAAACTAATATAGCGTTGAGCTTTGTTTAAAGATTTCCCTGTGGAACGAACCGGACTTACTAAAAACTACACTACTGTACGATTAGGTACACTGCCTATAAGTGTTGTAGCAAAGTTTAAGTATATCCATTCTATAAATAAATAAATATTTTGTGTAAAATTGTATCGTATTTAATAGTATTTCCTGCTAAAATTTAATAGTATTTTATACCCCTCTGCTTTGACACCAAGTATTTTTGGCGCCGCTGCCGGGGAACACTCTTAAACGCCGGAAGCGCAACGCTAATATAAAAAAAAAAAAAGATTTTTTAGCTTACTTCTATTAAAAATTCGTTTTTGTAAAAATACGTTTTAATTATTCAAAAATATAAAAAGAAAAACAAAAATATAAGTATTTTTTTTAGATTTTGTTAAATATTTAAGTTTTATAAGTTTCTTTATTTTTAGTTTAGTTTATAAAAATATAAGTTTTATTTTAATATCTTTTATTTATATAAAAATAGAAAACAGAAAATAAAAAAAAAATAAAGAAAAAACGCGTCGAATTTAAAGCTGTCATCTGAATTTTTGAACCCCGCGACTCGTGGGGTTTGAAGCATTATATACCGCAACTCGCGGAGGGTACCTGACACACGGACAGAAGCCCTAATTCAGCATTAATTACGGTTTATTATTAATTATAATTATTATTTAACCCTAATTATTATTATTATTATTATTAGTTTTATTTTTACTTTTACTTTTTATTTAATTTATGTATTTAGTATTAATTAGTTTTAAAATTAGTAGTTTTATTAAATAAATAATATAAAAATAATATTTTTATAAAAATTGTACTTTTTACAACTTTTTGTATATTTTTATATTTTGTCCCTTTTTAATCATTGTAGCGTAATATTTGTATTTTTAGCTCATATTTAATTTTAAACTTAGTTTTTGCTATAGTTATTTTTACTCCTAGATTTTTAGGCTTTGCCGTAGAATTCCTTAAGTGCTTTTTCTTTAGACTAAGATTTAGGTACTTTAGAATTTTGCGACGCCATTTTAAGTTTTAGTTTCTTTTTAAGTTATTTCCATTTGGGATTTAGTTTTTCCTGTAAGCTTTAATATTTTTAGACCTTTTACTATGTATCAATTATCATTCCAATTAGTAATTTCAATTTGCGATTATAATTTTAAGTTAGTTATAGTAATTGTAGTGACCCGAATTTTTCCATGTTTATATATATTAATTGAGATTGATATTTACATGATTAAATGTTTCCAACATGTTAAGCAATCAAACTTGTTAAGACTTGATTAATTGAAATAGGTTTCATATAGACAATTGACCACCCAAGTTGACCGGTGATTCACGAACGTTAAAACTTGTAAAAAAAACTATATGATGACATATATATGGTTATATGTATAGTTAACATGATATTATGATAAGTAAACATATCATTAATTATATTAACAATGAACTACATATGTAAAAACAAGACTACTAACTTAATGATTTTGAAACGAGACATATATGTAACGTTTATCGTTGTAACGACATTTAATGTATATATATCATATTAAGAGATATTCGTACATCATAATATCATGATAATATAATAATTTAAAATCTCTTTTGATATTATAAATATTGGGTTAACAACATTTAACAAGATCGTTAACCTAAAGGTTTCAAAACAACACTTACATGTAACGACTAACGATGACTTAACGACTCAGTTAAAATGTATATACATGTAGTGTTTTAATATGTATTTATACACTTTTGAAAGACTTCAATACACTTATCAAAATACTTCTACTTAACAAAAATGCTTACAATTACATTCTCGTTCAGTTTCATCAACAATTCTACTCGTATGCACCCGTATTCGTACTCGTACAATACACAGCTTTTAGATGTATGTACTATTGGTATATACACTCCAATGATCAGCTCTTAGCAGCCCATGTGAGTCACCTAACACATGTGGGAACCATCATTTGGCAACTAGCATGAAATATCTCATAAGATTACAAAAATATGAGTAATCATTCATGACTTATTTACATGAAAACAAAATTACATATCCTTTATATCTAATCCATACACCAACGACCAAAAACACCTACAAACACTTTCATTCTTCAATTTTCTTCATCTAATTGAACTCTCTCAAGTTCTATCTTCAAGTTCTAAGTGTTCTTCATAAATTCCAAAAGTTCTAGTTTCATAAAATCAAGAATACTTTCAAGTTTGCTAGCTCACTTCCAATCTTGTAAGGTGATCATCCAACCTCAAGAAATCTTTGTTTCTTACAGTAGGTTATCATTCTAATACAAGGTAATAATCATATTCAAACTTTGGTTCAATTTCTATAACTATAACAATCTTATTTCAAGTGATGATCTTACTTGAACTTGTTTTCGGGTCATGATTTTGCTTCAAGAACTTTGAGCCATCCAAGGATCCATTGAAGCTAGATCCATTTTTCTCTTTTCCAGTAGGTTCATCCAAGGAACTTAAGGTAGTAATGATGTTCATAACATCATTCGATTCATACATATAAAGCTATCTTATTCGAAGGTTTAA
Source organism: Rutidosis leptorrhynchoides (assembly GCF_046630445.1). Lineage (NCBI taxonomy): Eukaryota > Viridiplantae > Streptophyta > Magnoliopsida > Asterales > Asteraceae > Rutidosis > Rutidosis leptorrhynchoides. Next base: position 295,383,011 of record NC_092337.1, read on the forward strand.
ACTTGTAATCACTAGAACATAGTTTAGTTAATTCTAAACTTGTTCGCAAACAAAAGTTAATCCTTCTAACTTGACTTTTAAAATAAACTAAACACATGTTCTATATCTATATGATATGCTAACTTAATGATTTAAAACCTGGAAACACGAAAAACACCGTAAAACCGGATTTACGCCGTCGTAGTAACACCGCGGGCTGTTTTGGGTTAGTTAATTAAAAACTATGATAAACTTTGATTTAAAAGTTATTATTCTGAGAAAATGATTTTTATTATGAACATGAAACTATATCCAAAAATTATGGTTAAACTCAAAGTGGAAGTATGTTTTCTAAAATGGTCATCTAGACGTCGTTCTTTCGACTGAAATGACTACCTTTACAAAAACGACTTGTAACTTATTTTTCCGACTAGAAACCTATACTTTTTTTGTTTAGATTCATAAAATAGAGTTCAATATGAAACCATAGCAATTTGATTCACTCAAAACGGATTTAAAATGAAGAAGTTATGGGTAAAACAAGATTGGATAATTTTTCTCATTTTAGCTACGTGAAAATTGGTAACAAATCTATTCCAACCATAACTTAATCAACTTGTATTATATATTATGTAATCTTGAGATACCATAGACACGTATACAATGTTTCGACCTATCATGTCGACACATCTATATATATTTCGGAACAACCATAGACACTCTATATGTGAATGTTGGAGTTAGCTATACAGGGTTGAGGTTGATTCCAAAATATATATAGTTTGAGTTGTGATCAATACTGAGATACGTATACACTGGGTCGTGGATTGATTCAAGATAATATTTATCGATTTATTTCTGTACATCTAACTGTGGACAACTAGTTGTAGGTTACTAACGAGGACAGCTGACTTAATAAACTTAAAACATCAAAATATATTAAAAGTGTTGTAAATATATTTTGAACATACTTTGATATATATGTATATATTGTTATAGGTTCGTGAATCAACCAGTGGCCAAGTCTTACTTCCCGACGAAGTAAAAATCTGTGAAAGTGAGTTATAGTCCCACTTTTAAAATCTAATATTTTTGGGATGAGAATACATGCAGGTTTTATAAATGATTTACAAAATAGACACAAGTACGTGAAACTACATTCTATGGTTGAATTATCGAAATCGAATATGCCCCTTTTTATTAAGTCTGGTAATCTAAGAATTAGGGAACAGACACCCTAATTGACGCGAATCCTAAAGATAGATCTATTGGGCTTAACAAACCCCATCCAAAGTACCGGATGCTTTAGTACTTCGAAATTTATATCATATCCGAAGGGTGTCCCGGAATGATGGGGATATTCTTATATATGCATCTTGTTAATGTCGGTTACCAGGTGTTCACCATATGAATGATTTTTATCTCTATGTATGGGATGTGTATTGAAATATGAAATCTTGTGGTCTATTGTTACGATTTGATATATATAGGTTAAACCTATAACTCACCAACATTTTTGTTGACGTTTAAAGCATGTTTATTCTCAGGTGAATATTAAGAGCTTCCGCTGTTGCATACTAAAATAAGGACAAGATTTGGAGTCCATGTTTGTATGATATTGTGTAAAAACTGCATTCAAGAAACTGATTTCGATGTAACATATTTGTATTGTAAACCATTATGTAATGGTCGTGTGTAAACAGGATATTTTAGATTATCATTATTTGATAATCTACGTAAAGCTTTTTAAACCTTTATTGATGAAATAAAGGTTATGGTTTGTTTTAAAAATGAATGCAGTCTTTGAAAAACGTCTCATATAGAGGTCAAAACCTCGCAACGAAATCAATTAATATGGAACGTTTTTAATCAATAAGAACGGGACATTTCAGTTGGTATCAGAGCGTTGGTCTTAGAGAACCAGAAAATTTGCATTAGTGTGTCTTATCGAGTTTGTTAGGATGCATTAGTGAGTCTGGACTTCGACCGTGTTTTCTTTAAAAATGATTGCTTAACATTTTTGTTGGAAACTATATATTTTTAACATATGAATATTATGTGATTATTAATCTCTTAACGTGTTTGATATTATGTGATAGATGTCTACCTCTAGAACAAGTCCCATTGACTCACCTAATAATAATGAAGAGTCAAATGTAAATTGGAATGATTTGTGGACTGATTCACAAGTTCCCGAAGAGGAACCGGAAGAAGAGTCGGAACCGGAAGAAGAATCGGAACCGGAAGAAGAATCGGAACCGGATGAAGAAATAGAACCGGTGGGGGAAATAATAAAACGGTTAAGTAAAAGAAAATCCTCAACCAACCGACCAAAGTTAATTATGGTCAATGGTGTTTCCGCCAAGGAAGCAAAATATTGGGAGGATTACCAATTCTCCGATGAATCGGATTCCGACGAAAATTCCTATGATGTTATAGAAATTACCCCAACTGAATTTAAAAAGGCAAAAGAAAATAATAAGGGAAAGGGCATAAAAATAGAGAAATCTAATTCCAACCCCGATGAACTTTATATGTATCGTCAACCCCCGAAGTCCTTAAGTTGTAACAATGACCCGGGAACCTCTAAACCACCAGGTTTTTCTAAACCAATGTGGACAACGACGGCTCGTATTAAGGGAACATCATATATCCCTAGAAACTTGGCAAAACGAACCAAAACCAAAGAAGAAGAAACGAGCGAGTCGGAATAAGATAGTTGTATTCGTGTGGTGTAATATATGGAATATAGTGTTCTTATGCTTTATGATATATGTAAAAATTGCTTGTATTAATAAGTATTTTTTTTTATGAATCTAACTCTTGTCTATTTTACAGTTTAAAAACACAAAATGGATAGACAACCCAATATTTTAAGAGACCTACCCGGAGACATGATTGATGAAATCTTGTCTAGAGTCGGCCAGAATTCTTCGGCACAACTATTTAAGGCGAGATCAGTTTGTAAGACATTCGAAGAACGTTCCAAGAATGTCTTGGTTTATAAGAGACTTTCGTTTGAAAGATGGGGGATATCACATTGGGAAACCCATAAGTTACGATGTGTTTACTTTGACGCATATATTGCGGGGAACCCAAATGCTATTTTACGCAACGGGTTAAGAAATTATTTTGACTCAATATATCCGAATATTGGACTTCGTGATTTAGAAAAAGCGGCTAACATGCAACATAAAGAAGCATGTTATGCTTACGGATTAGTAATGTTCGCTTCTCACCAAAGTGAGAACAAGAACATCGGGCTACAACTATTAAACAAAACGTTTCCACAAGTGACGGAGTCGGTAATTGGGGTAAGAAATGAGGTTTTTAGATTATTACGGGACTGTTGGACATTACGTAACCCTCGTCCCTTTGACGACGTTACAACACGCTGTCTTATCAACGGCCATAACGGTTATGTTGCACAAGACCAAGGATGGGAAGTAGTCCTAGTAAAACCAGAATGCATGACTTGTTTCTGGACGTATGAATTACGTGTCTTTATTGCCTTTGCTGAACGACTTGTGTACTAGCTAGAATTATCTTCACAACTATCTTGTATCAAAGTTATTGTGTGCTATATTTCATGCTTTATGTAAAATAAGCGGTATTGTAAGTTTGTAAAATATTGTATAAAAGTTTGAACGCGAAATATTATTATAATCAGTTTTTCATATAGAATTGTAGTAGTTGAATTGTATATTAGCTACTAAGTATGAACTTAACGGGTAGGTACTACCCGAATTTAAACTTATAAAACGCTAATATGAAGAAAAAGCTTTTATAAATGAGTTCATATTATGCTACGAAATACTATTAACTACTCTTAATATTCTGTATGATTAACTTGTTCCATTTAACTATTTTGAAGGAAATGGCACCGACTACTCGACACACCGTGAATATGAATGAAGAGGAATTCCGTACTTTTCTAGCTTCAAACATAGCCGCAGTACAGACTGCGCTACATACCAACAATAACCTTGGATCTAGCAGTACAGGAAATCGTGTAGGATGCACCTACAAAGAATTCACTGCCTGCAAACCTTTGGAATTTGATGGAACCGAAGGACCGATCGGATTGAAACGGTGGACCGAGAAGGTTGAATCGGTGTTTGCCATAAGTAAGTGTACTGAAGAGGATAAAGTGAAGTACGCTACGCATACCTTCACAGGTTCTGCGTTAACATGGTGGAATACCTATCTAGAGCAAGTGGGACAAGATGATGCGTACGCACTACCGTGGTCAGCATTCAAGCACTTGATGAACGAGAAGTACCGTCCCAGAACCGAGGTCAATAAGCTCAAGACAGAACTTAGAGGGTTACGAACCCAAGGATTTGATATTACCACGTATGAAAGACGATTCACAGAATTGTGCCTATTGTGTCCGGGAGCATTCGAAGATGAGGAAGAGAAGATCGACGCGTTTGTGAAAGGATTACCGGAAAGAATCCAAGAAGATATAAGTTCACACGAGCCCGCCTCCATACAACAGGCATGTAGAATGGCTCACAAACTAGTGAACCAGATTGAAGAAAGAACTAAAGAACAGACTGCTGAAGAGGCCAATGTGAAGCAAGTCAAAAGAAAGTGGGAGGAAAACGGTGATAAGAATCACCAATACAACAACAACAACAATTACAACAATAATCGCAACAATTATCCCAACAATCGCAACATCAATCGCAACTACAACAAACGGCCCAACAACAACAACAACAACAACAACAACAACAACAACAACAACAGCAACTACAACAATCATCCCAACAACAATAATAACCGCAACAACAACAACAATCAGAAGCAACTATGCCAAAGGTGTGAAAAGAATCACTCGGGGTTCTGCACCAAATTTTGCAACAAGTGTAAAAGAAATGGTCATAGCGCGGCGAAGTGTGAGGTCTACGGACCAGGGGTTAATAGAACGAAAGGAACAAATGGTGTCGGAACGAGTAATGGCGGAGCAAGTAGTGTCGGAGCAAGTTATGCCAATGTAGTTTGTTATAAATGTGGAAAACCAGGCCACATTATTAGAAATTGCCCGAACCAGGAGAACACGAATGGACAAGGCCGTGGAAGAGTTTTCAATATTAATGCGGTAGAGGCACAGGAAGACCCGGAGCTTGTTACGGGTACGTTTCTTATTGACAATAAATCTGCTTACGTTTTATTTGATTCGGGTGCGGATAGAAGCTATATGAGTAGAGATTTTTGTGCTAAATTAAGTTGTCCATTGACGCCTTTGGATAGTAAATTTTTACTCGAATTAGCAAATGGTAAATTAATTTCAGCAGATAATATATGTCGGAATTGAGAAATTAAACTGGTTAGCGAAACATTTAAGATTGATTTGATACCAGTAGAGTTAGGGAGTTTTGATGTGATAATTGGTATGGACTGGTTGAAAGAAGTGAAAGCGGAGATCGTTTGTTACAAAAATGCAATTCGCATTATACGAGAAAAAGGAAAACCCTTAATGGTGTACGGAGAAAAGGGCAACACGAAGCTACATCTTATTAGTAATTTGAAGGCACAAAAACTAATAAGAAAAGGTTGCTATGCTGTTCTAGCACACGTCGAGAAAGTACAAACTGAAGAAAAGAGCATCAATGATGTTCCCATTGCAAAAGAATTTCCCGATGTATTTCCGAAAGAATTACCGGGATTACCCCCACATCGATCCGTTGAATTTCAAATAGATCTTGTACCAGGATCTGCACCAATAGCTCGTGCTCCTTACAGACTCGCACCCAGCGAGATGAAAGAACTGCAAAGCCAATTACAAGAACTTTTAGAGCGTGGTTTCATTCGACCAAGCACATCACCGTGGGGAGCTCCTGTTTTGTTTGTCAAGTAGAAAGATGGTACATTCAGGTTGTGTATCGACTACCGAGAGTTGAACAAACTTACCATCAAGAACCGCTACCCACTACCGAGAATCGACGACTTATTTGATCAACTACAAGGCTCGTCTGTTTATTCAAAGATTGACTTACGTTCCGGGTATCATCAAATGCGGGTGAAAGAAGATGATATTCCAAAGACTGCTTTCAGAACACGTTACGGTCATTACGAGTTTATGGTCATGCCGTTTGGTTTAACTAATGCACCAGCTGTGTTCATGGACCTTATGAACCGAGTGTGTGGACCATACCTTGACAAGTTTGTCATTGTTTTCATTGATGACATACTTATTTACTCAAAGAATGACCAAGAACACGGTGAACATTTGAGAAAGGTGTTAGAAGTATTGAGGAAGGAAGAATTGTATGCTAAGTTTTCAAAGTGTGCATTTTGGTTGGAAGAAGTTCAATTCCTCGGTCACATAGTGAACAAAGAAGGTATTAAGGTGGATCCGGCAAAGATAGAAACTGTTGAAAAGTGGGAAACCCCGAAAACTCCGAAACACATACGCCAGTTTTTAGGACTAGCTGGTTACTACAGAAGGTTCATCCAAGACTTTTCCAGAATAGCAAAACCCTTGACTGCATTAACGCATAAAGGGAAGAAATTTGAATGGAATGATGAACAAGAGAAAGCGTTTCAGTTATTGAAGAAAAAGCTAACTACGGCACCTATATTGTCATTGCCTGAAGGGAATGATGATTTTGTGATTTATTGTGACGCATCAAAGCAAGGTCTCGGTTGTGTATTAATGCAACGAACGAAGGTGATTGCTTATGCGTCTAGACAATTGAAGATTCACGAACAAAATTATACGACGCATGATTTGGAATTAGGCGCGGTTGTTTTTGCATTAAAGACTTGGAGGCACTACTTATATGGGGTCAAAAGTATTATATATACCGACCACAAAAGTCTTCAACACATATTTAATCAGAAACAACTGAATATGAGGCAGCGTAGGTGGATTGAATTATTGAATGATTACGATTTTGAGATTCGTTACCACCCGGGGAAGGCAAATGTGGTAGCCGATGCCTTGAGCAGGAAGGACAGAGAACCCATTCGAGTAAAATCTATGAATATAATGATTCATAATAACATTACTACTCAAATAAAGGAGGCGCAACAAGGAGTTTTAAAAGAGGGAAATTTAAAGGATGAAATACCCAAAGGATCGGAGAAGCATCTTAATATTCGGGAAGACGGAACCCGATATAGGGCTGAAAGGATTTGGGTACCAAAATTTGGAGATATGAGAGAAATGGTACTTAGAGAAGCTCATAAAACCAGATACTCAATACATCCTGGAACGGGGAAGATGTACAAGGATCTCAAGAAACATTTTTGGTGGCCGGGTATGAAAGCCGATGTTGCTAAATACGTAGGAGAATGTTTGACGTGTTCTAAGGTCAAAGCTGAGCATCAGAAACCATCAGGTCTACTTCAACAACCCGAAATCCCGGAATGGAAATGGGAAAACATTACCATGGATTTCATCACTAAATTGCCAAGGACTGCAAGTGGTTTTGATACTATTTGGGTAATAGTTGATCGTCTCACCAAATCAGCACACTTCCTACCAATAAGAGAAGATGACAAGATGGAGAAGTTAGCACGACTGTATTTGAAGGAAGTCGTCTCCAGACATGGAATACCAATCTCTATTATCTCTGATAGGGATGGCAGATTTATTTCAAGATTCTGGCAGACATTACAGCAAGCATTAGGAACTCGTCTAGACATGAGTACTGCCTATCATCCACAAACTGATGGACAGAGCGAAAGGACGATACAAACGCTTGAAGACATGCTACGAGCATGTGTTATTGATTTCGGAAACAGTTGGGATCGACATCTACCGTTAGCAGAATTTTCCTACAACAACAGCTACCATTCAAGCATTGAGATGGCGCCGTTTGAAGCACTTTATGGTAGAAAGTGCAGGTCTCCGATTTGTTGGAGTGAGGTGGGGGATAGACAGATTACGGGTCCGGAGATTATACAAGAAACTACCGAGAAGATCATCCAAATTCAACAACGGTTGAAAACCGCCCAAAGTCGACAAAAGAGCTACGCTGACATTAAAAGAAAAGATATAGAATTTGAAATTGGAGAGATGGTCATGCTTAAAGTTGCACCTTGGAAAGGCGTTGTTCGATTTGGTAAACGAGGGAAATTAAATCCAAGGTATATTGGACCATTCAAGATTATTGATCGTGTCGGACCAGTAGCTTACCGACTTGAGTTACCTCAACAACTCGCGGCTGTACATAACACTTTCCACGTCTCGAATTTGAAGAAATGTTTTGCTAAAGAAGATCTCACTATTCCGTTAGATGAAATCCAAATCAATGAAAAACTCCAATTCATCGAAGAACCCGTCGAAATAATGGATCGTGAGGTTAAAAGACTTAAGCAAAACAAGATACCAATTGTTAAGGTTCGATGGAATGCTCGTAGAGGACCCGAGTTCACCTGGGAGCGTGAAGATCAGATGAAGAAGAAATACCCGCATCTATTTCCAGAAGATTCGTCAACACCTTCAACAGCTTAAAATTTCGGGACGAAATTTAGTTAACGGGTAGGTACTGTAGTGACCCGAATTTTTCCATGTTTATATATATTAATTGAGATTGATATTTACATGATTAAATGTTTCCAACATGTTAAGCAATCAAACTTGTTAAGACTTGATTAATTGAAATAGGTTTCATATAGACAATTGACCACCCAAGTTGACCGGTGATTCACGAACGTTAAAACTTGTAAAAAAAACTATATGATGACATATATATGGTTATATGTATAGTTAACATGATATTATGATAAGTAAACATATCATTAATTATATTAACAATGAACTACATATGTAAAAACAAGACTACTAACTTAATGATTTTGAAACGAGACATATATGTAACGTTTATCGTTGTAACGACATTTAATGTATATATATCATATTAAGAGATATTCGTACATCATAATATCATGATAATATAATAATTTAAAATCTCTTTTGATATTATAAATATTGGGTTAACAACATTTAACAAGATCGTTAACCTAAAGGTTTCAAAACAACACTTACATGTAACGACTAACGATGACTTAACGACTCAGTTAAAATGTATATACATGTAGTGTTTTAATATGTATTTATACACTTTTGAAAGACTTCAATACACTTATCAAAATACTTCTACTTAACAAAAATGCTTACAATTACATTCTCGTTCAGTTTCATCAACAATTCTACTCGTATGCACCCGTATTCGTACTCGTACAATACACAGCTTTTAGATGTATGTACTATTGGTATATACACTCCAATGATCAGCTCTTAGCAGCCCATGTGAGTCACCTAACACATGTGGGAACCATCATTTGGCAACTAGCATGAAATATCTCATAAGATTACAAAAATATGAGTAATCATTCATGACTTATTTACATGAAAACAAAATTACATATCCTTTATATCTAATCCATACACCAACGACCAAAAACACCTACAAACACTTTCATTCTTCAATTTTCTTCATCTAATTGAACTCTCTCAAGTTCTATCTTCAAGTTCTAAGTGTTCTTCATAAATTCCAAAAGTTCTAGTTTCATAAAATCAAGAATACTTTCAAGTTTGCTAGCTCACTTCCAATCTTGTAAGGTGATCATCCAACCTCAAGAAATCTTTGTTTCTTACAGTAGGTTATCATTCTAATACAAGGTAATAATCATATTCAAACTTTGGTTCAATTTCTATAACTATAACAATCTTATTTCAAGTGATGATCTTACTTGAACTTGTTTTCGGGTCATGATTTTGCTTCAAGAACTTTGAGCCATCCAAGGATCCATTGAAGCTAGATCCATTTTTCTCTTTTCCAGTAGGTTCATCCAAGGAACTTAAGGTAGTAATGATGTTCATAACATCATTCGATTCATACATATAAAGCTATCTTATTCGAAGGTTTAAACTTGTAATCACTAGAACATAGTTTAGTTAATTCTAAACTTGTTCGCAAACAAAAGTTAATCCTTCTAACTTGACTTTTAAAATAAACTAAACACATGTTCTATATCTATATGATATGCTAACTTAATGATTTAAAACCTGGAAACACGAAAAACACCGTAAAACCGGATTTACGCCGTCGTAGTAACACCGCGGGCTGTTTTGGGTTAGTTAATTAAAAACTATGATAAACTTTGATTTAAAAGTTATTATTCTGAGAAAATGATTTTTATTATGAACATGAAACTATATCCAAAAATTATGGTTAAACTCAAAGTGGAAGTATGTTTTCTAAAATGGTCATCTAGACGTCGTTCTTTCGACTGAAATGACTACCTTTACAAAAACGACTTGTAACTTATTTTTCCGACTAGAAACCTATACTTTTTTTGTTTAGATTCATAAAATAGAGTTCAATATGAAACCATAGCAATTTGATTCACTCAAAACGGATTTAAAATGAAGAAGTTATGGGTAAAACAAGATTGGATAATTTTTCTCATTTTAGCTACGTGAAAATTGGTAACAAATCTATTCCAACCATAACTTAATCAACTTGTATTATATATTATGTAATCTTGAGATACCATAGACACGTATACAATGTTTCGACCTATCATGTCGACACATCTATATATATTTCGGAACAACCATAGACACTCTATATGTGAATGTTGGAGTTAGCTATACAGGGTTGAGGTTGATTCCAAAATATATATAGTTTGAGTTGTGATCAATACTGAGATACGTATACACTGGGTCGTGGATTGATTCAAGATAATATTTATCGATTTATTTCTGTACATCTAACTGTGGACAACTAGTTGTAGGTTACTAACGAGGACAGCTGACTTAATAAACTTAAAACATCAAAATATATTAAAAGTGTTGTAAATATATTTTGAACATACTTTGATATATATGTATATATTGTTATAGGTTCGTGAATCAACCAGTGGCCAAGTCTTACTTCCCGACGAAGTAAAAATCTGTGAAAGTGAGTTATAGTCCCACTTTTAAAATCTAATATTTTTGGGATGAGAATACATGCAGGTTTTATAAATGATTTACAAAATAGACACAAGTACGTGAAACTACATTCTATGGTTGAATTATCGAAATCGAATATGCCCCTTTTTATTAAGTCTGGTAATCTAAGAATTAGGGAACAGACACCCTAATTGACGCGAATCCTAAAGATAGATCTATTGGGCTTAACAAACCCCATCCAAAGTACCGGATGCTTTAGTACTTCGAAATTTATATCATATCCGAAGGGTGTCCCGGAATGATGGGGATATTCTTATATATGCATCTTGTTAATGTCGGTTACCAGGTGTTCACCATATGAATGATTTTTATCTCTATGTATGGGATGTGTATTGAAATATGAAATCTTGTGGTCTATTGTTACGATTTGATATATATAGGTTAAACCTATAACTCACCAACATTTTTGTTGACGTTTAAAGCATGTTTATTCTCAGGTGAATATTAAGAGCTTCCGCTGTTGCATACTAAAATAAGGACAAGATTTGGAGTCCATGTTTGTATGATATTGTGTAAAAACTGCATTCAAGAAACTGATTTCGATGTAACATATTTGTATTGTAAACCATTATGTAATGGTCGTGTGTAAACAGGATATTTTAGATTATCATTATTTGATAATCTACGTAAAGCTTTTTAAACCTTTATTGATGAAATAAAGGTTATGGTTTGTTTTAAAAATGAATGCAGTCTTTGAAAAACGTCTCATATAGAGGTCAAAACCTCGCAACGAAATCAATTAATATGGAACGTTTTTAATCAATAAGAACGGGACATTTCAGTAATAAGGTTAGGTTAGTTAAGTATTTTTAAGTTTTTATAAGTTTCTTTTATTTTTCCGTCACCTTTTATTTTTCAACCATTTTTTCTTTTTCGACCTTTTGCGACGAACTCTTTTTCTCTCTTATTTCTCGCCATTCTAGTTGTAGGACATAGATTTTTATTCTACTTCTTATCTAAATTTCTTAAAATTACGAAAATTTATTTTAAGTGGTTAAATTGATAGACATCAAAATTTTCTGGTTCGTAGTAATAGTTGGATTTGTACATGGACCGGGTTATTGGAGCCAAACAGTCCTCAATTATATTGAGACCAAACGAATCCTGCCCCTCTGCTGCATCTTTTGGCTATTCGAAACGTGGGCAAAATCAGAAAAGTCTATTAATTGGATAACTTATTATAATTTTTCTTTCCTTTTTAAAAACTAATAGGATATTCAGTGAATGCACCGAGCAAGACGTTCATCACCTTTTGTACGTTCACCACCTGTAACTAGATCAAGACATTTAGAAAATATAACTGCCGTTGATTTTTCTTTAGAATCGTCATCCAGTAGACCAAGTACTTCAGTTCAAATTTCCGATAATCCATTTTTTGAAGCCGACCTCACAATTGAGAATCCGGAAAATATTCAGGAACGGTTCATAGATCCTGAACCACTAAACTTTCCTCCGGAGCCACCAATCATTCAAACAGAGATTGTTGAGGAACGAACCATTAAATCAGAATCATCTAGTGATACCGATTCAACAAATTCAATTATGGAGAATCTGGAACCTTTAAGTATGGAAGACCGAATGAGAGCTAAACGCACTGGCCAAGGTCACGCAATTACTCATCCAGACATTAATGCGCCAGATTATGAAATCAAAGGACAAATTCTACACATGGTGACTAATCAATGCCAATTTAGTGGTGCACCGAAGGAAGATCCAAATGAACATCTACGTACCTTTAATAGGATCTGCACACTATTTAAAATCCGAGAAGTGGAGGATGAACAGATATATCTCATGTTATTTCCCTGGACTTTAAAGGGAGAAGCCAAAGATTGGTTGGAATCGTTACCTGAAGGGGCGATTGATACATGGGACGTTTTAGTTGACAAATTTCTTAAACAATTCTTTCCTGCATCTAAAGCCGTAAGACTTCAAGCAGAAATTGTTACGTTCACACAGAAACCAAATGAAACTCTATATGAGGCGTGGACAAGATATGGAAAGTTGTTAAGAGGATGTCCGCAACATGGTTTAGACACCTGTCAAATAGTACAAATATTCTACCAAGGATGCGACATCACTACAAGAAAAGACATAGATATAGCAGCTGGTGGTTCTATTATGAAGAAAACCAAAACTGATGCTTACAAAATTATTGATAACACTGCTTCCCACTCACATGAGTGGCACCAAGAAAAAGATATCATTAGATCATCTAAAGCAGCTAGAGCCGATTCTAGTCATGACTTAGATTCCATTTCCGCAAAGATAGATGCTGTGGAGAGACGAATGGAAAAGATGACTAAGGATATTCACTCAATACGAATTAGTTGTGAGCAGTGTGGAGGACCACATTTGACAAAAGATTGTCTCAGTATTGAATTAACAATGGAACAAAGAGAGAATATTTCATACATAAACCAAAGGCCTGGAAATAATTATCAGAATAATTATCAACCGCCAAGACCGATTTACAATCAAAACCAGAATTATAACCGAAATATTCCATACAACAACCAACAAGGTCCTAGCAATCAACAAATATCCAATAATACTTACAATCAGCAAAGACCGAATTTTCAAAACAAACCACCACAACAAACCGATGATAAAAAGCCGAATTTAGAAGATATGATGACGAAGCTAGTTGAAACTCAAACGCAGTTTTTCACATCTCAAAAACAAACTAATGAACAAAATGCTCAAGCATTTAGAAATCAACAAGCTTCTATTCAAAATCTGGAACAAGAAGTAAGTAACCTAGCAAGGTTAATAGGTGAAAGAAAACCGGGAAGTTTACCTAGTGATACAAACGCTAACCCCCGGAATGAAACAGCTAAAGCTATTACCACAAGAAGTGGTACAACACTTAAACCACCTGAAATACCTGTAACTTCTGATGAAACTATTCCTACTCCACAAGAACCACAACCTGATCAAGATAAGGAAAAAGAACCGGTAGTTGAAAAGGTTAATGAAAATAACACAGTTAAGGATAAACCTTATGTTAAACCATATCAACCACCACTTCCTTACCCGAGTAAAATGAAGAAAGAGAAACTTGAAGCCGAGCAATCCAAATTCTTGGATATGTTTAAACAGATAAATGTAAATCTTCCTTTCATTGATGTGATTTCAGGAATGCCTAGATATGCTAAATTCTTGAAAGATCTAATCTCAAATAGAAAGAAAATGGAAGAACTCTCGGCTGTTACTATGAATGCTAATTGTTCAGCAGTGCTGTTGAATAAGATACCAGAAAAATTATCTGATCCAGGAAGTTTCACAATTCCATGTTTTCTGGGTAGTCTTAGTTCAATAGAAGCATTGGCAGACTTAGGTACTAGTATAAATCTAATGCCGTATTCACTATACGCTAAACTAGACCTTGGAGAATTGAAACCAACCAGAATAAGCATACAACTAGCCGATAGATCAATAAAATATCCTAGAGGGATAATGGAGAACATGCTAGTTAAAGTTGGTACTTTAGTATTTCCAGTAGATTTTGTTGTTTTGGACATGGAAGAAGATTCTCAAGTTCCTCTCATATTAGGAAGACCATTCTTAAACACGGCTAAAGCAATGATAGACGTGTTCGGTAAGAAACTGACCCTAAGTATAGAGGATGAGAGTGTTACCTTTTCAGTTGATAGAGCAATGCAACAACCACAATCTGCAGATGATACATGTTATTATATTCAAACTATAGATGCACATGCAGAATTATTAGAAGAATTTCCAGAATTACAAGGAACAGGAGAATGTTCTTTAGGAGAAGGTAATGAACCAATTGATGAAGCTGAAATGTTAGCTACACTTATAGCTAATGGATATGAACCAACAACAGAAGAAATTCAAATGTTAAAAGAGGAAGACCGATATCGATACAAATCATCGATAGAAGAACCGTCGATATTAGAGTTAAAGCCACTTCCAACCCATTTGGAATACGCTTATTTACATGGTGAATTTGAATTACCTGTAATAATATCGTCTTCTCTCACAAATGATGAAAAATCTCAACTCATTTCTGTGTTGAAAGCTCATAAACCAGCCATTGCATGGAAGATTCATGATATTAAAGGAATAAGTCCTTCGTATTGCACACATAAAATCCTTATGGAAGAAGGTCATAAAACGTATGTGCAACGCCAACGAAGACTAAATCCTAATATGCAAGATGTAGTTAAGAAAGAGATTATTAAACTGCTAGATGCAGGTTTGATATATCCAATTTCTGATAGTCCATGGGTAAGCCCAGTTCAATGCGTGCCTAAGAAGGGTGGCATGACTGTCATTACAAATGAGAAAAATGAGCTTATTCCTACTAGGACTGTAACAGGATGGCGTGTATGTATTGATTATAGAAAATTAAATGACGCCACCAGAAAAGATCACTTTCCCTTACCTTTCATAGATCAAATGTTGGAAGGATTAGCCGGAAATAGTTACTATTGTTTTCTAGATGGATTTTCCGGATATTTTCAAATTCCAATAGCACCCGAAGACCAAGAGAAAACCACATTCACGTGCCCTTATGGTACTTTTGCTTACAAACGCATGCCATTTGGACTTTGTAACGCCCCTGCAACCTTTCAAAGGTGTATGATGGCGATTTTTCACGACATGATAGAAGAATGCATGGAAGTTTTCATGGATGACTTTTCAGTCTTCGGTGATACATTTAAATCATGTCTAGTTAATCTGGAACGAATGCTAATTAGATGCGAAAAATCAAATCTAGTACTTAATTGGGAGAAATGCCATTTCATGGTTAAAGAAGGCATCGTTCTTGGACATAAAATTTCAAAAGAAGGAATTGAAGTGGATAGAGCTAAAGTAGATGTAATTGCTAAACTTCCACATCCCACCAATGTTAGAGGAGTTAGGAGTTTTCTAGGGCATGCCGGTTTTTACCGACGTTTCATAAAAGATTTTTCTAAAATTGCCACTCCTATGAATAAACTCCTAGAAAAGGATGCGTCATTCATCTTTTCAGATGAATGTATCAAATCTTTTAATATTCTTAAAAAGAAACTCACTAATGCACCGATCATGATAACACCAAATTGGAATCTACCATTTGAACTAATGTGCGATGCAAGTGATTTTGCAATGGGAGCCGTTTTAGGACAAAGGATTGAAAAACGATTTCAACCTATATATTATGCTAGTAAGACGTTACAAGGAGCACAAACGAACTATACAACTACTGAAAAAGAACTCCTTGCTATTGTCTTTGCTTTTGACAAATTTCGATCATATCTCGTTCTAGCAAAAACGGTGGTCTATACCGACCATTCTGCTCTTAGATACCTATTTTCAAAACAAGATGCTAAACCAAGATTAATCCGTTAGATCTTACTCTTACAAGAGTTTGATATTGAAATCCGAGATAAAAGAGGAGCAGAAAATCTCGCCGCTGATCATCTTTCTCGTCTTGAAAATCCCGAATTAGAAGTTCTAAATGAATCGGCCATACAAGACAACTTTCCTGATGAATATCTATTGAAGATAGATTATAAAGAAATCCCATGGTTTGCAGACTATGCAAACTACTTAGTTTGTGGATTCCTTGAAAAAGGATTATCGTACCAAAGACGAAAGAAATTCTTCAGTGATATAAAACACTATTTCTGGGAAGATCCACATCTGTTTAAAAGTTGTCCCGATGGAATAATATGCCGATGTGTATTTGGAGATGAAGCTAGTAAAATTTTAAACCATTGTCACACAGGACCAACAGGAGGGCATTATGGGCCTCAACTAACAGCAAGAAAAGTTTATGAAGCTGGATTCTATTGGCCTACAATTTACAAAGACGCACACCTTCTTTGCAAATCCTGTGATGCATGTCAAAGGGCCGGAAAAATAAGTCAACGTGATGAAATGCCACAAAATGTCATCCAAGTATGTGAAGTATTTGACATTTGGGGTATTGACTTTATGGGTCCATTTCCAAAATCTCATAATAATCTATATATACTCGTAGCCATTGATTATGTATCTAAATGGGCGGAAGCACAAGCTCTCCCAACTAACGATGCACGAGTTGTAGTCAACTTTTTAAAACGTCTTTTTGCAAGGTTTGGAACACCGAAAGCTTTAATAAGTGATCGGGGTACTCATTTCTGCAATAATCAACTTGAGAAAGTTCTTAAAAGATATGGAGTAACTCATAAAATCTCCACCGCATATCATCCACAAACAAGTGGACAAGTTGAAAATACCAACCGAGCTTTAAAATGTATTATAGAAAAAACCGTAGGATCAAATCCGAAGGAATGGTCCATTAAATTGGAGGATGCACTCTGGGCTTTTAGAACAGCCTACAAAACTCCAATTGGAACCACACCTTTTAGACTTGTTTATGGAAAAGCATGTCATCTTCCAGTAGAAATTGAACACAAAGCATTTTGGGCTTTGAAGACATGTAATCTTGATTTACATGAAGCCGGACGTCTACGATTAAGTCAACTAAATGAATTAGAAGAATTAAGACATGAAGCATACGAAAATTCGTTAATCTATAAAGAAAGAACGAAGAAATGGCATGATAAAAGAATCAGAAGTTCAAAAGAATTTAAAGAAGGAGACAGAGTTCTTCTTTTCAATTCACGATTCAAGCTATTTCCTGGAAAATTGAAATCAAGATGGTCTGGACCATTCATAGTCAAAAGAGTTTTCCCATACGGAACGATAGAATTAATAAATTCAAATGGGATGGAATTTAAAGTTAATGGTCACAGAGTTAAACATTACATACATGGTCCAATGGAAGTCGACAACGAAGTTAATCACAATTTCGACACCACAGCAAACTAAGTGTGGGGAGAATCAAGTCTTTAAAGGATAATATGTATTTCTGTTAGAGTTAGATTGTCTGTTTTCGTATAGTTCTCGAAAATGGAACCCGAATGGTCTTTCCCTAGCAGACCCTAAAGAACTAGTCTTCTCCCCCCATTCTGAATTTTTATTTTTTTAGGTTTTTACGAAATGAAGACTGCCTGTGAACTAAACCATGGTCTAATGCTACACGCTTTGATCACTAAACGTAATAATGACATACTCCCGAGTGAAATAGTATCAGTAATCAGAGAAAGAATGGACGGAGTTAGAAAAGAATCCAGATGCGAAGATAATAAGTTACAATTTGGTAAAGGAAAATCAAAATCCGCAGCGAAAAGAAGAGCACGACACCTAGAAAGATGTCACAAATGCGGAAAATGGTCACATGGAGGTAAATGTTCAAATAATCAAACCTATTCAAATACCGAATTTGTTACTTTATGCAGAGACGGACCGTTCATATGTTTAGAAGAAAAGACACTGAATGCTCGAGGTTACGCCTATGTAGCCATGGAAAATCAATTAAACCGACTATCTTATGAATGGAATAGATCATATAACTAAGAAATCTATTTCACAGGTATGTCTGTACAGTTTTTATTTTTATTTTTAACCTTTTGATAATAAACGCTAATTTGTTAGCTAAAAAGTATTAAATTGGTATTGAATAAAATTAGGTTTGGCGACCGAAATTATTGATATCATTCAAAAATTTATTACATCACTGCGAAATTTAACGTTTATTCTTAAGGTATAAATATCTTTAATCAATCAACCCAAAATATTTCAAAAATTCGTCATGAGTTAAATTAGGTCTTGGAACCGAAATTACTTTACCGAAAAGAGGGGCGCATATTTTTGATAATATTTGATTGATTAAAGTGGGATAAAAAGACAAAAAGATTTTTAATTTTATTTTTACCATATTTTAAAAATTAATATTTAAATCTTAAATTAATATTGTAAACTTTGTAAAAACAATATATTTAAAATTGTAAATATTTAAAAAATTAATATAAGTTTGATATGAATTTATAAATTTATAAATTAAGTTTGGTGTGAATTTTTAATTTTTAAAATATTAATTTTTAATTTTATGCATTTCAAATTTTAAGTTTGGTGTGAATTTTTAATATTAATTTTGAATTTTATATTTAAGTTGTGTGAATTTAAAAACAAAAATTTACTTTATCTCATTAAGTTAAGAATATGATTTTTAAAATTCGTCGTAAGTTGAAGACTAGGTCTTTGAACCGAAATTGCTTTACCCGAGGGAGGGACGAGAACTTTTATTATCATTATTTTTAATCTTATTGAATTAAAGTATGCCAAAAACATTGAAAAAACCCAAAAAAAAATCTTAGCTTTTAAAACAATCGCTACAAAAAGACAAATTTTAAAATTTTGTCGAAGGACGGACTAGGACATCGATCCGAAACGACCTCGTCCTAAATAACAAGGGAAACAAAATTTTAAAATTAATTACTTAATTGTTTTAATAAGTTAATGATTATAAAAAAAAAAAAAATATACCAAACTCCGCGACTCGCGGAGTTTGGAGGGTAAATCTGTAACGACCCGCACTTTTTCGATCGTTCTATACTTATAAGATTGATATTTACATAAATTAAACCTTGCCAACATGATAAGCAATCCAAATTGTTGAGATTTATGTTTCCGAAAAGAGTTTTACATAACGTTTGACCGTCTAGTTTGACCGATGATATCACGAACTATACAATATATGATAATTATACGTTTGTGTATATATATGTATATATACATATTTAACATGATTAAAGAATGTTTTAATACCTCATTTTATATTAATAACAACAAGTTATATGTGTATTTTGAAACTACTAACTTAAGTTTTCAAAACGATAACAATACGTAACGTTATTTGACATATATACTTAAGACTTATAATGTTATACATATATTGTATAAGTAATGTATTTAATTACTTTTAAAGAACTTAAATACATAAAACCATATAAGTGTATTCACAAAAGATAGCTATATTTGAATCCTCATTTCATTTTTCACAAAATTTCTATACGTATACCTAGAGTATTTGTACTCGTATCATACCTAGCTCCTATACGTATTTACTAATAGTAAATACACATCAAAATCACCACCTAACCAGCCATTATTCATGCCCTTAGAGCTAGGTAATTACTTTTGGATGATTACTTGACTAATTAACAAAATTACAAACTAAAAATCTTATCATGTATTACATGATACATGTTTTTTTTAGGTTATAAGTATCACCATTTCTAGTTCATTTTCTAACCTCATTTTTAGTTAAACACACACTCTTTCACAACCCTTAAAACCCTTAATCAATTCAGCAAAGTTTCCAAGAAGATCTAGCTTCAAAAACCATACTAAAACACCATAAGAAAACCATACAAAAACACTTCAAGAAAACCCTCCAAGAACACCAACTTACTTCCAATCTTTCATCCACCTCTAGTACCCTTTTGATTCAAGCTTCTTACTTCTCTTTTACAGCAACTTCATCCAAGGAACTTGAGGTAGAATCTATGTTCATAACCTTATTCGATTCATATATATATAGCTATCATATTTTGTGGTATACAAGTTTAACAACAAGAACATAGTTTGAATGTTTTCAAACTTGTTTGCAAACTAAATAGATCCTTCTAACTTAATTTTTAAAATACTTCAAGACCTGTAATATAACTTATGTATATGCTAATTTAACAAGGTAAAACTTGGTTTTTCAAAGTATAAGTATTTTTAGAAAAATGGTCATTAAATGATTTTGTTGTAACAAAAATGTTTAACTTCATATGTTTCACTAATGTTTCACTTATGCCGTATGATTTTGAATACAAACCAAGGTATTTACAGTTCATAGTCTTAAAGAAGAACTCGATCCAAGAAGATGGCAATTTGAATCAACGAAAACGGATTTGTAACGAAGAAACTATGACCGAAACAAAATTGGTTATCCTAGATCATTTCAACTACGGGATCAATTGGAAAAAAATGATATAAATCACATATTTCTAAGATAACATGATATTTTATATATATGTACTTATAATTCAATTTTATATGGTTCAGGATCACCCGTAAGCAACACGAGAAGATTAATCATAAGATCCCATGATTGTACGCAACACGTCATTTGACAACACCGGTACCATGGGTCAAGATTAATCTCGACCAATACATATACGTTGGGGTTTTATTTATTTCGTTGGGGGTTTTATTTATTGCGGGTATATTAAACATCTAAAAATGAACCATTAAAAATTGAATTGCTAACCTCGGACAGCTAACTTCGGACTAAGGAAATATTCAAAGTATTAAAAGTATAACAAGTATATATATATATAACGTTTGTTTTAAAATGAAAACATATTGATATATTATATATGGATAGGTTCGTGATATCAACCGGAAGACCGAGTCAAATTATATATATCATCAAGACAAGAGTGAGTATATAGTCCCACTTTTAAACTCTAAATATTTCGGGATGAGAATACATGTATTTTATGTTTTACGATATGGACACAAGTAACTGAAAAATATATTCTACGTTGAGTTGTACCACTGGCATACTTCCCTGTAGCTTGGTAACTAATATTTACAGCGGTATTGTAAACGCGAATCCTGTTGATAGATCTATCGGGCCTGACAACCCTAACCGGACTGGACGACCAGTATTCAACGGTTGCACAGTACTTCGTTTTGTGACTACACTTGGTACGGTGTAGTAAGATTTCATATTAAAGGGAATATGCGACGTGAAAATGTTAAGTATGGTTACCAAGTGCTCAACCACTTAGAATACTTTTATTAAACTGTTTATATACGAAATCTTGTGGTCTATATATATATTGCTGCCGGCATTAAACCTATATCTCACCAACTTTATGTTGACCTTTTAAAACATGTCTATTCTCAGGTGATTTCTAAAGCTTCCGCTGCATCATGTTGGATCTAACCAGGATCTTGCGTACGCATGTTTGTGTCAAAAATAAAACTGCATATCCGAGATGTTGTATTGTAAAATATGCTAGAAACCGTGTTGTTGTCATCATTTGTAAAGTTTGTAAGTCGAAGATTATCGCTAAACGTTAATCTTCTTTTTATTGTCTTAAGCTTGTAACAAAAATAATGGTTATGGTTTGTAATGTATAATATATGCAGTTTTCTTTCAAAAATGTCTCATATAGAGGTCAATACCTCGCAATGAAATCATACGTTATCTAACGCGTTCTTATGGTTAAGGACGGGTTATGACATGTGGTATCAGAGCGTTGGTCTTAGCGAACCAGGTTTGCATTAGTGTGTCTAACCAAGAAGTCGTTAGGATACATTAGTAAAGTCTGGACTTTGACCGGGTCTGATTTTAAAAACCATTGCTTATCACTGTTGGTTAAAAATTTATATGTAAATATTATGTAAGTACTAATGGGTTAGTTGTTATGTGATAGATGTCGGGCTCGAAACTTATTATCACATTCAGCGACTCCGAATCAGAACCTTCAGATTGTGTTTCAGTCATTAACATATCCGATGACGAAAGTGGTATTTTTGGGGAAGACTCACAATTTCCGGATGAACCAACTATAGAAAAATCGGAAAGTGAACCCGAAGAGGAAAGTGAACCCGAAGAAGAAAGTGAACCCGAGGAAGAAATACTAGAAATTACGAAAGAAAAATTCGATCAAGGAAAGAAACGAAAGGCTAATGAATTAGAAAATCCAAATCCCGAGTTTAATGAGAATGAAGTGGCACCAATTCCACTCAACACTACCACCCCTATCCCCGCTATTTCTATTAGTGCTATCCCCGCATCTAGTTCTTCGGCACCTCAGCCAAAACGTAGGGAGACAGCTAGGATTCGCGTTGGGGGATTCCCTGGACATAAATGTTTTGGGAAATAGACCAAATGATGCGCTGCCGTATTAAACCATGGAATCACATAATGTTTTGTATAATATTATTAGTGTGGTTTGTTTAAAGTTTGATGTAAGCATATGTAAAATAGCGAAGTATGAAATGCAATAATTTTCCATGGTTAAGTATTATTTAGATTGTAGTAATTGGTTCTGTACTAAGCTATTAAGTATGAACATTAACGGGTAGGTACTACCCTAGATATAATTATAAAACGCTAATAAGAAGAAAAGGCTTTTATAATAATACCTGGTTCATATTATTAACAAGCTATAAATGTACTATAAATACACACTACATCTATAATATTCCATGTGAATAATTATTTTCTTTCATTAGGAAATGGCGCGATTGAATCGAATGACGGAACAAGAACTCGAGGAACTCATCAACCAGCGAGTGAACGACAGAATGTTATGGGTTGAGGCTGCAAGAGCTGCTGCAGTTAACCCAAATCCTCGTGTAGGATGTACTTACAAGACTTTCCAAGCTTGCAAACCTTCATCATTCAGTGGAACGGAAGGACCGATCGGTTTAACCCGATGGATAGAAAAGATGGAGACGGTGTTCAAAATCAGTGGTTGTGATGAAAAAGACATGACCAAGTTTGCATCGTGCACTTTACAAGATAGTGCACTCACATGGTGGAAGAATTATGTGAAGGCGGTAGGAGGAGATGTAGCTTATGATACTCCATGGGAAGAATTCAAAGCAATGATAATCACCGAGTATTGTCCAAGGAATGAGGTTATTAAGTTAGAAGATGAGTTACGAAGTTTGAAGGTGGTTGGTACTGAAATCACCAACTACAATCAGCGATTCATGGAATTGGTTTTACTATGTCCTGAATTGGTTCCAACCGAAGCACGGAAGATTGAAATGTACAAAGGTGGTTTGCCCAAAAAGGTCAAGGCAAACGTTACGGCGTCGAAACCTAAGACAATTCATGAAGCTATAACCATGGCGAACGAGTTAATGGATCAGGTCATTCTGGATAAGAAAGCATTCACTACTGAGGTGAAGGTATCGAGTAACAAAAGGAAGTGGAACGGAAATTATGATCGAGGTTACCAACAGCAATCTTTTAAGAAACCAGAAATCCCGAAAGGTGCGGGTAGCGGTTCAGGCTTTGGTTACAAAGGACAAAGTCCTTTATGCAACCGTTGCCACAAACATCACTTTGGTTACTGTAGTGTGTTATGCACCAAGTGTAATCGACAAGGTCATCTTGCGGAAGATTGTAAGGCTCTCGTTACAAATGGCAACAAGACTCCTGCCACCAACGCAAATAGAACTGCTTTGGCTACCATTACTTGTTTTGGTTGTGGAAAACAAGGTCACTATAAGAGTCAGTGCCCGAATCAAGAAAAGAATGGCGGACCTGCACGTGGAAGAGCGTTTGTTATTAATGCTAGAGAGGCACGTGAAGACCCGGAGCTTGTTACGGGTACGTTTACCATTAATAACTTATCAGCATCTATTTTATTTGATACTGGCGCCGATAGAAGTTATGTGTGTAGAAATTTTTACACTAAATTGAATTGTTCATCATTACCTCTAGATGCTAAGTACTTGATTGAGTTAGCTAATGGTAAACTAATTAAAGCCGATAAAATTTGTCGTGGTTGTGAAATAAATCTAGCCGGAGAAACGTTTAAAATCGACTTAATACCCGTGGAATTAGGAGGTTTTGATGTAATAGTCGGCATGGACTGGATGTCCAAAATAGGAGCGGAAGTTGTTTGTGCTAAGAAGGCAATTCGTATTCCTGGTAAGGATAAAATACCGGTGATGATTTATGGAGAGAAGGGTAATTCAAAGCTAAAACTCATTAGCTGTTTGAAAGCCAAGAAGTGTTTAGAAAAGGGATGTTACGCTATTTTAGCACATGTTAATAAAGTCGAAAAGAAAGAAAAGTGCATCAACGACGTGCCTGTGGCAAGAGATTTTCCTGAAGTTTTTCCGGAAGAATTGCCGGGATTACCTCCATTTAGATCGGTAGAATTTCAAATAGATTTAGTACCAGGAGCTGCACCAGTGGCTCGTGCTCCATATAGACTTGCACCGTCCGAGTTAAAAGAACTTCAAAGTCAGTTAAAAGAATTACTGGACCGTGGATTCATACGACCGAGTACTTCACCGTGGGGAGCTCCAATTTTGTTTGTTAAGAAGAAAGATGGATCTTTTAGGATGTGTATAGACTATCGTGAATTAAATAAGTTAACTATCAAGAATCGGTATCCACTACCGAGAATTGATGACTTATTTGATCAATTGCAAGGATCATGTGTTTATTCGAAAATCTACTTAAGATCGGGCTATCATCAACTACGCGTCAAAGAAGAGGATATTCCGAAAACTGCTTTTCGGACACGTTATGGTCATTACGAATTTTTGGTTATGCCGTTTGGATTGACGAATGCGCCAGCTGTATTCATGGACCTCATGAATCGAGTTTGTAGTCCGTATTTAGATAAGTTTGTTATCGTTTTCATTGATGATATTCTTATCTATTCCAAGAGTGAGCAAGAGCATGAAGAGCATTTAAGGTTGATACTGGAGTTGTTGAGAAAAGAACAACTTTATGCTAAATTTTCTAAGTGTGCTTTCTGGTTGAAAGAAGTGCAATTTCTTGGTCACGTTGTTAATAGCGAAGGAATTCAGGTTGATCCAGCAAAAACTGAAGCTATTGAAAAATGGGAGACTCCTAAGACACCAACACAGATACGCCAATTTTTGGGTTTAGCCGGTTATTATAGAAGGTTTATTCAAGATTTTTCCCGAATAGCTAAGCCGTTGACAGCATTAACGCAAAAAGGGAAGAAATACGAATGGACCTCGGAGCAGGAGAACGCATTTCAAATACTGAAGAAGAAGTTAACTACGGCGCCTATTTTATCGTTACCAGAAGGGAACGATGATTTTGAAATATATTGTGACGCTTCACGACAAGGTTTTGGTTGTGTTCTTATGCAACGGAAGAAAGTTATTGCATTTGCATCCCGACAATTGAAGATTCACGAGCGAAATTATACGACGCATGATCTAGAATTGGGAGCAGTCGTGTTTGCATTGAAGATGTGGAGACACTACTTGTATGGGGTTAAATTCACTGTGTTTACTGATCATAAAAGCCTTCAACATATTTTTGATCAGAAACAATTGAACATGAGGCAACGTAGGTGGGTCGAGTTAATAAACGACTATGATTGTGAAATTCGTTATCATCCCGGGAAGGCGAATGTGGTGGCTGATGCTTTAAGCAGAAAAGAACGAGAACCAATTCGAGTTCGAGCAATGAACATAAAAATTCGTATGAATCTCAACTCACAAATCAAAGAAGTTCAACGAGAAGCACTCAATGAAGAAAACATAAAGAATGAAATAATGAAAAAGTACGAGAAACAACTTGTTGTACGGGAAGATGGAATTCGGTATTTTGCAAATCGTATTTGGGTACCGAAGTTGGGTGGATTAAGGAAGTTGATATTGAACGAGGCACATAAGACAAGATACTCGATACATCCTGGAGTTGGAAAGATGTATCAAGATCTTAAGACACGTTATTGGTGGCCTAATTTAAAGACCGACGTTGCAACATATGTTGGGGAGTGTTTAACTTGTTCTAAAGTCAAAGCAGAACATCAAAAGCCGTCAGGGTTACTTCAACAACCAGAAATCCCAGAATGGAAATGGGATGGTATTACCATGGATTTCATCACAAAGTTACCAAAGACTGCCTGGGGATACGACACCATTTGGGTGATTGTTGATCGTCTCACCAAATCTGCACATTTCTTGCCTATAAAGGAAACGGATAGAATGGAGAAACTATTACGATTGTATATAAAAGAAGTTGTTTCAAGGCATGGAATACCTATTTCTATTATATCCGATCGTGATAGTAGATTTACCTCAAAATTCTGGCAATCACTACAGGAGGCACTAGGAACTCGGTTGGATATGAGTACCGCATATCATCCACAAACCGATGGACAGAGTGAGAGAACGATTCAGACTCTCGAAGACATGCTCAGGGCATGTGTGATCGATTTTGGAAACGGATGGGATAAATATCTACCGTTAGCAGAATTCTCGTATAATAATAGTTATCATGCGAGCATTGGAGCTGCGCCATTCGAAGCATTGTACGGAAGGAAGTGTAGATCTCCTATCTGTTGGAATGAAGTAGGAGATCGACATTTAACTGGTCCCGAGATCATACACGAAACGACCGAGAAGATAGTACAAATCAAGGAGAGATTGAAAACAGCCCGTAGTCGCCAAAAGAGCTACGCCGATGTCCGAAGGAAACCATTAGAGTTTCAGGTCGGGGACATGGTTATGCTAAAGGTGTCACCTTGGAAAGGTGTGATACGTTTTGGAAAAAGGGGTAAACTGAACCCAAGGTACGTAGGCCCGTTTAAGATCATCGAACGCATTGGACCGGTAGCTTATCGACTCGAGTTACCGCAACAACTCGCCGGAGTACATAATACCTTTCACGTCTCGAACCTTAAGAAGTGTCTTGCAAAGGAAGACCTCACCATTCCTCTTGAAGAAATCCATGTCGACGAGAAACTACAATTCGTCGAAGAACCAATTGAAATCATGGACCGTGAAGTTAAACAGCTCAAACAGAGCAATATACCGATCGTTAAGGTTCGTTGGAATGCTAGAAGAGGTCCCGAGTTTACGTGGGAACGAGAGGATCAAATGAAACAAAAGTATCCACACTTGTTTCTCGATAACGCAAAATAGGTACAATTTTAAAATTTCGGGACGAAATTTATTTAACGGGGAGGTAATGTAACGACCCGCACTTTTTCGATCGTTCTATACTTATAAGATTGATATTTACATAAATTAAACCTTGCCAACATGATAAGCAATCCAAATTGTTGAGATTTATGTTTCCGAAAAGAGTTTTACATAACGTTTGACCGTCTAGTTTGACCGATGATATCACGAACTATACAATATATGATAATTATACGTTTGTGTATATATATGTATATATACATATTTAACATGATTAAAGAATGTTTTAATACCTCATTTTATATTAATAACAACAAGTTATATGTGTATTTTGAAACTACTAACTTAAGTTTTCAAAACGATAACAATACGTAACGTTATTTGACATATATACTTAAGACTTATAATGTTATACATATATTGTATAAGTAATGTATTTAATTACTTTTAAAGAACTTAAATACATAAAACCATATAAGTGTATTCACAAAAGATAGCTATATTTGAATCCTCATTTCATTTTTCACAAAATTTCTATACGTATACCTAGAGTATTTGTACTCGTATCATACCTAGCTCCTATACGTATTTACTAATAGTAAATACACATCAAAATCACCACCTAACCAGCCATTATTCATGCCCTTAGAGCTAGGTAATTACTTTTGGATGATTACTTGACTAATTAACAAAATTACAAACTAAAAATCTTATCATGTATTACATGATACATGTTTTTTTTAGGTTATAAGTATCACCATTTCTAGTTCATTTTCTAACCTCATTTTTAGTTAAACACACACTCTTTCACAACCCTTAAAACCCTTAATCAATTCAGCAAAGTTTCCAAGAAGATCTAGCTTCAAAAACCATACTAAAACACCATAAGAAAACCATACAAAAACACTTCAAGAAAACCCTCCAAGAACACCAACTTACTTCCAATCTTTCATCCACCTCTAGTACCCTTTTGATTCAAGCTTCTTACTTCTCTTTTACAGCAACTTCATCCAAGGAACTTGAGGTAGAATCTATGTTCATAACCTTATTCGATTCATATATATATAGCTATCATATTTTGTGGTATACAAGTTTAACAACAAGAACATAGTTTGAATGTTTTCAAACTTGTTTGCAAACTAAATAGATCCTTCTAACTTAATTTTTAAAATACTTCAAGACCTGTAATATAACTTATGTATATGCTAATTTAACAAGGTAAAACTTGGTTTTTCAAAGTATAAGTATTTTTAGAAAAATGGTCATTAAATGATTTTGTTGTAACAAAAATGTTTAACTTCATATGTTTCACTAATGTTTCACTTATGCCGTATGATTTTGAATACAAACCAAGGTATTTACAGTTCATAGTCTTAAAGAAGAACTCGATCCAAGAAGATGGCAATTTGAATCAACGAAAACGGATTTGTAACGAAGAAACTATGACCGAAACAAAATTGGTTATCCTAGATCATTTCAACTACGGGATCAATTGGAAAAAAATGATATAAATCACATATTTCTAAGATAACATGATATTTTATATATATGTACTTATAATTCAATTTTATATGGTTCAGGATCACCCGTAAGCAACACGAGAAGATTAATCATAAGATCCCATGATTGTACGCAACACGTCATTTGACAACACCGGTACCATGGGTCAAGATTAATCTCGACCAATACATATACGTTGGGGTTTTATTTATTTCGTTGGGGGTTTTATTTATTGCGGGTATATTAAACATCTAAAAATGAACCATTAAAAATTGAATTGCTAACCTCGGACAGCTAACTTCGGACTAAGGAAATATTCAAAGTATTAAAAGTATAACAAGTATATATATATATAACGTTTGTTTTAAAATGAAAACATATTGATATATTATATATGGATAGGTTCGTGATATCAACCGGAAGACCGAGTCAAATTATATATATCATCAAGACAAGAGTGAGTATATAGTCCCACTTTTAAACTCTAAATATTTCGGGATGAGAATACATGTATTTTATGTTTTACGATATGGACACAAGTAACTGAAAAATATATTCTACGTTGAGTTGTACCACTGGCATACTTCCCTGTAGCTTGGTAACTAATATTTACAGCGGTATTGTAAACGCGAATCCTGTTGATAGATCTATCGGGCCTGACAACCCTAACCGGACTGGACGACCAGTATTCAACGGTTGCACAGTACTTCGTTTTGTGACTACACTTGGTACGGTGTAGTAAGATTTCATATTAAAGGGAATATGCGACGTGAAAATGTTAAGTATGGTTACCAAGTGCTCAACCACTTAGAATACTTTTATTAAACTGTTTATATACGAAATCTTGTGGTCTATATATATATATTGCTGCCGGCATTAAACCTATATCTCACCAACTTTATGTTGACCTTTTAAAACATGTCTATTCTCAGGTGATTTCTAAAGCTTCCGCTGCATCATGTTGGATCTAACCAGGATCTTGCGTACGCATGTTTGTGTCAAAAATAAAACTGCATATCCGAGATGTTGTATTGTAAAATATGCTAGAAACCGTGTTGTTGTCATCATTTGTAAAGTTTGTAAGTCGAAGATTATCGCTAAACGTTAATCTTCTTTTTATTGTCTTAAGCTTGTAACAAAAATAATGGTTATGGTTTGTAATGTATAATATATGCAGTTTTCTTTCAAAAATCTCTCATATAGAGGTCAATACCTCGCAATGAAATCATACGTTATCTAACGCGTTCTTATGGTTAAGGACGGGTTATGACAAAATCCCCGCGACTCGCGGGAGGACCGGATTACAGAAAAAAAAAATAAGAGCTGCAACAGCTCAGTTTCACACTCCACACCCAAAAATACTGCGAACATAACCGCGAAAAACCCGAAAAACACCCCAAAAATCCCAATTTTTAACCGTTAATCACCAAATTTTTTGCTAAAATCATGTTGAGAAGGATGCTATCTAAGAATTACTCAAGAAAAACGGTAAATTTCTACACCTAAACACCATTTAATTCGAAATTTGATGTTCTTGAGCAAATTTTTCCCCAATTTGATTTTGATGCTTTTTAGTGTAATTAGGCTTAAATTGTTTATGTATTATGCTTGTATAACCTAGATTGATGCTGTTTAACATGATTAGAAGCCTTAAACTTCAAATTTTGAGTAATCTAGGGTTTGTGTTCTTGAGCAAATTTGGGGCTTTTTGATATAAACAGGTTATGGCCAATTTTTGTCATGAATTGTTGCTAAATTGAGTAGTGTAACATGTCTAGGTAGTTAAATGATCCAAACTTTGAGCCTAAACATGATTTTAAGAATTAAAGTGGACTTTTTCAAGTCTAAAATTCATGAACTTGATTTTTGAAAGATAATGCCATTTGAGACTTGTTTAATTGCTAGTAATGATTATTTTGACATATTATTTGAGTTGAATGCTTATGAACTTGGCGAAAATTTTCGTATATGCTTATTTGAAAAAGTGTAGATTTGATAAAAATGTGAAAATAAGCTTAAGTTTGATATAAATTGATGATGTCATTGTAATTATTTTGATTGATGATTTTGCTGACACTAATGCATATTTGGATGCACAAAAATTGTGTTTGATGTGTTTTGCAGAATGAAAGGGGTGAATCTTCATCCCAAGCCCGCAATGCTCCTGCTGAGAATTTGGAACAACAGGAGGTGGATAACTACTACAAGCAGGATATACCTCATCCAGTCATGACCTTTTCTGATATGCACTTGGAAGAGTTGCACCCGAACCTGAGATTTGACAGACTTTGGATAGATTATCCAAAATATCAACGGGGTTTGCATACTCTTCATTCTAAGGTTGTTGAGGTACCGAGGGTCATAGAATGGGGACCCTTAGAAGCTGTAGAATTGGCCGGGCCAATTAGGGAATTACTTGTACAGAGGTATGGTAATTCTTCTTTTAATGACTGGATATGTTTATTCACCATACGTAGACCTGTATATAAAGTATGGTGTGAAGAATTGTTATGTAGTATAGATTTGAATGATCGGGTAGCTAGTTTAACCGATCGTTCTTTTATTAGATTTTTGTTAGGCGGTTCGATGCGCCACATGTCTTTACTGGACATGGCTCAGGCTTTACGTATATATACGCCTGAGGAGTTAGCGTCTGCCGATTGTAGAGGATTGATACTAAACGGTAGAAAGATAGATGAAAATTTTGATACACACGGTGTGTGGAGTCAAATGACAAGCCATCACCGTTTTAAAGGGGGAAATTACTCTTATTTGGATATAGATAGAGCCGAATTAAGAGTGATACATAGGTTTTTAGCTAATTCGATTACACAAAGGGGTAAAAACAAGGAAAAAGTAAATGAACAGGATTTGTTTTACCATATGTGTATTCGAGACCCACAAAGCGCTGTAAGTATACCATATTGTGTGGGTTATTATTTATCAGCTATGGTTCGGGGGATGCGACCGCATAGCATAATAGGAGGTGGTATTTTTATTACTTTGATTGGTGAATATCTCGGTGTGGATATAAGTCGGGGGGATTATTACTAGAAGAGCCGGAACCCCGCGATACTATAGGTTTAAATGTATACCATGGTGCGAAAGTTTTGAAGAGGCGAAATAACGCCGCAGTACGATACCATGGTAGACATCCACAGGTGGAGAGAAACCAGCAACAAGGTAATGTAGGAGGGGGGAATGAGATGCAAGAAATGCATAGGTTTATAGCTTCTCAGGAATACGAAAATGCTAGACAGAGAGCATTTGAAGATTGGCAAGTTCATCAGAACCAGATCATAGCTCATTGCGAACATATAGGTAGAAACTATATTCCTACACCGAAACCCATCTTCCCTCCTTGGTCTATAGAGATGCAGCCACCATATCCTACGTATGACCCTGCCGAAGCATTCTATAGAACTTACGGTTATGCCTAGAACCCCTATTGGTACCAATATCATCCTTAGTTTACTTATTATTATTTTTTATTTTGTAATTTGTAATTATTGATACGTTTAATACTTTTGTTAATATTGTAATCATTTTTATAATTGTCTAACTTTTATTCTTAGATTTTAATAATTTTTGAATGTGGGGTAATATACCAAACTTCAAAAATATGTATATATGTTTGCAGTTTATCTTATGTACACAACAGGGTAAAACAACGCATTTTCAAAGACTGGCATTAAGTTCAGCAAAAGCAACTAATTTTGACGACAAGATGCAAAATATATGTGAAATAACAACAAGACGGAATGAACAAATGATGTGCACCATTTATCATTTAGCAAATAAACGCCAATATATTTGGAAACTTTGGTAAAATTTAATCATTTTCACACAAATCACCCTCAATAATTTAAATTGTTACTGATTTCTTGCATATGAGGGCATTGCAAGATCTTAAGTGTGGGAAGGGGTTAAATTATTTCGGATTTTAAAATTTTTTACTTTATACACTTGGTTACCATTAAAAAATACTAGTAAAGCAGTAGTTGTATTAGAATCTAGTGCTCTCTGATAAAAAAGAACAGCCCTAGTCTTATATACTGACTACCCAATTCTAGTAAAAATTTTCAAAATTTTCAGTTAAATAAATTCAAAATCATGTTTATACATATTTATGAACGATAAAACTAGGTTTTAACACCGAAATTATTGTTACCTCGGAAAGGACATAAATTGAGAAACAAACCAAAATGTTAAAATTCATTTAAAATGGAATAGAGGACGATAAAAAGGAAAATAAAAGCCAAGTGTGGGAAAATTTACCAAGTTATCTTAAACATATGTCACATATATCTGTAACAAATAACTGAAAATACTTTTGCTTTGGACTAAACTAAACTGTTTTACCCGATGAAAGAAAAGAAGAGATGGATCTACACGATGAATCAATTCCATCATTAAAAGGAAGTAAAGTCTTCCGAAAAAGACACGCGCTTCTTGATTTAGGTCATGAAGTTGTCGTCCAGACCAGCTGTAGGTTGACGAAAAATCTAGAAAAGTCATCACTAAAATCAGCAGGAAATCCACGGACCTCAGCATTAAACAGGGTCGCCAAGTGGTCGGATTTATCCTAACCATGAGAAGGATTTATCTCGTACAATGGGGGGGCACCGTGCAAATTAGCTTCATAAGACTAATGAATCAGATCCCCAGAAAGGATAATCTCCTTAAAGATTAAAAATCAGCTTTTAAGACTGATATTACTCAATCCTAGAGATTGACCTTAAAGATTGAGAATTACAAACTCATGGAATTCAATGATATCTAAACTCGAGCTTAAACGAGAAAATATTTTGATCAAAATTACAAACCGATTTGTTTTCTGAAAACCCTATTTTCAATGCGTTCATTACCATTGAACGTAAAATCCTAGGAATTCACCTGGAATTCATTAGGTCACCTGAACTAAATCGGGTGTCAACCGTAAGAACGGTGGTTGCATAGTGGTCAAAGACAGGACCTTGTGCCATACCGAAAAATTATAAGTGTGAGCTTTACTATTGCTCCTACCAAGGATAGTAATTGCGTCCGACATGTTATAGACCATAATCAAAAGCATGTCACGGGACATTGCCTTAACAGTTGCTTGTTCAACGCTTTCCTTTACAACCGGACGGTAGTTTGCCGAAAGGTAATATACGGAACAAGTAAACTGGACGTGTTGCTTTCCTAATACAAGGTTAGCAAGTGGGTGACACAAAACCATAAGTTTTGAGCTAAAATTTTCAAATCTGAAACCCACCAAACCCACAAAAATATTTTGCAAACACCGGTAAAGGGTTATTCCGGAAAACTTATCTAGGGTAAAAACTAGATTTCAAAAGATCAAATGTTTTCATAAAGATCCAATTTCCTTAATGGATCTAAACTTTTATAGTCATGTGGGACTGTAAACCATATCGTTACTACCATTGTTTATACCGCCGTATAGAAATCACTGATGTACAAAGTGTGAAGAATAAAGAAGTGATTCTAGTATTTCAAGATGATATTGCTTGAGGACAAGCAACGCTCAAGTGTGGGAATATTTGATAATGCTAAAAACGAACATATATTTCATAGCATTATTCCTCAAGAAAGACAAGCTTTTAGTTGCAATTGTTCTATTTACAAGTGATATTCGTTTAAATAATAAAAGGTGAAGACAAAAGACAGATTCGACGAATTGAAGACGCAAACGACCAAAAAGCTCAAAAGTACAAAAGACAATCAAAAAGGTTCCAATTATTGATAAGAAACGTCTCGAAATTACAAGAGTACAAGATTCAAAACGCAAAGTACAAAATATAAAATTGTACGCAAGGACGTTCGAAAATCCGGAACCGGGACTAGAGTCAACTCTTAACGCTCGACGCAACGGACTAAAAATTACAAGTTAACTAGGTATATAAATATAATATAATATATAATTAATTATATTAATTATATATATATTATATTTATAAATAAAAACCGTCGGCAGAGAAAGACTCCAAGATATGAGCTGGAATTTCAAACTCCGCGACTTGCGGAGTTTGAAGGCAAAATTCACCGCGAGTCGCGGAGCCCCAAATTTGAAAACTGCCTATAAAGCCAACCGAATTCTGATCAAAAACCATCATCTATTTCTCTCTTCTCTCATATATACGATATATATATATATATATATATATATATATATATATATAATTTATATTTTAATTTTAATTTTAATTATAATTCTAATAATAAGGGTATGTTAGCGAATGTTGTAAGGGTGTAAGTCGAAATTCTGTCCGTGTAACGCTACGCTATTTTTAAATCATTGTAAGTTATGTTCAACCTTTTTATATTAATGTCTCGTAGCTAAGTTATTATTATGCTTATTTAAAATGAAGTAATCATGATGTTGGGCTAATTACTAAAATTGGGTAATTGGGCTTTGTACCATAATTGGGGTTTGGACAAAAGAACGACACTTGTGGAAATTAGACTATGGGCTATTAATGGGATTTATATTTGTTTAACTAAATGATAGTTTGTTAATGTTAATATAAAGATTTACAATTGGGCGTCCCTATAAATTACCATATACACTCGATCGGACACGATGGGCGGGGTATTTATATGTACGAATAATCGTTCATTTAACCGGACACGGGAATGGATTAATAGCCACTAGAATAATTAAAACAGGGGTGAAATTACATTCAAGGGTAATTGGTGTAATTGTTAACAAAGTAGTAAAACCTTGGTTTACACGCAGTCGATAACCTGGTGTATTCATTAAACAAAGTATTAAAACCTTGTTACAATTCGAATCCCCAATTAGTTGGAATATTTAACTTCGGGTATAATAATAATTTGACAAGGACACTCGCACTTTATATTTATGACTGATGGACTGTTATGGACAAAAACCAGACGGACATATTAAATAATCCAGGACAAAGGACAATTAACCCATGGGCATAAAACTAAAATCAACACGTCAAACATCATGATTACGGAAGTTTAAATAAGCATAATTCTTTTATTTCATATTTAATTCCCTTTATTTTATATTTAATTGCACTTCTAATTATCGCATTTTTATTGTTATTTTATTTAATCGCACTTTTAATTATCGTACTCTTTAATTATCGCAAGTTTATTTTATCGCACTTTTATTATTCGCAATTTCATTATCGTTATTTACTTTACGCTTTAAATTAAGTCTTTTATTTATTTAATATTTTACATTAGGTTTTAACTGCGACTAAAGTCTTAAAATCGACAAACCGGTCATTAAACGGTAAAAACCCCCCTTTATAATAATAATAATATTACTTATATATATATTTGTATTTTTATAAAAGTAAACTAATATAGCGTTGAGCTTTGTTTAAAGATTTCCCTGTGGAACGAACCGGACTTACTAAAAACTACACTACTGTACGATTAGGTACACTGCCTATAAGTGTTGTAGCAAGGTTTAAGTATATCCATTCTATAAATAAATAAATATTTTGTGTAAAATTGTATCGTATTTAATAGTATTTCCTGCTAAAATTTAATAGTATTTTATACCCCTTTGCTTTGACACCAAAAACCTGGAAACACGAAAAACACCGTAAAACCGGATTTACGCCGTCGTAGTAACACCGCGGGCTGTTTTGGGTTAGTTAATTAAAAACGATGATAAACTTTGATTTAAAAGTTGTTATTCTGAGAAAATGATTTTTATTATGAACATGAAACTATATCCAAAAATTATGGTTAAACTCAAAGTGGAAGTATGTTTTCTAAAATGGTCATCTAGACGTCGTTTTTTCGACTGAAATGACTACCTTTACAAAAGTGACTTGTAACTTATTTTTCTGACTCTAAACCTATACTTTTTCTGTTTAGATTCATAAAATAGAGTTCAATATGAAACCATAGCAATTTGATTCACTCAAAACGGATTTAAAATGAAGAAGTTATGGGTAAAACAAGATTGGATAATTTTTCTCATTTTAGCTACGTGAAAATTGGTAACAAATCTATTCCAACCATAACTTAATCAACTTGTATTGTATATTATGTAATCTTGAGATACCATAGACACGTATACAATGTTTCGACCTATCATGTCGACACATCTATATATATTTCGGAACAACCATAGACACTCTATATGTGAATGTTGGAGTTAGCTATACAGGGTTGAGGTTGATTCCAAAATATGTATAGTTTGAGTTGTGATCAATACTGAGATACGTATACACTGGGTCGTGGATTGATTCAAGATAATATTTATCGATTTATTTCTGTATATCTAACTGTGGATAACTAGTTGTAGGTTACTAACGAGGACAGCTGACTTAATAAACTTAAAACATCAAAATATATTAAAAGTGTTGTAAATATATTTTGAACATACTTTGATATATATGTATATATTGTTATAGGTTCGTGAATCAACCAGTGGCCAAGTCTTACTTCCCGACGAAGTAAAAATCTGTGAAAGTGAGTTATAGTCCCACTTTTAAAATCTAATATTTTTGGGATGAGAATACATGCAGGTTTTATAAATGATTTACAAAATAGACACAAGTACGTGAAACTACATTCTATGGTTGAATTATCGAAATCGAATATGCCCCTTTTTATTAAGTCTGGTAATCTAAGAATTAGGGAACAGACACCCTAATTGACGCGAATCCTAAAGATAGATCTATTGGGCCTAACAAACCCCATCCAAAGTACCGGATGCTTTAGTACTTCAAAATTTATATCATATCCGAAGGGTGTCCCGGAATGATGGGGATATTCTTATATATATGCATCTTGTTAATGTCGGTTACCAGGTGTTCACCATATGAATGATTTTTATCTCTATGTATGGGATGTGTATTGAAATATGAAATCTTGTGGTCTATTATTATGATTTGATATATATAGGTTAAACCTATAACTCACCAACATTTTTGTTGACGTTTTAAGCATGTTTATTCTCAGGTGATTATTAAGAGCTTTCGCTGTCGCATACTTAAATAAGGACGAGATTTGGAGTCCATGCTTGTATGATATTGTGTAAAAACTGCATTCAAGAAACTTATTTTGTTGTAACATATTTGTATTGTAAACCATTATGTAATGGTCGTGTGTAAACAGAATATTTTAGATTATCACTATTTGATAATCTACGTAAAGCTTTTTAAAACTTTTATCTATGAAATAAAGGTTATGGTTTGTTTTAAAAATGAATGCAGTCTTTGAAAAACGTCTCATATAGAGGTCAAAACCTCGCAACGAAATCAATTAATATGGAACGTTTTTAATCAATAGGAACGGGACATTTCATATATAATAAGTATACTACTTTTACTAATAAAATACTTTTGGTTCATTTACGTTTTAACGTAATTCGAATTTATTAAAAATATTATCATAGTAAAAGTTATGAGTATTTAAAAGTATTAAAACTAAGTATTTATTCAAAATATATTAATAAAGTATAAAATATATTATTATCATAATTTAATGAAATATATAAAATAGAAATATTTAAGTAACTATTAATATTACATTTAATATCACAAGTATATTACTAATATCAAAATATATATTTATTTGAATATTATTATATGTGTTAATATGCATACTTGATATATGTTCGTGAATTCGAGGACAACCCTGCATTGTTCAATTTCGTCGTATGCATATTTTTACTACAGAATATCGTATTGTGAGTTCATTTGCTCCCTTTTACTCTTTACATTTTTGGGACTGAGAATACATGCGTTGTTTTTATAATTGCTTTATTAAATGCTTTTAAAATATATTTTGGAACTGCGAATACATGAAATGCTTTTATAAATGTTTGACGAGATAGACACAAGCAAAACATTCCTCGAATGAATTATTATGCAGACAGAAGTTCTGCGGATTATTATTGAATTATGTGGACATGATAATTGCCACCATTGAATTATGTGGACATGATAATTGCCACCATTGAATTATGTGGACATGATAATTGCCACCATTGAATTATGTGGACATGACAATTGCCACCAATTGATGTGAATGTTATGTATCGAGAGAATGATTTTTATACACAGGTTATGTGTATTAGTTTTTGTGCAAGAGATATGTGTACGGTTACTAAGATTTGTGAAAATGGTTTCATACACGAGAAAGGTGTACTGTAATTAAAAGATATTGCATGTACATTACAGGTGGGTATAGGATTCAGGCCCATTTGTACCATGCAACATTTAAATCTTGTGGTCTATCAAAATGATGAATTTGATTGTTTTATGATAAACCTATGAACTCACCAACCTTTTGGTTGACACTTGAAAGCACGTTTATTCTCAGGTATGAAAGAAATCTTCCGATGTGCATTTGTTCATTTTAAAGACATTATTTGGAGTCGATCATCGCAACGGGACCAGAGGTTGGTGACTTCGTCCAGATGGATTAGGACGGGGTATGACATGTGGTATTAGAGCGGTGGTCTTAGCGAACCAGGTCTTGCATTAGTGTATCTAACTAGTAGTTGTTAGGATGCATTAATGAGTCTGGACTTCGACCTAGTAGTTGTTAGGATATATTAATAAGTCTGGACTTGAACCTAGTCTGCATGTTAGAAACTTTGCAAATCATTCCTTGTCGAAAAAATACCTACTTATCATTTTCAGTCTCGACACGTTTTATTGCAATTATTGCATAGATGGTGTACAGATAAATTCATATCCCATCACATTAAATCTTGTCTGGCACGATTCCTCAATTCCCTCTGTAATCTACGGGATTTTCTGTACTATATATGGGTATCCTATGTAGATAGAATATCATCCGATATCCGATAATTATTTCATACCGAAATTTTTTTTATCTAACAGTGTAAAATGAATTCTGCAACCAGTTCAAGTTCCTCGAATTCCGATATGGATTTCCACTCGAGCTCCGAAAGCAGTATAACTGGAATGGATCATTCAATCAGTCATCACCAATTTTGGATGGATTGGGGATGGGTTCGTAGTCGACTTAATCAATGGAGACGTGAAGAAGGCAATCCTTTCCACCCACCAAATTGCCCACTCGGCAAAGAACCTGAAGCACTTACCGGCAAACCAGTTCGAAACACCATCTTTACCCTCATTTCAAGAATAGCTTACAATGATTACATAATATCTATAAATTCTAAACCTTATTCATCCGCTTGTTTCAACCTCCAATCACCGTGAAATAATAGAAGAAGTCAACAAACTTCGCTCTCGGGTAATGGCTCTGGAAAATATGGTGTAAAACCTACCAGCTTCAGCAACATCACTGGCACCAACAGTACCACCAACATCAACACCAGTACCACCAACAACCCAAGTTTCAACAGCACACGCCTCAACATCACAATCTATACCTCGAGCATTATCTTCGTTCTACGTATCGTTCTACATCATTATCTTCGTTCTTCATGGCGATTATGTAATCTCTAACATTTTAGAGATTATGTATTCTAGTTCTAATGATAAATCAAATGAGTTTAATATTATATTAACTCATTAAATCCATGATTACATCTGAAGAAAATATATATTTAAGTATATTTTCATTAAAGATTGTAATTAAAAATTCTTTTGTACAAACTATTAATGGTGAAAAAAATTTTAACGGGTAGGTAATACCCGAGGAATATCTAGTTTTCACATTAATAAGTTATACTGTACATTCTTCAATTCAGATTCAACAGTCATTAACATTACTGCCCAAATTCACACATATACGTATCCGTTCACCAAAGAATAATCATTTTCATTCCAATTCAATTTCATATACGAGTTCCTGCCAATCAAAATCCAAGTCAAGATTTGACAAGTGGCATAATGAAGAAAATAATGAACAAAATAAAGTTTATTAGTAACCAATTAATTAACTACGTAAAATTTTAAACATATACCAATCAAATCCTAGCTGACTGTTCCTAGCTAACTGTTAATATATGACTATTTCCTTATAATATACTAGTTTTGGTTGAACTATTGGACTATTGGACTACTATCATTGGACAATTAAAAAGTATTAAAAGAGTAGAAAATATTAATTACAACACATTTTGACTTAAAAGATCATAAATAAATTACATCTACTACAGTTAAAAATTTCCTCAAGTTTGCCACTTGACTTCATCTTAAACATCCTTTGTATCTTGACGATTGCAATCAGCGTTTAATCATCTAAAAACACAATTCTCTTGAAACCACCTCGAATTGATAACCAATGTTTCAGATATGGTAGCATTAAATGCAAAGGAAACAGCAAAATCATAATTGGTCTAAATGGTCAAAAGTTTGATAATAAAGAATGGAATGTTGGGAACGCTCGATAGAAAATTTGGTACTGAAAAACGAATTGAGCTAACCATGAAGGAGACCAAGGACAAATACAAGGACTAAACCCTATATTCAAAGAATCCAGGTAATTTTGGATCCGATGAAATCGTTAGAGAATATCTTGCTCCGAAGTCATGTTAAAATCTTGCGGAAAATTTTTCTTCATCAACTTTCGAAATTAGAAATTCCAAAATATCATCATAAATATCTTCTATATTTCTGAAGATATTTTAATAAATATTCTCAACCGAAATTATCTATCTCCTCGTGTTATCTGTATTACATCATAAAAGAAAATGTTTTAGTTTCTGTATTCTGTAAAAATTTGAGTTTAAATTATGAATGATTTCTAGAGAAGTGTTGGGAATTGAAGCATGAGTTAGTATAATATAATGACGTCCGACCAACGTGATTATATTACAGTAAGTCATGCTGAGTTTCTAATGAAACGTGATGATGGTTCACAGTAGATCATACCATCATCATGTGTCATGTTACACGACTCGTTCATTCTACTTCACCTCTGAACATATCAAGAAAATATATTCTTGATAGTTCCATCCTCAGTGATTCTGGTAATCTAACAAATCAAATCGTGAGATTTTGTTCCTTCCTGTTTAGGACGTTATGATCAATCGAAACTCTATATCTATGAATTCTGGACCATTATTCGTTTAACTTAAAGTTGGGAAGAGAAAACAAAAGCATAGAGCTCCGAAATATAAGGGAGAATATAAAGTCCAATAACAACACCGAAATTACAAACCGTGTATATCAATTCGAATAGCAATATAAAGAAACGGGAAAATTAGAACTACTATAACCACAAGAGCGTGGTAGGAGTAAACAGATTCCTCTGGTGGTAGTTGAAAAAGAAGAATGATTGATACGATAAACAGGAAAATATCAAGGATTAGAACTGGATTAAGCATTTCAGATTTTTGGAAGTATGAAATAAGGAAGAAAATGTTGGAGTGGTGAGAATGATGAAACGAAAGAAGCTAATTTATAGGAAAATGTTTGACGTAGTAATCGAGACAGATAACCGCATTTAATTATATAGGATACTAATTTTCTTAATTATCGAAGAACCAAATCTTATTACGAAATTTTTCTTTAATTTCCTTGAATCCCGAAAATCAACCGTGACTACGTCACTGGTCAAGACAAACCTACATTTACTCATTTCACTCTTTTGTGATAGCTTCCCTCGTACTCTTCACAAAAATCAAGTTGTTTTATCCATATTATTCAATGACGATAAAACTCTAATTTCTAGCTTGTATGCATCATGAAAACATAGTTATTGTCAGCCATGACCATCACAATCAAATTTCGGGACGAAATTTCTTTAACGGGTAGGTACTGTGACGACCCGGAAATTTCCGACCAAATTTAAACTTAATCTTTATATATAATTTCGACACAATAAGTGAAGTCTATAATTTCGAGTTACAAAAATTTTGAACTGTTTCATATATTCAATTGACCTTCGACTATTCCCGATGATTCAAGAACAATTAATTGTAAATAGATATGTGTGTATATATATACCTGGTAATTAAAATTCTAATTTGTAATATTATATGTTGTGATATATATTAAAATGTATAAAAAGTTAATACTGAATAAAAGTTATTATATAATATATAATTATTACAAATGTACATG
The DNA here is from genome assembly GCF_046630445.1 of Rutidosis leptorrhynchoides. Classification (NCBI taxonomy): domain Eukaryota; kingdom Viridiplantae; phylum Streptophyta; class Magnoliopsida; order Asterales; family Asteraceae; genus Rutidosis; species Rutidosis leptorrhynchoides. The sequence goes on from NC_092337.1 coordinate 295,426,037, forward strand.
ATTAATATAATACATAATAACAGTGTATTAAATTAAGTACAAATTAAAGAATAAGTTGTTGTAATAATATATTTACTACTGTCATTATTATTATTAATACTAATATCAATGTTAGTATTATTTATATTATTATTACTATTATTAATAAAATTCAAATAATTTTAGGGATATCAAAATAAAGATTTCTAAATATAAATGTTATTGTAAAAATAGCTAAAACTATAATCTTAATTATTATTATTATAATTATTATTACTATTATTATTACTAAAAATCATCATGTTATTTAAAATTAATTATTATCATTTTACTCTTATCATTATACTTATTATTATTAAGTATTATTTTTGATATTATTATTAATATTGTTATTATTAATTCTATTATTAATATTATTATTATTAGTATTTTGATTATTATTAATATAATTACAATCACTAAAAATTAATTAATATGAAAACTCATACAGATAGATAAATAATCTGTTTCCTTTCACAATCAAATTTTAGTAAATTACTTTTCTTGTTTGATCGAATATTCAATCACATTCATTTAATCGTACGAATCAATTGAAATTAAACAATCTGTATCTTATTTATTCTTCTTCTTTTATTTTGTTCTTCTTCTTCTTCTGACTCAAATTGATTCTCTGTCGACCACGTCTTCGCTGCAAGACAATCAAGATCTAAATTTGTTAGCTATCAATAACAGTTAAAGCGTACAAATCCATTGCAAGTCTCTATCTATTTCTGTTTTCTTATTTCCTTCTCCTGCTCAAGATTCTTCATCGACCTCAATTAAACACTACAAAACAGACAGATACAAAATTGTGGGATATTGATATCAAATGTAGTACGAATCTGTTAGCCATCACTTTCTACTTTCTATTTTTTTTCTTCTTGATTGATTCTTCTGGTCGAATGCTTCCAAGCTATATAACAAAGTGATGTTATGTAAGGTGTATGCGAAATAGTTATATTTTTATTGCGAAATACTATTAAATACGATACAATTTTATTCAAGTTATTTATTTATTTATTGAATGGATATACCTAAACTTTGCTACAACACTATAGGCAGTATACCTAATCGTAAAGTAGTGTAGTTTTTAGTAAGTCCGGTTCATTTCGCAGGGAGCTAGCCAAGTTTAACGATATATTTTTAAACTATATTTGTATATATATATATATATATATATATATATATATATAAGTATTATTATTATTATTATTATTATAAAAAGGGGTGTTTTACCGTTTAGTAACCGGTTTGTCGATTTTATGTCTTAAGTCACAATTAAAACCTAATGTAAAATATTAAAAATAAATGTAACTTAATTTAAAGCGTAAAGTAAATGACGATAATAAAATTGCGATAATTAAAAGTGAAATAAATAAAATGACGATAAATAAAATTGCAATAATTAAAAGTACGATAATTAAATGTGCGATGAGATATAAAATAAAGGAATTATGCTTATTTAAACTTCCGTAATCATGATGTTCGACGTGTTGAATTTAATTTATTACCATGGGTTAATTGTCCTTTGTCCTGGATTATTCGATATGTCCATCTGGTTTTTGTCCATAACAGTCCATCAGTCATAAATATAAAGTGCGAGTGTCCTCGTCAAATTATCCTTATACCTGAAGTCAAATATTCCAACTAATTGGGGACTTAAACTGTAACAAGGTATTAATACTTTGTTTAATAATTACACTAGGATATCGACTGCGTGTAACCTAAGGTTTTAATACTTTGTTAACAATTACGCCAAGTGTCCTTGTACATAATCCACCCCTGTTTTAATGAATCCATTGACTATTAATCCATCCCCGTGTCCGATTAAATGAACGAATATTAGTACTTATAAATATCCCGCCCATCGTGTCCGATCGAGTGTATGTGGTTATTTATAATTACCTCAAATTGTAAATCTCTATATTAAATAGAACGAATTATCATTCAGTTAAACAAATATAAAGCCCATTAATAGTCCATAGTCTAATTTCCACAAGTGTCGGTCTTTTGTCCAAACCCCAATTATGGTACAAAGCCCAATAACCCCGTCTTTAATATTTAGCCCAACATCAAGATTACTTTGATTTAAATAAGCATAATAATAACTTAGCTACGAGACATTAATATAAAAAGGAAGAACATAGCTTACAGTGGTGATTAATCGCGTAGCGTTACACGGACAGAGTTCCGACTTACAGGACCTTAAAACATTTCTTACAATAACCCAATTATTATTAAACTTAATTTCAACTTAATATTATAAATATAAATATATATTACATTGATCAGAGGAAGGAAAAGAAAAAGATGTGTAAAACTGGGCTGAAAATGTTGCAATTTATAGCACTTCGCCTGACTTTTGGCCCCTTGCGATCGCATGGAAATTGTGCTTCCAGGCCATGCGATCGCATGGCTTCATATTCCAGCTCATAATTATTTGTTTGCTAGCTTGTCGACGTTATATTTAATTATATAATATAATATATATAATTTATATAATTATATATATATTATATTATATTTATGTGCATAGTTGACTTGTAATTTTAGGTCCGTTGACTCGCGCGTTGATGCTCGGTTTATGTCCCGGTTCCGAATTTTCGAACGTCTTTTCGTAAGCGTAGATATCTTGTACTTTGTGTTTCGCAACTTGTATTCTTGTCATTTTTAGACGTTTCTCATCAATAAATTAAACCACTTGGATTATACTTTGTACTTTTGAGCTTTTTTGTGAAGACCCGTCCTAATCCATCCGGATGAAGTCCATATCGATTATAAACGATTCACAACAGTTGATTACATCGCGAGGTACTTGACCTCTATATGATACATTTTACAAACATTGCATTCATTTTTGAAAAGACAATCTTTCATTACAACGAAAGTTGACGACATGCATACCATTTCATAATATATTCAACTATAATTAACTTAATAATAATCTTTATGAACTCGACGACTCGAATACAACGTCTTTTGAAATATGCCATGAATGACTCCAAGTAATGTCCTTATAATGAGCAAATGCACAGCGGAAGATTTCTTTCGTACCTGAGAATAAACATGCTTTAAAGTGTCAACCAAAAGGTTGGTGAGTTCATTAGTTTAACATAAACAATCGTTTCTATCATTTTAATAGACCACAAGATTTCATATTTCCATTTCTCATAAACATATGTCCCATACATAGAGACAAAAATATCATTCATATGGATTGAACACCTAGTAACCGACATTCACAATATGCATATAAGAATATCCCCATCATTCCGGGATCCTCCATCGGACATGATATAAATTTCGAAGTACAAAAGCATCCGGTATTTTGGATGGGGCTTGTTGGGCCCGATAGATCTATCTTTAGAGTTCGCGTCAATTAGGGTGTCTGTTCCCTAATTCTTAGATTACCAGACTTAATAAAAAGGGGCATATTCGATTTCGATAATTCAACCATATAATGTAGTTTCGATTACTTGTGTCTATTTCGTAAAACAGTTATAAAAGCAGGCATGTATTCTCAGTTTCAAAAATATATATATTGCAAAAGCATTTAAAAAGGGAGAAAATGAAACTCACACATATAAATATTGTAAAACAGTTAATAAAACATTTGCATGTATTCTCAGCCCAAAAATGTAAAGAGTAAAAAGGGCAAATGAAACTCACCTAATGTATTTTGTAGTAAAAATACATATGACAACAATGAACAAGTGTAGGGTTGGCCTCGGATTCACGAACCTATATCATTTGTATATATACATATTAACACATATATTGGTAATCGAATAAATTTGTATATAAAATTTGCATATACTTATTAGTGTTATTATAATATGTTAATATAAAAGTATAAATTATAACCTAATGTTATATATACAATGTATTAATATTTATATTTATATGTGTTTACATTATTACCTATAACATATTAAAATATATTTTTATACTATATGTAGCTTGATGAATATTTTAGAAAATAACATTTTATATAAAAATACAGTATGTAGTATTGTTATGATATTTATAATAAATATATTTTTATATAACCATCATTTGTCTGTTAAGCTAATAATCATCAATATACTAAAATAGTGATAATAATACCTAGATTCAACAATGAAAATAATAATTGTAATGATAACACTAACAATTTTATTAATAATTCATTTAAGTTGTAACTAAATTGTAACTTTAACCATTTTCATAATAATATATGCATCTAAAATCTTTATATTCATAATCATAATAATAATAATGTTGTTAATGATAATAATAATACTTTAAAATAAAAGTTTACTACTAATCCTAATCATATCAACAGTATTCACCATGATAGAATTAATACCTATGTTAATGATAACAATAATAATTCTATGAATCTTATTAATACCTCATTCATAAATCTTGCTAAGATAACTATAGTAATACTACCTAATTGATAATCTTAACAATAATAATAATTACCTTAATATTATTTATAAGATTTATAGTAATAATAATAATAATTATTATTATTATTACACTACTTATAATTATGCTAATAATACTAATACTTATAATACTTGTAATAATTATAATAATGGATAATAATAATAATAATCTTAATAAGAATAATAATAACAATATCAAGATAAATAAAAAGAATTTGAAAACTACCTTAAGAACCCCTTTTAAAAAGAAAACTACCCCAAGCAAGGATTGAACCCGCAACCTCTTGAAACTCGACAAACACTCTTAACCATCGGGCTGTTGCCCCATTTCTGATTTATATCAGTTTTAAATAAATATAACCTGTTTAACCAAACTGTTCTCTCTTCTTCATCATCCAAATCCTTCGACTGTAACCCCAACAATACAACTAGATGCGACTTTTGGGTTTTAATTATCACTAGTAAACAACCTTAAAACTAATAAAAGTATTATTGAAAGTCAAAAAAAAATGTATGAAACGAAAAGCAGCCTTTGCTGCTGTCGTTACTTTAAAGGGGAGAAAAAAAAATGATTTTCAATCTAGGGTATGTATTAGATAAATGTTATAACACAAAAAAAATTGCTAATCGTGTATTGAAACTATTAGACTCGTCAATTGAACTTTAAACATCACAACAAATTCGAATTTGATTGAAGAACAAGGTTTGACTTTTAAAGAACCAAAAGTTTGACTCTGAAATTTGAATTCATTAGAAAGATTTAGAACTTGAGATTTTACCAGATGTTTGAGCGAAGGATTCCTAACAAGATTGCATTTATAGATTTTGTAGTTTGTTGAAAAATCAATTTTTGAAAAAAAGAAGTAGGAACAGAGATAGCGAGCTGTTTGTACCCTTTTCTGTTAAATTTGATTAAATAAAAATACTAGAAATCGATGTTGGTGTAATTTTGAGTGCTGGTGGAAAATTCGAAGGAGTCCAGTAAATAAATTAAGTAATCGTTCGTTCCCATTAATGGAGAAAGAGTCTTCAATCAATATTCAGAAGACAAGGGGAAAAAATAAAAAAATAAAAGGTGATATTGACAGATAACAAAATTTGGATACATCTATACCTGCTTTTAATTTTTCTTATCCGATTGTAGACAAAGGGAAACACTCCAGTACAGTTTGATTGATATAGATATCAAAACATACAATCTTATATTTATTTAATTATAATTATATTGATGGTAATTAAAATACTAATAATAGTAATAATAATAATAATAATAAAAATAATATTAATAATATTATGACAGTACCAATATTTACAATAATAATGATCTTAATACATTTAGTAATGATATTAATGATAAACAAAATAATAATAATATTGAGAAAAATAATATGATAACATTGTTAATAATTTTAATAACAATGATTATGATAATACTAGTAATACTATAGCAAATTGCATGTAAAATTTTTATGATATATTTATAATATTAATAACTACAATAGTTATATAAATAACAACAATTTGTAGTTACATATATTAATATTACAAATCGTTATTTATTTATATTTAATACTTATATGATACACATTGAATAAATACACAAATTGAATGTTTAACACTTATATATTTTATATATCATGATGATATGCATACAATCAAAATTTATGTATATCAATCACATATATATGTATATATATATATATATCACTACTACATTTTTAATTATGTTTTAATTATTAAGTTTAAGTTTTCTTTCTTAATATCAAATCACATAATAGTTTATTAATCTATTTAATTTACAATATAATTATTTACTTGTATAATTATTTATATATATAAACATTTCTATTTACGGTTAAAGGTTCGTGAATCGTCGTAATTGTCAAGGTCAAATGCATATATGAACAAAATTTCAAATTTTTGAGACTTCAACATTACAGACTTTGCTTATCGTGTCGGAACCATATAAAGATTAAAGTTTAAATTTGATCGGAAATTCCCGGGTCATCACAGTACCTACCCGTTAAAGAAATTTCGTCCCGAAATTTGAGTGAGGTTGTCATGGCTAACAATAAGAATGTTTTCCTGACGAATATGAGTTGATAAATAGAGTTTTATCACCATTGTAAAATATGGATAAAATAATTCGATTATTCGAAGAATACGAATGAAGCTATCACCAAAGAGTGAAATACAAAGTAAAGATTCATCTTAACTTTTGACAGAGTCAGGGTTGCATTCCGGAATTCAGAGGATTTAAAGAAAATCTTCGAAATCTAAAAGATTTTATTCTTCGGCGAATAAGGAAATTAAGATCTCTATAATTAATGCGAAAATCTGCTTTGATTTCTTTGTCTGGTATTTTCACTATAAATGAACTTCTTCCGTTCCATTACTTTCACCATTCCTATACTTTCTTCCTCTATTCATATTTCTAAAATATTGGGGAAATGCTCCATCCAGTTCTGATTCTTAATATTTTCCTATTTATGTATCTGTCATCCTTCTTGTCAATCTTCCACCAAAAATCTGTTTACTTCTACTATTGCCTTGGAGGGATACTATTCTTAATTATACCCTGTCTTTATATTGCTAATCGTATTAATATCCACGGTTTGTAACTTCTGTGTTGTTATTGGTTTTATATTTTCTCTTATATTTTTGGAGTTCTTTGCCTTTTTATTCTCCTCTCGACCTCTAGTAAAGCGAGTAACGGTCCAGAATTCATAAGTACAGAGTTTCAAATGAACATGTCTAATGTTCTAAGAGTGAGATTGTAATAGCACGATCTATATTGGTTAATTTACTAGAATTCAAGAGAAAAGATAGAACTATCAGGAAGATATATTCTTGATTTTTTTGGAGATTAGGTAGAATGTAAGAGTCGTGTAACATGGCACATGATGACGGTATGGTTTGTGAATCATCACGTTTCATTAGAAACTCAGCATGACTTACTGTAATATAATCACGTTGATCAAGTGTCATTATATTATAATAACTCATGCATCAATTTCCAACACTACTCCAGAAATCATTCATAATTTAAACTCAAATTTTAAAGAAATTTAGAAACTAAAATGGTTTCCTTTATGATGTAATACGGATAGCACGAAAAGATAACTAATTTCGGACAAGAAGAGTTATGAAAATATCCTCAGAAATATCGAAGATATTTATGATAATATTTTGGGATTTCTAAGTTCGATGGTTGATGAAGAAAGATTTTCTGCAAGATTTTAACCTGAGTACGGAGCAAGATATTCGTTGAAGGCTTCATCGGATCCAGAATTACCGAGATTCTTTGAATATATGGTATGGTCCTGGTATTTGGCCTTGGTCTCCTTCATGGTTTGCTCAATCTGTTTTTCAGTACCAAATTTTCTATCGAGCGTTCCCAACACTCTCTTCTTTATCATTAAACTTTTGACCGTTTAGACCATCTACAATTTTTCTGTTTCCTCTGCATTTAATGCTACGATATCTGAATCATCGGTTGTCATTCTGAAGTGGTTTCAAGAGAATTGTGTTTTTTTAGATGATTAAACGCTGATGGCATCATGGTGGAATATGAAAGGTTCCCCGATAACAATAAAAGAGCACGCATACATATCAAAGTTATAATAAGGTTGTTTCAAATGAAGAGTCGAAGTTGATTTGCTGGAGCTGTGATGAAATTGGCTAATTTGAAAAGGGATCACAAAGTTATTTTTGCTAATAAATGCCAAAGGATCTGATGCTGCTACATGTTAAACTTTTACTCAATTGTCGAGAGTTTTTCAAGTGCATAACTATATGCATATATTTTTCCTTCCGTAGATGAATTTTGGTTGGTTCATCCTCTCGATTGAGGTGTTTTCAAGAATCATGAAATGTTTAAACGCATATTGTAATCATCAAAATACAAATGAGGTTTAAGATGAACTTAAGTGGCAAACTTGAAGAATTGTTTAGTTTCATATGTTATAGTTAATATTTTAATTCATTTTAATTGTCCAATGTTGATAGTCCTCAGTTGATAGTCCACAGTTAGCAGTGTACAGATAATAATTCATATATAGTTTACTATATAATATTCGAATTAATTAATACGTATCGTGACCCGTGTACATGTCTCAGACTCGATCACAACTCAAACTATATATATTATTGTAAAATCAACCTCAACCCTGTATAGCTAACTTCCGCATTACTGCATATAGAGTGCCTATGGTTATTCCAAATAATATATATAGAAGGGTCGATATGATATGTCAAAACCTTGTATACGTGTCCCGATATTTAAAGTGCGTAAAAATAAATAACAGAAATTTAAATGACGATAAATAAAATTGCGAGAATGTAAATTGCGATAATTAAATTGCGATATATAAAGTGTAATCATTTAGCTGGGAACAATTAGCTAGGAACAGTTAGCGTGGATTCTTAACAAAATTTCTCATAGTTAATTTGTTTGTTTCTAACAAATTTTATTTTGTCCAATGTTTTCTTCATTATGCCACTTGTCGGATCCGGATAGGTCAAAATCCAAACATGAAATTGAATGAAAATGGTTATTATGTGATGAACGGATTCGTATAGCTGTGGTTGCAAGTAGGATAGTAAATGACTGTTGAATCAGATTCGAAGAATATACAGTGTAACTTATTAATGCGACATCTAAATATTCTTCGGGTATTACCTACCCGTTAAAATATTTTCACCATTAACAGTTTGTACAAGAGAATTTTTAATTACAAACTTTATGAAAACATATATACATATATATTTTCTTCAGATGTATTCATGGATTTAATGAGTTAATATGATATTAAACTCATTTGCTTTTCGGTTGGAACTAGAATAAATAATCTCTAAAACTTTAGAGATTACATATTCGCCATGTCGAACGAAGATAAATGAGGTAGAACGATACGTAGAACAAAGATCATACTCAAAGTACAGAATGAGATGTTGAGGTATGGATCATTGATGGTACTGGTATTGATGTTGGTGGTACTGTGGGTGTCGGTGATATTGCTGAAGCTGGTACATTTTGCACCATATTTTATAGATTGATTACTCAAGCGCGAAGTTCGTTGACTTCTTCTATTATTTTGGGATGATTGTCAGTCGGAACGAGTGGATGAATAGGGCATTGAATTCGAGATAGTATATAATAGTGGCGAGATATTCGGGAAATGAGTGTGAAAATGGTGTTTTGAATGACTTCGCCGGTAAGTGCTTCAGGTTCTTCGCCAAGAGTGCAAGTTGGTGGGTGGAAAGGATCGGCTTCTTCTCGTCTCCATCGGTTAAGTCAACTACGAACCCATCAGATAAATTGGAGATGGATGATTGGTTGATTCATTCTGGTGTACTGCTTTCGGAGCTTAGGTGAAACTCTATATTAGAATAGCTGTCGGAATAACCATCGGAATAGCTATCGAAATCTGAGGGACTCGAACTGGTTACAGAATTCATCTCGTATGATCAGATGAAGGATTTTCGATAAGAAATAGATTATAGTATGTAGATTAGTACCCTGCAATACATAATTTATATATGCATATATATTACTAAAATCTCATAAGTTACGGAGGAATCTACAGGAGTTGTCAGACAAAGTTACAGTAACAGATACGCTAAGATATGAAGTAGCAGATACGCTAAGATATGAATTTTGTCTATACACTATTCATGCAGTCAATGCAGTAAAACGTGTCTAGACTAAGAATGATAAGCAAGTGATTCTCTAAGAATGATAAGCAGGTAATTTTTGACACAAAATGATAAGCAAAACTTTTGACATGCAGACACGGTCGAAGTCCAGACTCACTAATGCATCCTAACAACTTATTAGTTAGACACACTAATGCAGACATGGTTCGCTAAGACCACCGCTCTTATACCAACTGTGAAGACCCGTTCTAATCCATCCGGACGAAGTCCATATCGATTATAAACGATTCACAACAGTTGATTACATCGCGAGGTACTTGACCTCTATATGATACATTTTACAAACATTGCATTCGTTTTTGAAAAGACAATCTTTCATTACAACGAAAGTTGACGACATGCATACCATTTCATAATATATTCAACTATAATTGACTTAATAATAATCTTTATGAACTCGACGACTCGAATACAACGTCTTTTGAAATATGCCATGAATGACTCCAAGTAATGTCCTTATAATGAGCAAATGCACAGCGAAAGATTTCTTTCGTACCTGAGAATAAACATGCTTTAAAGTGTCAACCAAAAGGTTGGTGAGTTCATTAGTTTAACATAAACAATCGTTTCTATCATTTTAATAGACCACAAGATTTCATATTTCCATTTCTCATAAACATACGTCCCATGCATAGAGACAAAAATAACATTCATATGGATTGAACACCTGGTAACCGACATTTACAATATGCATATAAGAATATCCCCATCATTCCGGGATCCTCCATCGGACATGATATAAATTTCGAAGTACTAAAGCATCCGGTACTTTGGATGGGGCTTGTTGGGCCCGATAGATCTATCTTTAGAGTTCTCGTCAATTAGGGTGTCTGTTCCCTAATTCTTAGATTACCAGACTTAATAAAAAGGGGCATATTCGATTTCGATAATTCAACCATATAATGTAGTTTCGATTACTTATGTCTATTTCGTAAAACAGTTATAAAAGCAGCGCATGTATTCTCAGTCCCAAAAATATATATATTGCAAAAGCATTTAAAAAGGGAGAACTCACGCATATAAATATTGTAAAACAGTTAATAAAACATTTGCATGTATTCTCAGCCCAAAAATGTAAATAGTAAAAAGGGCAAATGAAACTCACCTAATGTATTTTGTAGTAAAAATACATATGACAACCATGAACAAGTGTAGGGTTGGCCTCGGATTCACGAACCTATATCATTTGTATATACATATTAACACATATATTGGTAATCGAATAAATTTGTATATAAAATTTGCATATACTTATTAGTGTTATTATAATATGTTAATATAAAAGTATAAATTATAACCTAATGTTATATATACAATGTATTAATATTTATATTTATATGTGTTTACATTATTACCTATAACATATTAAAATATATTTTTTTACTATATGTAGCTTGATGAATATTTTAGAAAATAACATTTTATATAAAAATACAGTATGTAGTATTGTTATGATATTTATAATAAATATATTTTTATATAACCATCATTTGTCTGTTAAGCTAATAATCATCAATATACTAAAATAGTGATAATAATAACTAGATTCAACAATGAAAATAATAATTGTAATGATAACACTAACAATTTTATTAATAATTCATTTAAGTTGTAACTAAATTGTAACTTTAACCATTTTCATAATAATATATGCATCTAAAATCTTTATATTCATAATCATAATAATAATAATGTTGTTAATGATAATAATAATACTTTAAAATAAAAGTTTACTACTAATCCTAATCATATCAACAGTATTCACCATGATAAAATTAATACCTATGTTAATGATAACAATAATAATTCTATGAATCTTATTAATACCTCATTCATAAATCTTGCTAAGATAACTATAGTAATACTACCTAATTGATAATCTTAACAATAATAATAATTACCTTAATATTATTTATAAGATTTATAGTAATAATAATAATAATTATTATTATTACACTACTTATAATTATGCTAATAATACTAATACTTATAATACTTGTAATAATTATAATAATGGATAATAATAATAATAATCTTAATAAGAATAATAATAACAATATCAAGATAAATAAAAAGAATTTGAAAACTACCTTAAGAACCCCTTTTAAAAAGAAAACTACCCCAGGCAAGGATTGAACCTGCAACCTCTTGAAACTCGACAAACACTCTTAACCATCGGGCTGTTGCCCCATTTCTGATTTATACCAGTTTTAAATAAATATAACCTGTTTAACCAAACTGTTCTCTCTTCTTCATCATCCAAATCCTTCGACTGTAACCCCAACAATACAACTAGATGCGACTTTTGGGTTTTAATTATCACTAGTAAACAACCTTAAAACTAATAAAAGTATTATTGAAAGTCAAAAAAAAATGTATGAAACGAAAAGCAGCCTTTGCTGCTGTCGCTACTTTAAAGGGGAGAAAAAAAAATGATTTTCAATCTAGGGTATGTATTAGATAAATGTTATAACACAAAAAAAATTGCTAATCATGTATTGAAACTATTAGACTCGTCAATTGAACTTTAAACATCACAACAAATTCGAATTTGATTGAAGAACAAGGTTTGACTTTTAAAGAACCAAAAGTTTGACTCTGAAATTTGAATTCATTAGAAAGAGTTAGAACTTGAGATTTTACCAGATGTTTAAGCGAAGGATTCCTAACAAGATTGCATTTATAGATTTTGTAGTTTGTTGAAAAATCGATTTTTGAAAAAAAAGAAGTAGGAACAGAGATAGCGAGCTGTTTGTACCCTTTTCTGTTAAATTAGATTAAATAAAAATACTGGAAATCGATGTTGGTGTAATTTTAAGTGCTGGTGGAAAATTCGAAGGAGTCCAGTAAATAAATTAAGTAATCATTCGTTCCCATTAATGGAGAAAGAGTCTTCAATCAATATTCAGAAGAAAAGGGGAAAAAATAAAAAAATAAAAGGTGATATTGACAGATAACAAAATTTGGATACATCTATACCTGCTTTTGATTTTTCTTATCTGATTGTAGACAAAGGGAAACACTCCAGTACAGTTTGATTGATATAGATATCAAAACGTACAATCTTATATTTATTTAATTATAATTATATTGATGGTAATTAAAATACTAATAATAGTAATAATAATAATAATAAAAATAATATTAATAATATTATGACAGTACCAATATTTACAATAATAATGATCTTAATACATTCAGTAATGATATTAATGATAAACAAAATAATAATAATATTGAGAAAAATAATATGATAACATTGTTAAATATTTTTAATAACAATGATTATGATAATACTAGTAATACTATAGCAAATTGCATGTAAAATTTTTATGATATATTTATAATATTAATAACTACAATAGTTATATAAATAACAACAATTTGTAGTTACATATATTAATATTACAAATCGTTATTTATTTATATTTAATACTTATATGATATACATTGAATAAATACACAAATTGAATGTTTAACACTTATATATTTTATATATCTTGATGATATGCATACAATCAAAATTTATGTATATCAATCACATATATATGTATATATATGTATATATATATATATATATATATATATATATATATATATATATATATATATATATCACTACTACATTTTTAATTATGTTTTAATTATTAAGTTTAAGTTTTCTTTCTTAATATCAAATCACATAATAGTTTATTAATCTATTTAATTTACAATATAATTATTTACTTGTATAATTATTTATATATATAAACATTTCTATTTACGGTTAAAGGTTCGTGAATCGTCGTAATTGTCAAGGTCAAATGCATATATGAACAAAATTTCAAATTTTTGAGACTTCAACATTACAGACTTTGCTTATCGTGTCGGAACCATATAAAGATTAAAGTTTAAATTTGATCGGAAATTCCCAGGTCATCACATTTTTGGTCGTTTGCGTCTTTAAATCGTCATATCTATCTTTTGTCTTCACCTTTTACTATTTAAACGAATATCACTTGTAAATAGAATAATTGCAACTAAAAGCTTGTCTTTCTTGAGGGATAATGCTATAAAATATATGTTCGTTTTTAGCATTATCAAATATTCCCACACTTGAGTGTTGCTTGTCCTCAAGCAATATAAAACTTGAATATAACTTTACTAGAATTACTTCTTTATTCTTCACACTTTGTACATCAGTGATTTTAATACGGCGGTATGAACAATGGTAGTAACGATGTGGTTTACAGTCCCACATGACTATAAAAATTTAGATCCTTTAGGAAATTAGATTTTTATGAAAATATTTAATATTTTTGAAAATTCAATCTAGCTTTTACCCTAGATAAGTTTTCCAGAATAACCCTTCACTGGTGTTTGCAAATTATTTTTGTGGGTTTTATGGCTTTCAGATTTGAAAATTTTAGCTCAAAACTTATGGTTTTGTGTCACCCACTTGCTAACCTTGTATTAGGAAAGCACACGTCCAGTTTACTTGCTCCGTATATTACCTTTTGGTAAACTATCGTCCGGTTGTAAAGGAAAGTTTTGATCAAGCAACTGTTAAGGCAATGTCTAATGACATGCTTTTGATTATGATCTATATCGTGTCGGATGCAATTCCTATCCTTTGTAGGAGCAATAGTAAAGATCACCCTATAGTTTTTCGGTCTGGCACAAGGTCCTGTCTTTGACCATGCTATGCAACCACCGTTCTAACAATTGACACCCGATTTGGTTCAGGTGACCTAATGAATTTTAGGTGAATTCCTATGATTTTACGTTCAATGGTAATGAACGCATTGAAAATAGGGTTTCAGAAAACAAATCGGTTTGTAATTTTGATCAAAATATTTTCTCGTTCAAGCTCGAGTTTAGATATCATCGAATTCCATAAGTTTGTAATTCTCAATCTTTAAGGTCAATCTCAAGGATTGAGTAATATCAGGCTTAAATGCTGATTTTTAATCTTTAAGGAGATTATCCTTTCTGGAGATCTAATTCATTAGTCTTATAAGCTAATTTGCACGGTGCCCCCCATTGTACGAGACAGATCCTCTCATGGTTAGGATAAGTCTGACCACTTGGCGACCCTGTTTGATGCTGAGGTCCGTGGATTTCCTGCTGATTTTAGAGATGACTTTTCTAGATTTTTCGTCAACCTACAGCTGGTCTGGACGACAACTTCTTGACCTAAATCAAGAAGCTTGTGTCTTTTTCTCGGAAGACTTTACTTCCTTTTAAATTCCATTTATATTACAATAAACTGGGTAAAACTGATTAATATCGTCCAAAACAAAAGTATCTTCAATTATTTGTACAAAAATATGTGATATATGTTCTAAATAACTTGGTAAATTTTTCGCACACTTGGCTTTTATTTTCCTTTCTTTGCCTTTTTATTTTCCTCTATTCCATTTTAAATGAATTCAAGCATTTTGAGTTGTTTCTCAATTTATGTCCTTTCCGAGGTAACAATAATTTCGGTGTTAACACCTAGTATTATCGATCATAAATATGTATAAACATGATTTTGAATTCATTTATTTGAAAATTTTTAAAAATTTTACTAGAATTGGGTAGTCAGTATATAAGACTAGGGCTGTTCTTTATTATCAGAGAGCACTAGATTCTAATACAACTACTGCGTTACTAGTATTTTTAATGGTAACCAAGTGTTTAAATTAAATTTTTTAAAAATCCGAAAGAATTTAACCCCTTCCCACACTTAAGATCCTGCAATGCCCTCATTGGCAAGAAATCAGTAACATTTTAAATTATTGAGGGTGATTAGCATAGAAAAATGATTAAATTTTACCAAAGTTTCCAAACATATTGTTGTTTGTTTTGAATGATAAATGGTGCACATCATTTGTTCATTCCTGTAGTTGTTATTTCACATTTATTTTGCATCTTGTTGTCAAAATTAGTTGCTTTTGCTGAACTTAATGCCAGTCTTTGAAAATGCGCTGTTTTACCATGTTGTGTACATGAGATAAAATACATATAATAGAAATATAAACATGCATGGTAATTTGAAATGGGACTTAATATCCCACTTTCAAATTACAAAAATGAAATATTAGTACAAAATAATAAAAATATTAAACATTACATTAAAGTATCAAAATGTTAAATGTTTAGCATAAATAGATAAAAATAATAAAAGATAAAACATCACCAATGGAACACTATTGATTTAGATAGGGGTTCCAGTTCATATCATCGCTCGGGTTCCATGGTTGGTGAAAGGTGTTTTGGTAGGCTTGATTGGGGTCGTACAAGTCATAGGATGGTCGCATGTCGGGCTGATGTGGTGGATAGTAAGCAGGCCGAGTCGGGATATAGTTATTTGGTACCTGATATGATAGCTGGCTCATAATTTGGTGTTGATGAACTTGCCATCTATCGTGTTGGCGTCGCCTGGAAGTCTCATACTCATTCGCGGCTTGCCACTGCTCATACCGACGATGCCTATCCTCATTAGTCATTTCTACCTCATCTATACGCTGGAAAACGTCAGTAGCACTATCCCTAATGACATCCCTAATGTCATCTACTTCCTCCATCTCATCATCCAAACCCCTCTCTACCTGTGGATGGCGGCCCTGATATGGTATTGCCTGATTGCGTCTCCTAGTCAATACCTTTGTACCTTGATAGACTTGCAAACCTAAAGTCTCATCTTACCATCATTGGACCCCCTTGTTGTAGTGACCCGAACTTTTCCATGTTTATATATATTAAATGAAATTGTTATTTACATGATTAAGTGTTTCCAACATGTTAAGCAATCAAACTTGTTAAGACTTGATTAATTGAAATAGGTTTCATATAGACAATTGACCACCCAAGTTGACCGGTGATTCACGAACGTTAAAACTTGTAAAAACTATATGATGACATATATATGGATATATATATATATATATATATATATATATATATATATATATATATATATATATATATATATATATATATATATATATATATATATATATATATATATATATATAGTTAACATGATATTATGATAAGTAAACATATCATTAAGTATATTAACAATGAACTACATATGTAAAAGCAAGACTACTAACTTAATGATTTTGAAACGAGACATATATGTAACGATTATCGTTGTAACGACAATTAATGTATATATATCATATTAAGAGATATTCATACATTATATTATCATGATAATATAATAATTTAAAATCTCATTTGATATTATAAACATTGGGCTAACAACATTTAACAAGATCGTTAACCTAAAGGTTTCAAAACAACACTTACATGTAACGACTAACGATGACTTAACAACTCAGTTAAAATGTATATACATGTAGTGTTTTAATATGTATTCATACACTTTTGAAAGACTTCAAGACACTTATCAAAATACTTCTACTTCACAAAAATGCTTACAATTACATCCTCGTTCAGTTTCATCAACAATTCTACTCGTATGCACCTGTACTCGTACTCGTACAATACACAGCTTTTAGATGTATGTACTATTGGTATATACACTCCAATGATCAGCTCTTACCAGCCCATGTGAGTCACCTAACACATGTGGGAACCATCATTTGGCAACTAGCATGAAATATCTCATAAAATTACAAAAATATGAGTAATCATTCATGACTTATTTACATGAAAACAAAATTACATATCCTTTATATCTAATCCATACACAAACGACCAAAAATACCTACAAACACTTTCATTCTTCAATTTTCTTCATCTAATTGATCTCTCTCAAGTTCTATCTTCAAGTTCTAAGTTTTCTTCATAAATTCTACAAGTTCTAGTTTCATAAAATCAAGAATACTTCCAAGTTTACTAGCTTACTTCCAATCTTGTAGAGTGATCATCCAACCTCAAGAAATCTTTCTTATTTACAGTAAGATATCTTTCTAATACAAGGTAATACTCATATTCAAACTTTGATTCAATTTCTATAACTATAATAATCTTATTTCGAGTGGAAATCTTACTTGAACTTGTTTTTCGTGTCATGATTCTGCTTCAAGAACTTTCAAGCCATCCAAGGATCCTTTGAAGCTAGATCCATTTTTATCATTTCCAGTAGCTTTATCCAGAAAACTTGAGATAGTTATGATGTTCATAACATCATTCGATTCATACATATAAAGCTATCTTATTCGAAGATTTAAACTTGTAATCACTAGAACATAGTTTAGTTAATTCTAAACTTGTTCGCAAACAAAAGTTAATCCTTCTAACTTGACTTTTAAAATCAACTAAACACATGTTCTATATCTATATGATATGCTAACTTAATGATTTAAAACCTGAAAACACGAAAAACACCGTAAAACCGGACATACGCCGTCGTAGTAACACCGCGGGCTGTTTTGGGTTAGTTAATTAAAAACTATGATAAACTTTGATTTAAAAGTTGTTCTTATGGGAAAATGATTTTTCTTATGAACATGAAACTATATCCAAAAATCATGGTTAAACTCAAAGTGGAAGTATGTTTTCTAAAATGGTCATCTAGACGTCGTTCTTTCGACTGAAATGATTACCTTTATAAAAACGAGTTGTAACTTATATTTCTGACTTTAAAACTATAATTTTTCTGTTTAGATTCATAAAATAGAGTTCAATATGAAACCATAGCAATTTGATTCACTCAAAACGGATTTAAAATGAAGAAGTTATGGGTAAAACAAGATTGGATAATTTTTCTTGTTGTAGCAACGTGAAAATTGGTAACAAATCTATATTAATCATATCCTAGCTAACTTATATTGTATTATACATGTATTCTAATATATTATGTAATCTTGGGATATCATAGATAAGTATGCAAATGTTTTGACATATCATTTCGACCCATGTGTATATATTATTTGGAACAACCATAGACACTCTATATGCAGTAATGTGGGAGTTAGCTATACAGGGTTGAGGTTGCTTCCAAAAATATATATACTTTGAGTTGTGATCTAGCCTGAGACGTGTATACACTGGGTCATGGATTGATTCAAGATAATATATATCAATTTTTTTCTGTACATCTAACTTTGGACAACTAGTTGTAGGTTACTAACGAGGACAGCTGACTTAATGAACTTAAAATATCAAAATGTATTAAAAGTGTTGTAAATATATTTTGAACATACTTTGATATATATGTACATATTTGTTATAGGTTCGTGAATCGACTAGTGGCTAAGTCTTACTTCCCGAAGAAGTAAAAATATGTGAAAGTGGGTTATAGTCCCACTTTTAAAATCTAATATTTTTGAGATGAGAATATAAGCAGGTTTTATAAATGATTTACAAAATAGACACAAGTACGTGAAACTACATTCTATGGTTGAATTATCGAAATCGAATATGCCCCTTTTTATTAAGTCTGGTAATCTAAGAATTAGGGAACAGACACCCTAATTGACGCAAATCCTAAAGATAGATCTATTGGGCCAAACAAACCCCATCCAAAGTACCGGATGCTTTAGTACTTCGAAATTTATATCATATCTGAAGGGTGTCCCGGAATGATGGGGATATTCTTATATATGCATCTTATTAATGTCGGTTATCAGGTGTTCACCATATGAATAATTTTTATCTCTATGTAAGGGATGTATATTGAAATATGAAATCTTGTGGTCTATTGTTACGATTTGATATATATAGGTTAAACCTATAACTCACCAACATTTTTGTTGACGTTTAAAGCATGTTTATTCTCAGGTGAATATTAAGAGCTTCCGCTGTTGCATACTAAAATAAGGACAAGATTTGGAGTCCATGTTTGTATGATATTATGTAAAAACTATATTCAAGAAACATATGTCGATGTAATATATTTCTATTGTAAACCATTATGTAATGGTCGTGTGTAAACAGGATTTTTTAGATTATCATTATTTGATAATCTACGTAAAGCATTTTAAACCTTTATTGATGAAATAAAGGTTTTGGTTTGTTTTAAAATGAATGCAGTCTTTGAAAAACGTCTCATATAGAGGTCAAAACCTCGCAACGAAATCAATTAATATGGAACGTTTTTAATCAATAAGAACGGGACATTTCAGTTGGTATCAGAGCGTTGGTCTTAGAGAACCATAATTTTGTATTAGTGTGTCTTATCGAGTTTATTAGGATGCATTAGTGAGTCTGGACTTCGACCGTGTTTACTTGAAAAATGATTGCTTAACAAATTTTGTTGGAAACTATATATTTTTAACATGTGAATATTATGTGATATATTAATTTCTTAACGTGTTTGATATTATGTGATAGATGTCTACCTCTAGAACAAGTTGCATTGACTCACCTAATAATAATGAAGAGTCAAAAATAAATTGGAATGATTCGTGGACTGATTCACAAGTTCCCGAAGAGGAACCGGAAGAAGAGTCGGAACCAAAAGAAGAATCGGAACCGGAAGAAGAATCAGAACCGGAAGAAGAAATAGAACCAGTGGGGGAAATAATAAAACGGTTAAGTAGAAGAAAATCTTCAACCAACCGACCAAAGTTAATTATGGTCAATGGTGTTTCTGCCAAGGAAGCAAAGTATTGGGAGGATTACCAATTCTCCGATGAATCGGATCCCGACAAGGATTCCGATGATGTTATAGAAATTACCCCAACACAATTTAATAAGGAAAAAGAGAACAATAAGGGAAAGGGCATAAAAATAGAGAAATTTGATTCCAAACCCGATGAACTTTATATGTATCGTCAACACCCGTATTTCTTAAGTCGTGACAATAACCCGGGAACCTCTAAACCACCAGGTTTTTCTAAACCAATGTGGAAAATTACGGCTCGTATTAGGGGAACATCATATATCCCAAGAAACTTGGCAAAACGAACCAAAACCGAAGAAGAAGAAGAAACGAGCGAGTCAGAATAAGATAGTTGTATTCGTGTGGTGTAATATATATAATATAGTGTGCTTATGCTTTATGATATATGTAAAAATTGCTTGTATTAATAAGTATATTTTTTTTATGAATCTAACTCTTGTCTATTTTACAGTATAAAAACACAAAATAGATAGACAACCCAATATTTTAAGAGACCTACCCGGAGACATGATTGATGAAATCTTGTCTAGAGTCGGTCAGAATTCCTCGGCACAACTATTTAAGGCGAGATCAGTTTGTAAGACATTCGAAGAACGTTCCAAGAATGTCTTGGTTTATAAAAGGCTTTCGTTCGAAAGATGGGGGATATCACATTGGGAAATCCATAAGTTACGATGTGTTTACTTTGACGCATATATTGCGGGGAACCCAAATGCTATTTTACGCAACGGGTTAAGAAATTATTTTGACTCAATATATCCGAATATAGGACTTTGTGATTTAAAAAAAGCGGCTAACATGCAACATAAAGAAGCATGTTATGCTTACGGTTTAGTAATGTTCGCTTCTCACCAAAGTGAGAACAAGAACATCGGGCTACAACTATTAAACAAAACGTTCCCACAAGTGACGGAGTCAGTAATTGGGGTAAGAAATGAGGTTTTTAGATTGTTACGGGACTGTTGGACATTACGTAACCTTCATCCTTTTGACGACGTTACAACACATTGTCTTACTATCGGTCACAACGGTTATGTTCCACAAAACCAAGGATGGGAAGTGGTATTAGTAAAACCAGAATGCTTGACTTGTTTCATATAGAATTGTAGTAGTTGAAATGGTATGTTAGCTACTAAGTATGAACTTAACGGGTGGGTACTACCCGAATTAAAGAGTATAAAACGCTAATATGAAGAAAGAGCTTTTATAAATAAGTTCATATTACGCTACGAAATACTATTGACTACTCTTGATATTCTATATGATTAACTCATTTCATTTGACTATTTTGAAGGAAATGGCACCGACTACTCGACACACCTTGAATATGAGAGAAGAGGAATTTCGTGCCTTTCTTGCTTCAAACATAGCCACAGTACAGGCTGCGCTACATACCAACAATAACCTTGGATCTAGCAGTACAGGATATCGTGTAGGATGCACCTACAAAGAATTCACTGCCTTCAAACCTTTGGAATTTGATGGAACCGAAGGACCGATCGGATTGAAACGGTGGACCGAGAAGGTGGAATCGGTGTTTGCCATAAGTAAGTGTACTGAAGAGGACAAAGTGAAGTACGCTACTCATACCTTCACAGGTTCTGCGTTAACATGGTGGAATACCTATCTAGAGCAAGTGGGACAAGATGATGCTTACGCACTACTGTGGTCAGCATTCAAGCACTTGATGAACGAGAAGTACCGTCCCAGAACTGAGGTCAATAAGATCAAGACAGAACTTAGAGGGTTACGAACCCAAGGATTTGATATTACCACGTACGAAAGACGATTCACAGAATTATGCCTATTGTGTCCGGGAGCGTTCGAAGATGAGGAAGAGAAGATCGATGCATTTGTGAAAGGATTACCGGAAAGAATCCAAGAAGATATAAGTTCACATGAGCCCGCCTCCATACAACAGGCATGTAGAATGGCTCACAAACTAGTGAACCAGATTGAAGAAAGAATTAAAGAACAGACTGCTGAAGAGGCCAATGTGAAGCAAGTCAAAAGAAAGTGGGAGGAAAACGGTGATAAGGATCACCAATACAATAACAACAGCAATTACAACAATAATCGCAACAACTATCCCAACAATCGCAACATCAATCGCAACTACAACAAACGGCCCAATAAAAACAACAACAACAACAACAACAACAACAACAACAACAACAACAACAACAACAACAACAACAACAACAACAACAACAACAACAACAACAACAGCAACTACAACAATCATCCCAATAACAATAATAACCGCAACAACAACAACAATCAGAAGCAGCTATGCCAACGGTGTGAAAAGTATCACTCGGGGTTCTGCACCAAATTTTGCAACAAGTGTAAAAGAAATGGTCATAGCGCGGCGAAGTGTGAGGTCTATGGACCAGGGGTTAACAGAACGAAAGGAACAAATGGTGTCGGAACGAGTAATGGCGGAGCAAGTAGTTTCGGAGCAAGTTATGCCAATGTAGTTTGTTATAAATGTGGAAAACCGGGCCACATTATTAGAAATTGCCCGAACCAGGAGAACACGAATGGACAACGCCACGGAAGAGTTTTCAATATTAATGCAGCAGAGGCACAGGAAGACCTGGAGCTTGTTACGGGTACGTTTCTTAATGACAATAAATCTGCTTACGTTTTATTTGATTTGGGTGCGGATAGAAGCTATATGAGTAGAGATTTTTGTGCTAAATTAAGTTGGCCATTGACGCCGTTGGATAGTAAATTTTTACTCGCATTAGCAAACGGTAAATTAATTTCAGCAGATTATATATGCCGGAATTGAGAAATTAAACTGGGTAGCGAAATATTTAAGATTGATTTGATACCCGTAGAGTTAGGGAGTTTTGATGTAATTGTTGGCATGGACTGGCTGAAGAAGGTGAAAGCAGAGATCGTATGTTATAAAAATGCAATTCGCATTGTACGAGAAGAAGGAGAACCCTTAATGGTGTACGGAGAAAAGGGCAACACGAAGCTACATCTTATTAGTAATCTGAAGGCACAAAAACTAATAAGAAAAGGTTTCTATGTTGTGCTAGCACACGTCGAGAAAGTCAATTCCGAAGAAAAGAACATCAATGATATTCCCGTCGCAAAAGAATTTCCCGATGTATTTCCGAAAGAATTACCGGGACTACCTCCACACCGATCCGTTGAATTTCAAATAGACCTTGTACCAGGAGCTGCACCAATAGCTCGTGCTCCATAAAGACTCGCACCTAGCGAAATGAAGGAACTTCAGAGCCAATTACAAGAACTTTTAGAGCGTGGTTTCATTCGACCAAGCACATCACCGTAGGGAGCTCCTGTTTTGTTTGTCAAGAAGAAAGATGGTACATTCAGGTTGTGTATCGACTACCGAGAGTTGAACAAACTTACCATTAAGAACCGCTACCCACTACCGAGAATCGATGACTTTTTTGATCAACTACAAGGCTCGTCTGTTTATTCAAAGATTGACTTATGTTCCGGGTATCATCAAATGCGGGTGAAAGAAGATGATATTCCAAAGACTGCTTTCAGAACATGTTACGATCATTACAAGTTTATTGTCATGCCGTTTGGTTTAACTAATGCACCAGCTGTGTTCATGGACCTTATGAACCGAGTGTGTGGACCATACCTTGACAAGTTTGTCATTGTTTTCACTGACGACATACTTATTTACTCAAAGAATGACCAAGAACACGGTGAACATTTGAGAAAGGTGTTAGAAGTATTGAGGAAGAAAGAATTGTACGCTAAGTTTTCAAAGTGTGCATTTTGGTTGGAAGAAGTTCAATTCCTCGGTCACATAGTGAACAAAGAAGGTATTAAGGTGGATCCGGCAAAGATAGAAACTGTTGAAAAGTGGGAAACCACAAAAACTCCGAAACACATACGCCATTTTTTAGGACTAGCTGGTTACTACAGAAGGTTCATCCAAGACTTTTCCAGAATAGCAAAACCCTTGACTGCATTAACGCATAAAGGGAAGAAATTTGAATGGAAGGATGAACAAGAGAAAGCGTTTCAGTTATTGAAGAAAAAGCTAGCTACGGCACCTATATTGTCATTGCCTGAAGGGAATGATGATTTTGTGATTTATTGTGACGCATCAAAGCAAGGTCTCGGTTGTGTATTAATGCAACTGACGAAGGTGATTGCTTATGCGTCTAGACAATTGAAGATTCACGAGCAAAATTATACGACGCATGATTTGGAATTAGGCGTGGTTATTTTTGCAATAAAGACTTGGAGGACCTACTTATATGGGGTCAAAAGTATTATATATACCGACCACAAAAGTCTTCAACACATATTTAATCAGAAACAACTGAATATGAGGCAGCGTAGGTGGATTGAATTGTTGAATGATTACGACTTTGAGATTCGTTACCACCCGGGGAAGGCAAATGTGGTAGCCGACGCCTTGAGCAGGAAGGACAGAGAACTCATTCGAGTAAAATCTATGAATATAATGATTTACAATAACCTTACTACACAAATAAAGGAGGCGCAACAAGGAGTTTTAAAAGAGAGAAATTTAAAGGATGAAATACCCAAAGGATCGGAGAAGCATCTTAATATTCGGGAAGACGGAACCCGGTATAGGGCTGAAAGGATTTGGGTACCAAAATTTGGAGATATGAGAGAAATGGTACTTAGAGAAGCTCATAAAACCAGATACTCAATACATCCTGGAACGGGGAAGATGTACAAGGATCTCAAGAAACATTTTTGGTGGCCGGGTATGAAAGACGGTGTTGCTAAATACGTAGGAGAATGTTTGAAGTGTTCTAAGGTCAAAACTGAGCATCAGAAACCATCAGGTCTACTTCAACAACCCAAAATCCGGGAATGGAAATGGGAAAACATTACCATGGATTTCATCACTAAATTGCCAAGGACTGCAAGTGGTTTTGATACTATTTGGGTAATAGTTGATCGTCTCACCAAATCAGCACACTTCCTGCCAATAAGAGAAGATGACAAGATGGAGAAGTTAGCACGACTGTATTTGAAGGAAGTGGTCTTCAGACATGGAATACCAATCTCTATTATCTCTGATAGGGATGGCGGATTTATTTCAAGATTCTGGCAGACATTACAGCAAGCATTAGGAACTCGTCTAGACATGAGTACTGCCTATCATCCACAAACTGATGGGCAGAGCGAAAGGACGATACAAACGCTTGAAGACATGCTACGAGCATGTGTTATTGATTTTGGAAACAGTTGGGATCGACATCTACCGTTAGCAGAATTTTCCTACAACAACAGCTACCATTCAAGCATTGAGATGGCACCATTTGAAGCACTTTATGGTAGAAAGTGCAGGAATCCAATTTTTTGAAGTGAAGTGGGGGATAGACAGATTATGGGTCCGGAGATAATACAAGAAACTACCGAGAAGATCATCCAAATTCAACAACGGTTGAAAACCGCCCAAAGTCGACAAAAGAGCTACGCCGACATTAAAAGAAAAGATATAGAATTTGAAATTGGAGAGATGGTCATGCTTAAGGTTGCACCTTGGAAAGGCGTTGTTCGATCTGGTAAACGAGGTAAATTAAATCCAAGGTATATTGGACCATTCAAGATTATTGATCGTGTCGGACCAGTAGCTTACCGACTTGAGTTACCTCAACAACTCGCGGCTGTACATAACACTTTCCACGTCTCGAATTTGAAGAAATGTTTTGCTAAAGAAGATCTCACTATTCCGTTAGACAAAATCGAAATCAACGAAAAACTTCAATTCATCGAAGAACCCGTCGAAATAATGGATCGTGAGTTTAAAAGACTTAAACAAAACAAGATACCAATTGTTAAGGTTCGATGGAATGCTCGTAGAGGACCCGAGTTCACCTGGGAACGAGAAGATCAGATGAAGAAGAAATACCCGCACTTATTTCCAGAAGATACGTCAACACCTCCAACTGCTTAAAATTTCGGGACGAAATTTATTTAACGGGTAGGTACTGTAGTGACCCAAACTTTTCCATGTTTATATATATTAAATGAAATTGTTATTTACATGATTAAGTGTTTCCAACATGTTAAGCAATCAAACTTGTTAATACTTGATTAATTAAAATAGGTTTCATATAGACAATTGACCACCCAAGTTGACCGGTGATTCACG
Organism: Rutidosis leptorrhynchoides; assembly: GCF_046630445.1. Taxonomy (NCBI): domain Eukaryota; kingdom Viridiplantae; phylum Streptophyta; class Magnoliopsida; order Asterales; family Asteraceae; genus Rutidosis; species Rutidosis leptorrhynchoides. The sequence continues at coordinate 295,452,912 of NC_092337.1, forward strand.
AACGTTAAAACTTGTAAAAACTATATGATGACATATATATGGATATATATATATAGTTAACATGATATTATGATAAGTAAACATATCATTAAGTATATTAACAATGAACTACATATGTAAAAGCAAGACTACTAACTTAATGATTTTGAAACGAGACATATATGTAACGATTATCGTTGTAACGACATTTAATGTATATATATCATATTAAGAGATATTCATACATCATATTATCATGATAATATAATAATTTAAAATCTCATTTGATATTATAAACATTGGGCTAACAACATTTAACAAGATCGTTAACCTAAAGGTTTCAAAACAACACTTACATGTAACGACTAACGATAACTTAACGACTCGGTTAAAATGTATATACATGTAGTGTTTTAATATGTATTCATACACTTTTGAAAGACTTCAAGACACTTATCAAAATACTTCTACTTAACAAAAATGCTTACAATTACATCCTCGTTCAGTTTCATCAACAATTCTACTCGTATGCACCCGTATTCGTACTCGTACAATACACAGCTTTTAGATGTATGTACTATTGGTATATACACTCGTACAATTCTACTCGTATAGCAGGTACTATTGGTATATACACTCGTACAATTCTACTCGTATAGCAGCCCATGTGAGTCACCTAACACATGTGGGCACCATCATTTGGCAACTAGCAGGAAATATCTCATAAAATTACAAAAATATGAGTAATCATTCATGACTTATTTACATGAAAATAAAATTACATATCCTTTATATCTAATCCATATACCAACGACCAAAAACACATACAAACACTTTCATTCTTCAATTTTCTTCATCTAATTGATCTCTCTCAAGTTCTATCTTCAAGTTCTAAGTGTTCTTCATAAATTCTACAAGTTCTAGTTTCTTAAAATCAAGAATACTTCCAAGTTTGCTAGCTTACTTCCAATCTTGTAGAATGATCATCCAACCTCAAGAAATATTTCTTATTTATAGTAAGATATCTTTCTAATACAAGGTAATACTCATATTCAAACTTTGATTCAATTTCTATAACTATAACAATCTTATTTCGAGTGGAAATCTTACTTGAACTTGTTTTTCGTGTCATGATTCTGCTTCAAGAACTTTCAAGCCATCCAAGGATCCTTTGAAGCTAGATCCATTTTTCTCATTTACAGTAGCTTTATCCAGAAAACTTGAGGTAGTTATGATGTTCATAACATCATTCGATTCATACATATAAAGCTATCTTATTCGAAGGTTTAAACTTGTAATCACTAGAACATAGTTTAGTTAATTCTAAACTTGTTCGCAAACAAAAGTTAATCCTTCTAACTTGACTTTTAAAATCAACTAAACACATGTTCTATATCTATATGATATGCTAACTTAATGATTTAAAACCTGAAACACGAAAAACACCGTAAAACCGGACATACGCCGTCGTAGTAACACCGCGGGCTGTTTTGGGTTAGTTAATTAAAAACTATGATAAACTTTGATTTAAAATTTGTTCTTTTGGGAAAATTATTTTTCTTATGAACATGAAACTATAACCAAAAGTCATGGTTAAACTCAAAGTGGAAGTATGTTTTCTAAAATGGTCATCTAGACGTCGTTCTTTCGACTGAAATGACTACCTTTACAAAAATGACTTGTAACTTATATTTCCGACTATAAACCTATACTTTTTCTATTTAGATTCATAAAATAGAGTTCAATATGAAACCATAGCAATTTGATTCACTCAAAACGGATTTAAAATGAAGAAGTTATGGGTAAAACAAGATTGGATAATTTTTCTTGTTGTAGCAACGTGAAAATTGGTAACAAATCTATATTAATCATATCCTAGCTAACTTATATTGTATTATACATGTATTCTAATATATTATGTAATCTTGGGATACCATAGACACGTTTGCAAATGTTTTGACATATCATATCGACCCATGTGTATATATTATTTGGAACAACTATAGACACTCTATATGCAGTAATGTGGGAGTTAGCTATACAGGGTTGAGGTTGATTCTAAAAATATATATACTTTGAGTTGTGATCTAGCCTGAGACGTGTATGCACTGGGTCATGGATTGATTCAAGATAATATATATCAATTTTTTTTTCTGTACATCTAACTTTGGACAACTAGTTGTAGGTTACTAACGAGGACAGCTGACTTAATGAACTTAAAACATCAAAATGTATTAAAAGTGTTGTAAATATATTTTGAACATACTTTGATATATATATACATATTTGTTATAGGTTCGTGAATCGATCAGTGGCCAAGTCTTACTTCCCGAAGAAGTAAAAAATCTGTGAAAGTGAGTTATAGTCCCACTTTTAAAATCTAATATTTTTGGGATGAGAATACATGCAGGTTTTATAAATGATTTACAAAATAGACACAAGTACGTGAAACTACATTCTATGGTTGAATTATCGAAATCGAATATGCCCCTTTTTATTAAGTCTGGTAATCTAAGAATTAGGGAACAGACACCCTAATTGACGCGAATCCTAAAGATAGATCTATTGGGCCTAACAAACCCCATCCAAAGTACCGGATGCTTTAGTACTTCGAAATTTATATCATATCCGAAGGGTGTCCCAGAATGATGGGGATATTCTTATATATGCATCTTGTTAATGTCGGTTACCAGGTGTTCACCATATGAATGATTTTTATCTCTATGTATGGGATGTATATTGAAAAATGAAATCTTGTGGTCTATTGTTACGATTTGATATATATAGGTTAAACCTATAACTCACCAACAATTTTGTTGACGTTTAAAGCGTGTTTATTCTCAGGTGAATATTAAGAGCTTCCGCTGTTGCATACTAAAATAAGGACAAGATTTGGAGTCCATGTTTGTATGATATTATGTAAAAATTGCATTCAAGAAACATATGTTGATGTAATATATTTCTATTGTAAACCATTATGTAATGGTCGTGTGTAAACATGATATTTTAGATTATCATTATTTGATAATCTACGTAAATCTTTTTAAACCTTTATTGATGAAATAAAGGTTATGGTTTGTTTTAAAATGAATGCAGTCTTTGAAAAACGTCTCATATAGAGGTCAAAACCTCGCAACGAAATCAATTAATATGGAACGCTTTTAATCAATAAGAACAGGACATTTCACTTGTTCCCTATCTACACCTAAATACTCTCCAATGAGAGTAACAAAAATACCTCATCCTATTACTCCCCCTTCCTGTATACCTTCCACCATTTTGGACAGATAAAAACCAACACAGTAGGGGATATTAACAAAGCTTCTTGTGTCTCGAATGCACTTAAGGTAAAATAAATCATGTAAGGTCATTTTCTCCTTGTTGTCACCTCTTTGTGTAATCGAGTTTGCTAAGAATCTATGTATTATACGAAGCTCGGATTTATTAATATCTAAATAGGAGTGTCTTCCTTCCCACGTAAACACATTAAAATTTGATATACGCCTCCAGATGGCGTTAGCGTCAAAATTTCTATCTACCCTCGCACCATGATAAATCAAATTTGTACAATCAGGTGATAGTAATTCAGCGGGAGTGTAAATCTGTAAAGCCCTGGCCATGTCCAGCATGGACATCCTGTACATCCTACGGCCAAGTAAAAATCTAATAAAACTCTTATCGTCCAACCTATCTACATCCTTATTAAAAGCTATAGTACTCATTAGCTCAACACACCACTCTTTATATACAGGCCTACGAGTGGTAAATAAACGTTCCCAATCGGGAAAAGAAGAGCTGCCATACCTTTGGATTAGATTCTGCCTAACTGGGTTAGCTAGGTGGACCCTTTCCAAAGTCTCCCAATCTATTACCCTTAGTACTTCTACATTTTTGGTCTAAAGCTTAAATTTGTTACTTTGGTACGTCGGGTAATCTCTCCAACTTCTATCAAATCTTAAATTGGGTTGCAACTGTTCTTCATGAATTGTTGGGTGTTCTATTATATGGTGAACGGGAAATACTACGTAGGCAATAAAAAATTGTGGTTCTGGTTCATAGTATTGCACGTGTTGATCATAATGTTGTTGTTGTTCAGGTTGTTGTTCCGGGTCGTGATATTGCATCTCTGGCTGTGGTTCTGGATCAGGTTGCCTAGACGATGATGCACCGTCTGTATCTGTATTTTTCTGCAAAATATATTAAACACAAAATTTGTGCATCCAAATATGCAGTAGTATTAGCAAAATAACAAATTAAAACAATTGCAATAACATGTTTAATCCATATTAAACTTATACTCATTTTCATATTTTTATCAATTCTACACATTTTCAAATAATCATATATGAAAATGTTTACAAAGTTCATAAGCTTTTATCTCAAATAACATGTCAAAATAATCATTACTAGCAATTAAACAAGTCTCAAATGGCAATTATATCAAATTAATCAAGTTTATGAATTTTAGACTTAAAAAGTCTACTTTAATTCTCAAAAATCATGTTTAGGATCAAAGTTTGAATCATTTAGCAACCTAAACATGTTACACTACTTAATTTAGCACTAATTCATAACAAAAATTGGCCATAACCAGTTTATATCAAAAAGTCCTAAATTGCTCAAGAACACAAACCCTAGATTTCTAAAATTTTTGAAGTTTTTGGCTTCAAATCATGTTAAATAGCATCAATCTAGGTTATACATGCATAATATACTAACAATTTAACTCTAATTACACTAGAAATTATCAAACTAAGATTATTGCAATTAATTTAAATTATCACAAAAATTAGTAAATTTAGGAGTTTAGGGGTGAAATTTTTACCTTTCTGCTTCCCCATCTGAGAAAAGACATGATTATAGCGGATTATTGTGACGAATTTCGTTGATTTTGGTGAAAAATTGGTGAAATTTGAGGGTGTTTGGGAGAGTTTTCGTGTATGTGTGTGTGTTGAAGTGGGAAGACAGAGAGCTCGATGAGCTTTTGTTTCTGTCCAAATATTCAGGGCCATGCGACCGCATGGTTGTGTAGTGCAAACCCCATGCGATCGCATGGGGTCCAGCTTTTTTTATATGAAAACCTTTTACTTATAAAACAAAAAATGAAATAAATTTAAAATTTTGTTTCCTTTCATATTGAGGGCATTTCGGTACGTTGACCTAGTTCGTCCCTCGACAAAATTTTAAAAATTTGTCTTTTTAAAGCATTGTTTTAAAAGCTAAGGTTTTTGGATTTTTTAATGTTTTTGGCATACTTTAAATCAATAAAATTAAAACAATGATAACAAAATTTCTCGTCCCGCCCTTGGGTAAAGCAATTTCGGTTCAACGACCTAGTCTTCAACTCACGACGAATTTTATAACTTGATGAAGTAAAGTACATTTTTGTTTTTAAATTCACACCAAACTTAAATTTAAAATGCATAAAATTTCATATAAATATTAATAATATTTATATACATTAATTTTACAAACTTATATTGAAAATATTGATTTTTAAAATATTTAAAAACTTAAATATATTGGTTTTTAAAAATTTACAATAATAATTTAATATTAATTTAAAAACAAGGTAAAAATTCAAATTAAAATCTTTTTGATCTTTTATCCCACTTTAATCAATCAAATATTATCAAAAATATACGCCCCTCTTTTGGGTAAAGTAATTTCGGCTATTTTACCTAGTTTTACTCCTGACGAATTTTTGAAATATTTTGGGTTGGTTGATTAAAGGTATCCATACCTTATGAATAAACGGTAAATTTCGCAGTGATGTAATAATTTTTTGTATGATATCAATAATTTCAGTTTCGCATACCTAATTTTATTGAATATCAATTTACCACTTTATAGCGAACGATTCAGCGTTTATTATCAAAAGGTTAAAAGCAACAAATAAAAACAAATAAAAACTGTACATACTTACCTGTGAGATAGAATTCTCAGAGACCTGCTTTAGCCGAATCAGAGGAGAGTCATGTGATTTGATTTTCCATAGCTACATAAGCGTAACCTCGATTTTTCAATAACTTTTCTTCTAAACATATGAACGGTCCTTCTCTGCATAGAGTAACAAATTCGGTATTTGAATATGTTTGATTGTTCGAACATTTCCCTTCGTGCAACCATTTTCCGCATTTATGACATCTTTCAAGGTGTCGTGCTCTTCTTTTTGTTGCAGATTTTGATTTTCGTTTACCAAAATGTGTCTTATCATGATCTTTCCTGAGTTCTTTCCTCACTTCGTCCATTTTTCCTCTTATGAATGATACCAGTTCACTCGGGAAGATGTTATTATTACGTTTAGTAATCATAGCGTGTAGTAGTAGACCATGGTTCCGATCAAAGGAATTCTTCATCTCGTAAAACCTAAAAAAAATAAAAATTCAGAATGGGGGGAGAAGACTAGTTCTTTAGGGTCTGCTAGGGAAAGACCATTCAGATTCCATTTTCGAGAACTACACGAAAACAGAAAATCTAACTCTAACAGAAATACATATTATCCGTAAAAGATTCAAATCTACCCACACTTAGTTAGGTGTGGTGTCGAAATTGTGATTAACTTCATCTTCAACTTCCATTGGATTATCTATGTAATATTTAACTCTGTGACCATTAACCTTAAATTCAATCCCATTTGAATTTATCAACTCTATTGTTCCATATGAGAAAACTCTTTTGACTATGAATGGTCCAGACCATCTTGATTTCAATTTTTCAGGAAATAGCTTGAATCGTGAATTGAAAAGAAGAACTCTGTCTCCTTTCTTAAATTCTTTTGAACTTCTGATTCTTTTATCATGCCATTTCTTTGTTTTTTCCTTATAGATTAACGAATTTTCATATGCGTCATGTCTTAACTCTTCTAATTCATTTAATTGACTTAATCGTAGACATTCGGCTTCATGTAAATCAAGATTACATGTCTTCAAAGCCCAAAATACTTTGTGCTCAATTTCTACTGGAAGGTGACATGCTTTTCCATAAATGAGTCTAAAAGGTGTGGTGCCAATTGCAGTTTTGTAGGCTGTTCTAAAAGGCCAGAGTGCATCCTCCAATTTCATGGACCATTCCTTTGAATTTGATCCTACGGTTTTCTCTAGAATACGTTTTAATGCTCGGTTGGTATTTTCAACTTGTCCGCTTGTTTGTGGATGATAAGCGGTTGAGATTTTATGAGTTACTCCATATCTTTTGAGAACTTTCTCAAGTTGATTATTACAAAATTGAGTACCCCGATCACTTATTAAAGCTTTCGGTGTTCCAAACCTAGTAAAAAGACGTTTTAAGAAGTTAACTACAACTCGTGCATCGTTAGTCGGGAGAGCTTTTGCTTCTGCCCATTTAGATACATAATCAATGTCAACGAGAATGTAGAGATTATTATGAGATTTTGGAAATGGACCCATAAAGTCAATACCC